>NC_080725.1:9091250-9430000 GCF_019097595.1 Hemibagrus wyckioides
ATGGCTAGTTCACCTGACATGTTCCAGTCTAGTAACTAGCTAGCGAGCTAACGTTGCCTAGCTAAAGATATGCCCGACAACTGCAATGCACACCGAATGCTTTACTGGTGAAATAATAAACAAGCACCGTTCTCCAATATGAATAAATAGACCCAATGAAATGTGTTAGCTGTTAGCAAATCACTACAATACTGCGCTCGAGCGCGCTGTCATTGGGAAGCGCAGGCTAGGCGAGTCCGCGGTCGGAGCACTGAGGGGGCCTTACCGGCTTCCACGCCTCTCAAACCAACCTCAAATACATCCAACTTCTCACCGCTCTGACTGCACACGCAAAACGACACATATGAAAGGCGTCCTGTTGCTCGGACAGTCATGAATTCGTACCGTAAATTGGTCTCAGTCTTCTGTCGTTAGGGTCTTGCACATGGCCCCTGGCCGCCATGTTGGAGGTTAGCAAGATTAATAACAGCGCATGCGCACTTAGTTCGCTCCGGAAAGGAAAGCGGAGAGCTCATGCTCTCTGGGCACGCGACTTCACTACTGCAATATTTCATAATATTTCACTTTATTCTTCAATATTTAATGTTCCATGGAAATTCCACCACATATTACACTATTCAATATTTTATATTTCACATTATACAATCTAAAAATATCGCCTAATAACATTAGGATTTCCCTTCACTGTAACTAAGAGGCACAAACCTGCTCTAACATGACTATATCCCTGTGCACAAAGCAAGGTTTTTAAGGTCACAGAGCCCTGACCCCCACTAAGCACCTCTGCTCAGTTCTGGGATGAACTGGAACGCTGACTGTTCATCATATATCTTCATCCAGCATCAGAGTCTGATCCCACTAACACCCCTGTGGCTGAATCCCAACATCCATGCTCAGAGTCTAAAATCTAGAGGAAAGCCTTCCCAGAAGAGTGAAAGCAAATGTGGGGACTGAATCTGGAATGGATTTGATCAACAAACATACAGTGAGATGTCAAGATATTTTTGTGAATAAAGTGCACCTCCAAATTCAATATCTTATTAATATTTCACAATTAAACTTAATATTTCATATTTTATTATCACCCGGGTTTATGTCCATGCAACATAGTAGGTAATTCACCCATATTTTGAATATAATATTAACAAAATAACACCACCTAGTATGTTATTGTGATTTCATTCAAATACCCAGTAACTGAGTGCAACATTTGTTTTTTCCATTATTTTGTTTTTTTTTTTACTTAGAAATAATTGTAAAATGTGCTATAATTCACCTGCAAAAGTAATTCAAATCAATTCATTTGTATAGCACCTTTTACAAAGGATATTGTCTCAAAACAGCTTTACAAAAGCTGAAAAACAGAGAAAATGATTAAATTAAATTACTAACTTATTTTATTCCTATTTTATCCCTAATGAGCATGCCTGAGGCATTGGTGGCAAGGAAAAACTCCGTTATGATACGAGTAAGAAACCTTGAGAGGAACCAGGCTCAGAAGGGAACCCATCCTCATTGTGGGTGACACTGGACAGTAAATAATGTAAATATAACTAAATAATGTAACAGTAGCAGTAACAGTAAATAGTAACATTTACAGTTATGTTAACAGTTATTATTCCCAGAAGCTAAAAATGAAATCTGTATGTGTTTTGTACCAGATTAACATGAACACAAAGAGAAAAAGTAATACACCTCTTGGCTTTTAGGTTGCTCTGACAACAGTGTATATGACATATGTATAAGAAACTAGACACACTACAGGTCTTATAAGGTGGTTAAAAAATAATTATTTGTCTTAATTTTGTCCGAAAGGTACAAAATATTTGGCAAGCAGCTGTATATGTTGCTATATTACCACAAATATTCAATAGCAGGATGACCCATTGTCTGTTGAGACTTGTATGACTCGAGTGTTTTAATTATAAAATGATCGGGTTGTTTCGTGGTCAGTGAATTAAACCCCTGCCGCTCAAACTGGGACATCTGTTAGACAGCTGGTACTGTTATGCCATTCATGTTTAGTTTATTGATTATTTAAATCACTGTTGCATCTAACCAAATCTATTATTAGGAATGATAAAAATTGACACTAATACAGTAATATTTCTAGGATATTTATTTTGCCCAAACTATTTTGTATGTCTGTGTATCTCTGCCCAATAAGATGTGTTCTTACATCCCCTTTCAACAAGGCATCTTTAAATTCACATTACTGTAAAGCCTCTGCTGAGACTGTATGAAATAACAAGAATCAAACGACAAATCCTTAAAATATATTGTTTACAAAATCCGATTCCTGCAATACATCTCTTACCACAGAAGTCCTACAGGCTTTAATAGATCTAGAAATTGATATCATTGTTTGAAGTTTTGCCTGTGCTGATACAGCACACTGAATATCACAACAGAACAGAAATGTTAAGCACAGTCCAGGTTTGTGTGTTCATTCACTATCTCCATCTGCACCGTCCTCATTAGAGGGACCTGCTCTTTTCTGCTTTGAATTTCTTCCTGAGCTCAACTGCTTCTCAAAGTCTTCCTCGCTAATTTTTCCCTTCTTGAGCTTCTTCAGTAGACGCGTGTCGCTCAACAGCTCGTCAATGTCCTCGTCATCCACGTCTGATCCCTGAGACAAAAACAGGCATTAATATAAAAAGTAACCGTTAGATTTCTCTTCTTGAATCAACAACCTTTTGCAAAGTACTGCTATAGAACTTGATCAGGCAGAAATGACGCAAAGCTGATCTCCTTTCTTACAAAAAGAACAAAATGTCATTTTTATCAGTTCATAATTCATTTAATGGTATGAAAAGTCCACAAATCAAGTTTTCATTTGCATCACAGCAGCAACAGAGTCTTTTTGTTCCTCTGCCTCCTTTTGTAAGTCAAAAACCAGCCTGCCCTGTTACCAACAAACCAAAAAATGCAAACTAATCCTCTATATTATGGTGCAACACTGACCATTTCAAAAACACCGATACTGGAGACTCCTCTTTGCAGGAAGCTTCACCATATCAGTAATTATCCAATATCCAGTAACAGTTACTATTAAAAGAATAATGTATAAGAAGGAGCACAACAAAATAAACCTGTAATTTGCCTTGCAGTCAGCTTCACTGTCAGAGCTGCTATTATAAATAATTAATCAACACCTTCTGACCAATCAGAATTGAAGCACTGTGATATATATATATATATACACACACACACACAGGATATATAAAGTCTACACGCCCCTGTTTTTATGATGTTTAAAAATAAATAATTAAAATATATTTATTTAATATAAATGAAATAAAATAAAAAATACAAACACAACCTCATTCATCTTCCTCTTGGCAGCCACCCTCTTCTTCTTATCCTTCTTGGATTTCTGCTTGGACCAGGCTTTGTTTTTAATGAAGTTCTTCTTTTGGACTGGTGCCTGCTTTTCCCTTTTCTCCTGTAACGATTTCTGTCTCTGTTTCTCTCGGTTCTTGTCCTTGAAGCGGATCGAGTCTGTGTCTGTGATCTCTTCAAAGTCGGGGAACGTCTTGCCTTTCAACTCGGGCATCTTGGGCATACGGAGAAGAGCGAAGCCTCGAGCTAAAGCGGCAAAATCCAGATCTGGTGGATACAATGAGTAAACAGTCGTATTGTGCACATGCCTATAAATATTTTCACAAAAGAAATATATTTATAAATACAGGTGATAAATTAAAAGGGAAAAACTCTGGAGCAAATAAATACAGAAATCAGCTGAGGTCAGATTTGGATCATGAAGAGGTAAGAAGAAAAGCTAATTGAACTCCAAACATCAATATTAAATAAGCAAATAAAAATTTTAGGTTTATTTATGCAAGTAGAGTATTAAATTATTTGTCAGTTTTTTATCTGTTATATGTAAGGGATAAAATACTTTGACATGCCTTTAAAGAAAAACTTGGTCCCAGTTTCTTCACTTCACATCAATCTGTATTTGATTATTTTCCTCTTATAGTGCACCCTGTAGTGTTTTAAATAAAATACTTGTACATTGACTAAATATGGACAAGTTTGTATTTGTTGTGTTTCCATCCAGAAATAAATAAAATAAGATGTGTTTCGATGTTTATTATGCAAAGCTGTAACTTTCGAAATAAATTGTCTCTGCATCTTCCATCACAGCTGTTCTTTATAATTATACCATTGTTAATTAGTCTACATGTAGTCCAGACACATACACATTTCTCATGATTTTTCCCCATCTCATACACCTGCCATTTAAATAAAGCGCAACTGCATAGAGTTAACATGAAAAAGACGCACTGACCTTTGAGTCGGAATATCAGGCTGCACTCGTGCTTTGCGTAAGCCTGGACAAATGAGACAAACGCTTTCATTCCTCTCTCAAACACAGCCCGGTCCCCTAAAGCCAAAGCCTTCAGTTTGGGTAACACGTCCACTATGACCTTCACAGGAGGATACTGCTGGAGAGGACACTGCAGGACACAAGCTAGTTATTCATTCACCTTTTCATCTCTGAATTCATTCAATTATTGAGGATATGAAATTATTAAGTTATTATAGTATAACTTCTTCAAAATGTTCCATGCCAGATGAAATCAAGACTTAATTCATTTCTAATACCCGAGGATCAGAACTAGTCAGAATAGTGAACGCTTCATTTGGAGTGTTTTTACACTGATGCATCAAATCATGCAGTAGATCATTATGGTCACACATCTGCCCCAGCTGAGCAGAGCAGAGGATCTACAGGACTTTCAGGTCATGTCAAATCATGGAAACATTAAATCCTCAGAGAAACCCAGTATGCTCTTCCAACAGATGTCCCATTGATACTCACTTTCTGATTGATAGACAGGAAATTGACGTAGGATTCCTCCATTGGCAGGAGGAAGACAAGAGCGTTGCCTCGGTTCCCGATACGAGCAGTTCGGCCACATCGGTGCACAAAAGAACTGTGGGAAGGAAACACACCGTCATCTAGGGGAAATTATTTTTGAAATATAGAATTTTTAAAAAAATGTTCACAGTGTGGTAAACTAGTTTTATAATTTCACTGAATCACTTATTATTAAAAAAACAAAAAAAACAATGAAATCTTTACACATCCTTACATACCTTCAATATACAATACAACACACATTAAAGGCGAAATTTGAGAATGACTTTTCCATAAAATCTATGGAAAATCATAAAATCTGATCAATCTTTCAATGAGGATGTGTGGAATTGTTTGTGCCAGCCAAAACAAACTATAAATTTCCACTGTAATTAGAAAAGGTCCAAAAGACTGATTCTTCATGTTCACATAGTAAAAGGATAATATTTACTTTCTCACAGGGAGAACTGAAGTCACCAAGTCAGTCAATGCCAATAAAAAGACAAACCATATTTAACAGTCTAACGAAAAAAAAGGGGAAAAAAAAAAAGATAAAGTGGAGAAGCGTAGCAAGCTGCTTGGCTAAGTGGTTTGTCGTTCTAGTTTCTGTACATTTACAGAAGCTAAACATAAAAGAGATGATATGATCATACACAGTGAGAAACTGCATTATGACTTTAGTAAAAATTAGGTAATTGGACTGAATGTCAAATAGATTTTTTTTTATCCACACCACCATTAGCCATGGTTTTACCTTGCACTACTTGGAGGATCATACTGCAGCACCCAGTTCACATCAGGGATGTCGATGCCTCTTGCCATCACGTCGGTGCACACGAGTATTCCACTGCAAGATAGAAACATCTCAGTGAAGCTGGACGAGAATCATTTACCTGATGTATTGTAATAATAAGAATTAGATATGCATCCATACATAGAAATGTGTTGCTCAGAAACAAACAATACTAGGTGATACCATGTAACAAATAGGCACTATGTTGTCGTGTTAATGAACGGATGACAGAAAAGGTCAAATCGTATGGCCTCAGTACACAAAGATAGACCTATAGAGTTGGTCCACTATTTAAACTGCGAAAACAAAGCTAAATCATGTTCTATGACGCCACTGATGGATTAATACTTGCAATAAAAAAAAATTGTGTCTTATTTGTGTCTACCTTTAACCTTTTACCTTAGTGTTAATTGGCTCTATTTTATATCAAGGACAGTCATAAAAATCAATCCACTACATGTCGTAGTGTGTATGATTGTGTATGTGACAAATAAAATTTGAAATCTGATTTTGAAATATTTGGCAAAATATCTTTTCCCTTGGCTCACCAACATGACATAATCAAACCAATCTGAACAACTGAAAACATTTAGAAAACATTAATGCATAAATAACACTGTAACAGAAGGAAAAAAGACATGACTGTGTTAAACAAGGTGTGGTACCTTTTCAATTCCCGAAATTCAGAGAAGATCTTGTTCCGCTTGTCCTTCATCTTGCCATGGATACAAAGAATGGGGACATTTTTGATAAAGACCTCCAGCGCTCTGCCGAAATACTCCACACAGGCACACGTACTGTGAAATAAATAAATAAACAGATGAAGAATAAAGACAGGGAGAGGGCGTTACAGAAATTGGAAGGGGTATAAAATGTGAAGGTCTCAGAGGTTCACTTTTCGGTTTGCTTCTGCACAAGAGCTTCGAGCAAGTACCTGAAGAAGACGAGCTGCTTCTCGTGTTTGTGTTGTCTCAGGAAAGCCACCAGCGAGTTAAACTTGGCTTCTGCTCTGCAGATCTGCAAAACAGACAAGATGAAATGAACCACGAACACCAAGTGAAAACAGCACACAAGTATTCATGCACAAGCAACACGTTCGACTCTCATGCCATTTCCTTTAATTAGTCATCCTCTTTCCATAGAGAAACAGTTTAATGTAAAGGATTGCATCCTCCTTTTGCCTCTTTTACAGTTTATCTGCAAAGCAGAATTCTGTATTTATTTAGATGTTGTTCTTCTTTTCAATCAAAAATGTAACCTAAAGTATAAAAAAACACTACTTTTAAAAAGTAAGACAAATATTTAGAGAAGGGAATAACAAACAGAAGGAAAACTTCACATTACAAAAAATCCTTGTGCTTGTTTTAACATTCAGTATTTGATTTCATCTGTATGTTAAAACTAATTAAATGTGCCGAATTTACTAGTAAAGGTAGGGTGTGCAAACTTTTGCACAGACACACACACACAGATCAGGCATAACATTATGAGCACTGAGAGGTGAAGTGAATAACACTGATTATCTCCTCATCATGGCACCTGTTAGTGGGTGGGATATATTAGACAGCAAGTAAACATTTTGTCCTTGAAAAATGGACAAGTGTAAGGATTTGAGTGAGACGACTGGATCAGAGCATCTTCAAAACTGCAGCTCTTGTGGGGTGTTCCCGGTCTGCAGTGGTCAGTATCTATCGAAAGTGGTCCAAGAAAGGAACAGTGGTGAACCGGTGACAGGATCATGGATGACAAAGATTCATTGATGAGGGCAACTGGGGCACTAGTACACAACTATTACAAAAGGTACAAACATTCAATGATGCTCAAGAGGGCAACACCATACATAAAGAGGCAGGGGCATAAACTTTTGAACAGGATGCTTGGTGTAAATTGTTATTTTGCCTTCTGGGGACTGTGTAAATCTTCTGAATTTGAGTATAAAAAGAATAAGTAACATGAGAAAGTTTAAGTAAATATATACAGTAAGTACAATATATATATACATAAAATGAACAGTATTCTAGTCATTCTGCTTACTGTGTAGTAGTTACTAAGCCTCGCTGGTGTCTTCTGCACACTAGTAGCTGCCACTCCTTTCTCCTTCACTGTGATACGGACCGGGTTTCGGAGGCCGGCTCTAACCAGCTTCTCCAGCTCCTGAGTTTGTGTTGCTGAGAAAAGGCCTGTGCGCCTCTGCTTGGGCAAATAGCCCAAAATAGTGTTCAGGCTGCAACAGGATAAGATATTTTGTTAACCAGGTGGTACAAACATGGACTAGGCTCCTAGAGATTTGCGTTTTGTTTGAAACAGCACCTTGCTTCGAAGCCCATGTCCAGCAGTCTATCAGCTTCATCTAGAACAAGCACGTCCAAAGCCTTCACACAGCTGGCCAAGTCAAGGCCATCAGCTTTCCTCCTGAACATGTCCTCCAGCCGGCCAGGGGTTCCAATCACGATGTTCGCTCTACGGCGAAAAATACCTCATGTTACACTAAACTCTGTTATGGTGGAATTTGATTTATGATTAAACTACCAAAACCAAAATGATTAAACTACACTCACCCATTTGCCTTGAACTTCTCTACATCTTCAATGGGGTTGCTTCCACCAATTAATAGAATCTGCCTGAAACAGTCAGCAAGAGATGCAAACTTAAATTTCATTTTCTGATTTCTGCCAGAAATGTTCTTCTTTCTAGCCTAGAAACAGACCTGAACTGAGGAAATTCCTCAAGAAACTGGCCCACAACTTCACTGATCTGGATCGCCAGCTCTCGGGTGGGTGTGATGATCAAAGCGCCAACCTACAAAGTAATGATTATACAAAGAGGGGTGAGCAGGAAGCATGTATTCATACAACCTCCAGTGGATCCAGAGCTTGTTCCAGGAAGGAATACTGGGGGGGGAAAGGACCATGCACACATACTCACACCTTTACCGTAGACAATACACATTCTGGCATCTTTGTCACAGATTAAATGTTTGCGTATGTGTCATACCTGCTTTCAATTTTGATTCAGCTGTCGACAAAATCAGTGTTGGGGTTTTGAGTGTGACTAACAAGTGCATTGTTTTAACCACAAATTCCCAGCCCTGTCCTGCAGTCACCTGTCCAGCACAAGTGAGTGTTTCTCCTGCTTCGACACACCTACTTGAACTCTGTTTAATAGCTGATTAGTCGTATCATTAGTGTTAAGAACTTGGAAAACTATAGCACGTGCAGGACAGAGGGTAGAACAGGACCAGGGTTGGCAACCTGTAGTTTTATTGATGCTTCCTCGTCCGTCGTCTTCCTTTCTGACACCATTACATTATTTGTGCAATTTGAAAAATTCCATCTCTACCTAAACCCGTATATATAAACACATCGCTAAGTTAATAGAATGACTCTATAGTGTTGACATTTATATACACCAGTGACTGATTTCATGACTTACATGCATTTTCTTCAGCTTTTCCTCGCGCTTCATGAGGATTTCTAGCAGAGGAATGACAAAAGCCAGAGTCTTCCCACTGCCTGTCACCTGCAACGTTTTAACCAGATTTTAAAACACGCACAAAGTGTCTAAAGTAGCTAATCTTTTCGATTTATATTAACTAATACTATACTAACAGAAAGCACTTACCGCTTCGGCTGCAACATCTTTATTGCTCATGAAAAGAGGGATGCAAGCTGACTGTCATGAAACATTTCAATAGCATGTTAGAACCTCAGAAAAAGACTACCTAGTTAGATGTAACACAAAAATACGTTCAAAATACCTGAACCGGAGTCATATAAATAAATCCCAGCTTCTTCAGAGTCAGCAGTATACTTTCGTGAAGTTTCACTGGTAAACTATCCCATTTCCCATCGCTTATGCTCTCCATATTTCTGCTTTTTCAGTTGTTCTGTTTCACCCTATACATCCCCATGCTTTCGGTGCAACGGAGTACGCGGTCCGGGTGGGAACAAAATACTCGGTACGGTGTTCCACGTTTCTTTGCCATTTTGCACAGTACAGTATACAGAAATATGTGAATATTATTTTGTACAGGCGAGACGTCAATGGAGTATACAAAAATAGATATCATTATTTTAATCTTTTACCATATTAATCTTCGCCAATGTATTGCTAGACTGTTTTATGCATTAGAACCTTTAGAAAGTTTTACAGGGTGATTAATAAATGAGAACATTTGAATACTAAAACAAAAATGGTGTTAGAAATAAAATCTTTATTTTACTGTGAAAGAGAAAGACATTTGCAATATAGTTTGTTGAAATATACTGTGCATATACAGTAATGTACTTATTGCTTTAAAAAAATACAAGGCACTCTAAAAAAATAAATGAATAACTAAATAGATAGATAGATAGATAGATAGATAGATAGATAGATAGATAGATAGATAGATAGATAGATAGATGTCAGGAATATCTGGCTGATTATAGGTATGATATGAATGTGTACATTTTTGTGAAAATAGGATCTGGTTCTATATAATAATAATAAAAAACATTGTGGTTCCAGGTAAGTTAATATACTTTATAAGGTATTTTCCCTGATATATGAACAACAATCATATGTTTAAAAATGTTTTTTTTTTTATTTTAAATCCTGAAACTATATTGACATGACCATGTTTTAAACCTATTATAAGATTCTTGCCTTAATGGGAACATCCACCTTTATTAAAAAAATTTTTACATTGAAATATTTGTGATGTGTTTAGTGTTTCTGGCACTAATTTGTTGGTTGTTGTATTCTGTTATTTCGAAGATAGTAACAATTGTATGTCATGTTGAAATAATAGAGTAATAAGCTGCACTGAGAGTGGTTTCACTGTGCGCTCTTAAAAACAAAGGAGTCGAAGCTTTATTTTTCACTTTCCATTTTCCAGCATAATTCGATGTCGATGTAGTGAAGACAGCATTGCATTGAGTAACAGTAACAGTAGAGACTGTTAGTGATCTATGAGTTGAGTAAAATGATGGTGTTGATAGCAGAGTTAAAATGTAATTTGAAGTTTTGGAAGCTGATCTGTTTGAGCAGAGTGAGAGATAAGGAAGAATCCTTACTGGCACCACAATCAGCTGGTAGTCAAACGGCACTGAGTGTCAATAAAAGAAGTTTCATCTAAAAAACCAACTCAGAATTTCATTTAAAAAATTGATACATCCATCTAATTTTTGTTTCACTTATCCTACACAGAGACTTTATTTCAGGGTACTTGGGGTACAAAGCAGAGGACACCCTCGACACACACACACACACACACTACAGACTATTCAGAGACGCCAATCAGCCTACAGCACAGGTCTCTGGACCGGAAGAGGAAATTGGAGTACCTAGAGGAACCCGCACACAAGACAGAGACATGAATCAAGCCCTCAAGCCTGGAGGTGCAACACAAATCATTTATATCATGATAAATATTGATCCCCACTAACTTTAATTCTGGGATATGTTTAGAATGGACAACAAAATAACCCACCCACTGTATATACACCGATCAGGCACAACATTCTGAGCACAGACAGGTGAAGTGTATAACACTGATTATCTCCTCATCATGGCACCTGTTAGTGGGTGGGATATATTAGGCAGCAAGTGAACATTTTGTCCTCAAAGTTGATGTGTTAGAAGCAGGAAAAATGGACAAGAGTAAGGATTTGAGCGAGTTTGACAAGGGCCAAATTGTTCTGGCTAGACCACTGGATCAGAGCATCTCCAAAACTGCAGCTCTTAGTATCTATCAAAAGTGGTCCAAGGAAGGAACAGTGACGAACCAGCGACAGGGTCATGGGTGGCCAAGGCTCATTGATGCACGTGGGGAGCGCAGGCTGGCCCATGTGGTCCGATCCAGCAGACGAGCTACTGTTGCTCAAATTGCCACAAAGCAAAAATGGGTCAGGAATGGTTTGATGAGCACAACGAGTTTGAGGTGTTGACTTGGCCTTCAAATTCCCCAGATCTCAATCCAATTGACTTAAAGGATCTGCTGCTAACATCTTGGTGACAGATACCACAGCACACCTTCAGGGATCTAGTGGAGTCCATGCCTCTTTTGGCAGCAAATAGGGATCAACACAATTTTACGCCTGATAATGTTGTGCCTGATCAGTGAATTAAACAGTGTTAAGACAATCCATAGGACACTATTTTGTGATACTAATTAATACCATAGTATTTGATACATCACATCGACTCCAGAGTCACTGTGTAAAAGCCACAAATCCAGGAATCAGAGAGCAGAAGAGTTAACACTGTTTCAAAGAACATCATGTTTTATTAAATCAAATTCATATTTGATTCACTTGAACATTCTACTTTACAATATTGTACAGTTTTACCATCAAATCTGCAGTAGTCATGGCCAATTTTCTTTCTGTATAGCAAATTAAATGTCCATACAGACATGTAACAGTAAAAAAGTACATAAATTACTCCCCTCCCCACTTAACAGAAAACAACCCCCAAAATGCAAATTATACTTAAACCTCTGAAAATACAATAAAGCCATTTTAATACGTAAACAGTCATATTCCATAGGTTGGCTATTACACGTTAATTATGTGCCATGTAAGTTAAAGAAGTTTTAAAGCCTACAATGGGGGTTTGTCACCATTTAATTACAGTGAATCGTTTTCATTTCAAGTCAACAACCAAATCATTCATTGAAAACATTCAACAATAGCGTGAAATTTACACCATGCAATGCTTGTAGCATTTCCTAAGCAACAGCCAATACACCCTCTTTATATCATGGTTTGTCCATCAAGTCAATTAATTTAGACAAGAAGCAAAAACAAATAAGTTCCAACAAATAAAACAGCTTAGTAAGAACTGGGGGTTAAAAGAAATTAAAAGTGAACACAAAGATTTGCCTGATCACAGCTCCCCAAACAAACTAAACAAAATCTAAACAAACACAATAAGTAAAGACAATAATGGAAACTGATTGACGATAAGTAGTACTCTTCTGAAAGTGTCGAGGCTGGATAGCCAATCCTTGGAGTAGCTGAAAGACTGTCTTGATAGTGGAGAGGAAGCGTGTTTGTTTATTTCTTTATTTTTTTACACGACTCGCCGTACTTCGAAAAATCTCTTCAGGTAGTAAATCTGTCCAAGGGTCATGGCAACGAGCACCAGGGCTTCGAAGAATGACCACAGCACAACTCTGCTGTTGGTGTTGTCGTTAACTAGGGGAGGAAAAACAAAAATAGTAAATGGAAAACTCGGTGATGTTAATAAGTACAATTAACAAATATTCAACTAAACAATAGGATGCATTTTTTTTCTGGAACACCATATCCCTATATAGATACCAAACAGGCAGGATAAAGACTAAAATGTGCTTCTTCTGCGATGTGTGAAGCCAGACAACTGCATCTTTTTAAACATCAGCGTAACACACTGATGAAAGACCGGGTTGTCTAATCTTATCCAAAAGCCAGATGCAGGTTTCATTCCAATCAAGCAGGAGCTTCAACCGATTCCTGTTTAATCAGTTGATCTTGGCTTTTAATAGACGGACGTATGGCTTCAGCTTGGTTGGAATAAAAACCTGCATCCCACTGTGGATAAGGCTAGACACCCCTGTCTTAGTGGCTAGTGAAGCTGTGGAAGCATAAGGGCAATTTTGTATTCTTGGCACCTGGCGACAGATGCTGTAGAACTGTCCAAGATTCTCACAGGATCTGACCATTATTATTTAATATAATAAAGCTTTCTAAACGGCTGCATATTGTTTTGCCATATCAGTGCTGAAAATATGGCCATCCTTTTTTTTCACACGTGAACTTTACAATGAATAGGAATGTTAACATGAGAATGTGTGTGAGACTTACTTGCTCGGTGTATTCTTTCTCGGACCTCCATGTACTCCTGCTCATGCTTGACGGCAGTCATGGCCACAGCCAGCTCGTTGATCATCTCTTCAAGCTTGTTTTGATGAGCTGAAGGGAAAAAAATACAATGTGTAAAATACATTGTAGTCACAGAAGGTGTGTGTGTGTGTGTGGAGGATCAGACTAAAATGGAGTGTTTAACTGCTTCGCTGTCAGCACATGCAAAAGAAGTGCCAAGCAAAGTGCTTTTGTTCATTCTGTTGTCAAAATGTAAGTGTAAGGTACACAACATGCATAAAATATTGACCAGCCAACTTTTTAAATGTTTCAACAGAACCATTAAATAACCACTACTATGATTACACCCTGTTTTTCCCCCACCATCTTCTTATTAGAAGCACAATGCAACAGGCAATAAGGGCTTTTATTAACAGATAAAACCAAAACCAGGGCACAGGTTAGAGTAGAACACATGAAGCTTTACATATTAAAAGTGCTCTTGTTTGTGCTGCCTGTGCCTACCATCCCAGCTGTCACCACCGCCTGAGAAGAGGAGCAAGTAAACAGTCAGGGCCAAGGTAAAACAGTTTATACAGTGGAGAGATATAAATATGAAGGTCATATTCAGAATATGCTACAATGGCATCCATATTGTTATAATGCATTAAGGTTTTATATAATAAAAAACTAATGCATTAAACTATCCAATTTCTGTTCCACTTATTGTATCCAGGGTCACATTAACCTGGAGTCTACCCCAGGGGGCTCAGGACACCAGGTAGAGGACACCCTGGACTGGGTGCCCAACCCATAACAGGGCACAATCTCTCTCTCTCTCTCTCTCTCTCTCTCTCTCTCACACACACACACCACCAGCATACAACAGGTTTGGGAACCGGAGTAAACCCCAAAGGCACAAGGAGGACATGCAAAAACTGTGCACACTGTGAGGAGGCAGGAACCAAACCCCCAACTCTGGAAGTGGAAGGCAAACTCTACACCTCTTCATAACATATTACAGTACCAAATCTAAAGACTTTGCATAGCGTATTTGGGGTGTTTTTCCTTTACCATTTAGAATAAAATTATATCAGAAAACATACTGAGAAATCATACTACAAAACTTTATAAAGTACATTACTGGAAATTCTATTTTGCTGATATTAGAAAATAATCTATAGTCAAGTGAAAAGTGAGCAATCAAGGGCTGAATGTCTTTGCCGTTCTGTGATTACAAGTGTCATATAGACTCTTTAGTGTTTCCTGTAAATTTATAAACACATGGCCATAAGATTTACCTAGATACAAGCTTATATAATGCTTATAACAATGTGCTATAAATGTCATTATAGCATTATAACGAACGTTTTCACTGGTCATTATACATATAAACCTTAACACAAAGGGTTATGAAAGGTTTCAGAATTTCAGTAAAATGACAGCAGTGTAACTAACTGATGGCGTCTGCAGCCTTCACACCTGGAACATTTCACACACCATCATGTGCTGTATGATGTGATCTAAAGAAAAATCTTGCCCAAGTTATGTCAGATTGTATTGAAGAAAAAAAAAAAAAGTTTCCATAATGTTCACATCAGCACAATCCAGTCTGGTGTAGAAAATGAGGTCTCGCACACAATAATATTCAGTGCACACGAAGTGAGAAGGATCAATTTTTTCTGTCTATAAGCAAGTCTCAGCATCACCACAACTGTATCTGCAGTTGTCTGGTGACTTTTGCGCAACCTGTACCACCATCCTATCGATGACTTGTCATTGCAACCCAAGACAACCAGTGTCTTGGGTTGCAATGATAAGTGTTGCTGTGATGTGCATGTGAAATCCACCAATAAAACAGTATTGTTCTGCAAAACTCACAGGACAGCTACAAATCCAGTAGTGGCAATGGTTTAAACTCGCCATATAAACAGAAAAACAATACCCGTATTGTCTTAATCAAACCCCTATATGTGCATGAGTGATGAGAGAAGCAGAATCATATAATTCTGTTCAATCACAGGTCTGTCGTTAGAGGACTTTCATCGTATAATCTGTAATGAAACACACACATTCTCTCTGTGCAACCAAAGAAATCACAAAGCGTAAAACATCCAACACTGAAGAATTCCTTTACAGCATAATTTTTTTTCCCACTTCAATGCTGACAATTGTACAGTGTAAACTGTGTGCAGGACCAGGTCTGATCAGTATAGCCTCTGATACACCTGAAAGGGAAAATTCCTTCAACAGTCTTTACTGCAGGCATTAACACTGTGGTTTGAGCATACAACTGGAAAAACTGGTAAGTAAACTATTATTATGTGTGTTGTGTAATATTACCCTCTGTCTCCATGTCTTGACCCTTGGGGGCTTCTCCGATGTCAATGGTGAACATCACAATTTTGGGGGTCATGGTGGACATCTTGTTGCTGAAGCAGAATTTATAAGTGCCATCCATATGGGCAGCCACGGAGTACTTCCCACTGGACTCACGGTCTCCTTTATAAATCTGCTTCCCATCTGGACCAGTTATCTACAACAAAAAAAAGACATGAATAAGAATAAGCACAGTTCATGAGCTAGCTGACAAGTGCATGAGAAGAAGCGTACAAAACTTAGCGTTGGCATTAGCTGCTGAAAGGTTTACTCAGACCGGCTGTGTCCTAGTTCGAGGTGTATTCTCTCGATAGGCGCGCTACATAGTGAACCAAGCTAATCCGAATTCACCCGAATCTAGCGAACTCCAGCTGAGACAGGAAGCCATTCAGGACTCCACTTCTTTAAACCTATTTAGCTAGCAGCATATGTTAGCTTCCGTTTCCACAGCAGACAGGCAGAGTGTTAGCAAGCAACTTCCCACTGAAAGAAAATCAAAACGCTTTTAAATATTAAATCACTCACCTCAACGTCGATGTCCAAAAAGCCTCCTTCGGCTACTTCGAACATGAGGCTCATCTTAGTGCCCGAGTTCACGCGCTCGAAGAAGCACTCTTCCGCGTGAGCATCTATGCTAACGAAGTAGCCGCTCGCTGCAGAGCAGAAAACACCGAGCAGGACGACGAGCTCCGAAAACGTTAACATTCTCGCTTCGAACTGACGTTATTCAACGCTAATAAATCCACCACCAGCACCATTAAGAGTCTGTGTACAAATGCTAGACAGACTCTCTCTCCATGAGCAGAGACAGCAGCTAGTCGGGGCTATTTTTAAGTTGAACACAGAGCTTCACTGGTACTGCCACGTAAAGCTAATGACGGGTCGCGCTGAGGGCCAAACTAGACGAGTCGAAACGCGAAGGCAAAAACTAACAAACCTAGAAAGTCTGTCGTTTTGGAAATGTGGCTCGCAATAACAGACTAAAAACCATGACAAGACGTGCAATTAAACTGTAATACGTTTTATATATGTGTAGACTTGCAAACTGAGCAGTGTACCTGTCAGACTGATACCAGAAAAAGGTAAATAGGAAAACAGAAAAACAAATAGAAAAGATAGCATTTGGATTTGGAAAATGCTTTTAGTTTAACTGGAAATATGTACATATAACTGCTGATTTGTATTTTTTGTAATTACTTAATAATAATTATTATATTTAAAAAGAAAGTGATTTTTCTATTAAAGCTGCAAATGGTTTTAACTGTGCATGTTTTCCTTCATTTATTTTTTAGACAATTTATTAAAGTATCAAATAAAATGAAGAAATCCACAATGGAACAGTGGAACAACAGTCATTAATCCCTGATCAGGCTCCCTGGGCTAGAAAGAAATCAGCCTCACGTCTTAATTCCTATTTATGTATTTTTTCTGAGGATCGTTGGTGGTGCTATTGCTCTTGGTGCTACACGAATACCAAATAATCCACATCAAGACATTTGTTAACAGCAAATAATCTGATATGGCAAAAGAAATTAAACTGAATATTAGGAATGAAAGTTTTGCTAGCCCGTTTAGACCAGCCTCCCCTTCTACATGACTACAAAATGTCTCCAGACAGGATTGGCTAAGGAAGAAGCTAGCGCTAGAGGGCGCATGTGTTTTACGCAGTTCTGCTTTGTCGCATGTTTGGTGACGTTTTACAACTGACTCGAAAGGTCTCCGATGCTGAGGCCTAGCTACCGAGTTTTGTTCCTCGGACTATTTTTTTTTTAACCTGTTTATTTATTTAAACCCGTTTTGAGCGGGTCTTTTCCTTATGACGGTTTTTTTGCCAGAGAAAAGCAGCGGGGTTTTCGGCGCAGTTGCTTGGCTTGAAAGTAAATAAAATCTGAATCCAGTATCCGGAGTGAGGAAACAAGGCTGGGAAAGATGACATCTCGGAGGTGAGAGCTATGGAAGTGAAAAACAAGCGATATGTGCTGGTGTTAAGTAGTCGAGCCAAACATGGCAGCGTTATTGTTCTAGCACAAATCTGTCTGGACTCCTCTTACAGGTTTAACTAGAAGTGGGGCAAACACCCAAAGTTTTAATTGGTCACGAACTGGGTCGCCCAGGGTTTCAAACTTGCTTGTGTTAGCTTGCTAGCAGGTTTGTTAGCTAACTTGTTTAGTCAGCCGAGTGAGGTGGCTAGCTGGCTAACTGTCTAAAAGACAAAAATAAAACTAAGAACAGTGTTCATGTCAGACTCGGCTAGCTCACTGAAACCCCGCTCCTGGACGAGTCGCAGTTATCTACTATATCTTCTGCTTTACAGTCTCTATGATGGTGGACACGTCACGGGGTTCATATTAGCTGCTTTGCTAGCTGGGCTTTTCAAACTGCTTGTGACGAGAAGAAACGTGAGATTATAAACAAAACTTCTACTTCTGTAACAGAAGTACACCCCATCACCTAAAGTGTTGTCCTTGTTTTGAAAGATATGATCTTGTTTTCCTTAGTTAACGACCGAGGAGGCAGAAATTCGGGAGATACAGTATAATGTATACAGAACTAGTGTCATGTTTGTGTAAATATGCCGAGAAGTCGTTGACACTGTTTACTGATGGTCAGATCGAGATAATTTTGCCGCCTGTCTGCATCCAGTGACTTATCACATGATCATGGCATTATAGTGATGTTTAGTTGTATGTTTAGTCTCGCACCCTCTGTGCCATTTGAAGTCAGTGTGATGGATTGTGTTAACAGGTGGTTTCACCCCAACATCACCGGTGTGGAGGCTGAGAACCTTCTGCTGACCCGTGGCGTGGACGGAAGCTTTCTGGCCCGACCGAGCAAAAGCAACCCGGGAGATTTCACCCTCTCTGTCAGGTGAGAGTCCACTGCACTCTAAGAGAAACAAAAGGAAATAAAGCTGTTTGAATGAAACAATAATGAGAGAGATGACATTTCAGAGATGCAGGAAATGAAAATGTGTTCAGAGAGGGCTGCGTGACAGAACAGTGTGTGTCTGTTTGTTCGCTGAATGAACAGAGTGATTTTGCTGCTCCTGGAGTGAAATTAAACCCCAAAGTCTGAAAATTTGAGCAATCAAATCAACACTGATGTTTTAATTCTTCTCACCAAAGCTCATGTTCAAGTGTCTTTTTAATTCAAGTTGTCTTTATTTGTCACATATACGTTACAGCACAGTGAAATTATTTTTTCACATATCCTATCCCTGGGGGTTGGGGTCAGAGCGCAGGGTCAGCCATGATGGAGCGCCCCTGGAGCAGGGTGGGTTGGGGGTCAAGGGCCCAGTGGTGGCAGCTTGGTGGTGCTGGGGTTTGAACCCCAATCTTCCGGTCAACGACCCAGAACCTTAACCACTTGAGCTACCACCGCATCAACATTGTGCATCCACTTTGGAGGATTTATTCAAAACACATTCCTAAAGTCACTGTGGATTTCCTTCATCTACATTTTATAAAGTGCATCACACTAGTAGTGCATATAATATTCCAGGGAAAACTATTTCCAGGAAAATAAGACTGATATGCAACAATACATCATTATCTTATTATCAGTTGTTATCTGTAATGAATAAAATTTCAGCTGGTGCAGAAGGGAAACTTTAATTCCATGCCTGCTCAGGATTATTCTCTGGAAAATCAAATTTAAAGGCTACTAGATAAATGTATGTAATATTATGTGAGAGAAGCAAATGACTTATGTGTTTTCTGACCTCAAACCCATCCCAAGCTTATTTCTCTTTTCTTTCTTTCTTTCTTTCTTTCTTTCTTTCTTTCTTTCTTTCTTTCTTTCTTTCTTTCTTATCTATCTATCTATCTATCTATCTATCTATCTATCTATCTATCTATCTATCTATCTATCTATCTATCTATCTATCTATCTATCTATCTATCTATTTATTTATTTATTTTTCTCAGGTCATGAAAATAATTTTTTTTTCGAACCTCTGAGTCTCTTGTGCTAACTTGTCCTGTACTTGCTTCATTTGCATCTGATCAGATGCTCTTTTAGAAAGCATTTGCACCGCACCCATAACTAGGAATTTGATATTGAGACGGCTTAAGTGTGTGACTCTGAAAGCTTAAAGCTCACCACACACTTACCCCAGGAACAGAGGGCACGGTGGTGAGAAACCTCTCCTCTAGATACCCAACACAGCAAAGACACACTGCATAAGCAGGCTGTGAGAAATTCCACACAATTTAAAGTGATCTCTTTTTTGAATCTCTGTGAAATAGCTTCTTAGCTGATTCTATATTTTAAAAGTATTTCCTTTTGAAACAGGAAGTCGGGAAAAAATGTCATATTGAACAGCTTGACTCTTTAGCCAATAGCGTTCAAGATTTGGCAGTGCTGCCAAGTTTAAAAAAAGCCTAAACAAATGTGAACACATGATTAAATCCTTTTACTAATACAGAAGACCTGACTGTGCACACCATCACGTACTCTCTGTCTGAGAAAGCAACCTAAATTGGCATTAACCCTCCTCTAAGAACTGCATTTCCAAATGAATAAACTCTAACCATTTTCTTTCCTTCAAACAAGCGATTAGTAGAAAGGTGCATCGTATGGTTGAATCCCTAAACAAACCATGGGCACGTCTCAGTCACATCCCTAGTTGACTGAGTGTTTAGTCAGCATCACAATGATGACTGATGATTTCTGGTGACATTACTACATACCCACACTGCAAAACTTCACCACTGCCGTTTATCCACAGCAGGTTGTTTTAGTACAGTATGAAAAATGCATTGATCTGTTGCATATTCTAGAGTTTTTTTTAGTCATTAAACACTTAGCCTCAAACAAATTGAATTTCAAATAATGTTACAAGCTACAATGATACCAAGCAACTTATATTTGTATTCATAGTTGACTGTGAGTTCGCCATTGTTTTGAGCTGAGAGGGTTCAGAAAATATCACATTTTCCATGAAGGGAGCATAGTGAGTATAGATGCTCCCTGGTTTTTGCAGTGCATTATGGGATTTTTTTTTATGTGAGCAAATGTTCCAAGTACATGGAAGTGAGTGTGTGAGATAGAGATGAAGACAGAAACAGACAGCCCTTGAAATGTCCGACTCCATGATCAGTGCCCTGACTTCTGAACTAGGGAGCTGATTGAGGTGGGTGTGTTTATGGCTAATGATCTGGAGCTACTAGTAAGACACACCTCTGGGGCGGGGCATGTGGTTAAAGAGAGTGTTTAATTAGATTATCATGTTCAAGGTAACTAGTTTCAATCATATAAAATTTCTTGCTGTGTAATTCTCTTGTAAAAATAAATATAATATCTCTTTTATTTTATTTGTTTTTGTTTATTTATTTATTTATAATTGGGAATGGAGTACTATGGCATTGTACAGTTCTCAACGGGCAATTTTCTCTCCATAGGCACTTTAAACTCTTGTTTAATGTGTAAGTTTAAGTTACAGTACTTTGAATGATTGATTTTTAATATAAGGACCTATTCACCAAATCAAAGGAAACTGCATACATTTGGTTTATTTGCTGTTTGGATTACTTTCACACTGCACATAATTAAACAAAGCAAAAAGCAAAACACTCGCTGAGGTTGGTGTAAGGCTGAAAACATAGCCGTAAAAATCTCCTTCAGTCATTGGTCAGAAACAAGCCAACACCCAGAATCAAGTCATGTCTCCAAAGCCGTTACACGGCTAACAGCTTTTCTTTAGCTCATAGCACAAAATCTGTTTTTATGAGGAAAATGGAACCTGCAGGGGTTTTAGAAATTTGTGCTAATATGATTCACAAATGCAAAGTGTTGCAAACAAAAAAAAGCTAACAGTTACTTAAAGCCTAGCCTTGTGTAGCTGGCTGTGAAACGAGGCTACACAGTATAAACCGCGATGACTTGTGAAAGCATCAGCAAACACATCATTTCTTACAGCAGACTTTTACAAGCAGGCTCGTCAGTTTGAACTGCTGTATGCATGAACTAAAAATGAAAAATGAAAACAATTAGAAAAAAAGCCTTATTGTAAATGAAGGCAAATGTACAGATGTATAATAAGTGCACTCTGAAGATCTTATATGTTCAGATTTTACTTCCTTTTTTAAAAGCCATTGCATCCTTGCAGCACTATCAAAGAAATAACTTCCCATTTTATTGTAATTTTGCTGCTTGTAATGATGGTCACATGCTCTCGCGGATCCTTTAAGCACTCTTATCCCTGACTATACTCTGTGTCATGAATGTTATAGCACATTGTTATATTCCCCTATTCAGGATGTGACGCATCTCACACAGACATGAAAAATCTCATCTCGTGTACATATGTGCTAACATATGCAGAATGTGTATGCGGAGTGTTTTACGTTGCCCTGTGTGTGTGGGGGGGGGGAGAAGATTAAAGTGCATGTTAAATTGTGCAGACATAGCTATAATATTTTTTCAGTATGCCTCATGACCTTTCTCACTGCCTGCTCGGAGTTTCCTGTTAGCAACGTTGCCACTTCTGCGTCTGCCAAAGTATCTGTTTTGTTAATGTTAATTTAACAGCATTTTAAAGCTGTTAAATTTCTGATTCACACATTTCTACATCTATATTGAAGCATTCTAGGACCTTTTCTGTTATATTACTAGGAATCCATTTACACAGATCTTGGTTTTGGTTACTGGGCCAATCCTATGTCACTGTTCTGAGCACCGTCAAACTGTGAGGGGGTTAGACATAAACGGATACATTTGTAGCTAGGAATCTTAGGATTGTGCATATTTACAGTATGACGTCATGGTATGTGATGAGTTGTGTGGTCTGTTGTCCAGTTTCACAATTAGACTGACTGATGTTTTTTTTTTGTTTTTTTTTGCATGTTTGGTATGACAGTGAGTGGAGAGGAATTGTTCTGAAGTTAGCCTGGGTTGGGGGGGGATGTTAATCTGAAGTTAGGCTCAGTCAAGTTGTAGGTGATGTTTACATTTGGCAAAGATCTTTAAGAACAGAACATTTGTTAGTAGTTAATATTCTGAAAATGTCCTGAAATTATCTCTAAATTTAGCTTATGCCTTAGTCATGCGCATGGTTTCTAACCCTAAAACTGCGCATTGGTGAAAGAATGAACACAGGCCCACACAGTTTCGTGAGCTTACAAAGTCTCAGTGGAATCAAAGTTGCAGGCAAGAATTTCCAAGCTTTTTTTTTTTTGTATATTTAGGCGAAATGGAGCAGTCACCCACATTAAAATCCAGAACACGGGGGACTACTACGACCTGTACGGAGGAGAGAAATTTGCCACGTTGGCTGAGCTGGTGCAGTTTTACATGGAGCATCATGGGCAGCTAAAGGAGAAGAATGGTGATGTGATCGAGCTGAAGTACCCGCTCAACTGTGCTGACCCGACGTCAGAGAGGTGATTCTTCAACCAAATCCATCTCATCTACTGTGTCTCCATCTTTTTTATTCTGGCTAGAATGGTTTCATAGCTGGTGTTTTTCTATAGGAGTGCTTGCTTTATAACAGTAAGTAAATATCCATAAAAGCATCTGCTTAACGAATACTTTTGCTGTATCCTGACATTTCATTCGCCAAGGTGGTTTCATGGTCACCTTTCGGGCCGTGAAGCCGAGAAGCTGCTGACAGAGAAGGGCAAGAACGGCAGCTTCCTGGTCCGAGAGAGCCAGAGTCATCCTGGGGACTTTGTGCTTTCTGTACGAACTGGTGATGACAAAACAGACAGCACCGACAGCAAACCCAAAGTCACTCATGTCATGATTCGTTGCAAGGTACTACAGAAAAGATGACTTTAATGACTCTGGCTTTTCACCTGCTTTGTTTGGAACTTTATTTTTCACATTTATATAACTGATTTATAAACATCAGTGGTATTTTTTTTTTTTTTTTTTTTTTTTTATCTCAGCCTGATATGAAGTATGATGTTGGTGGAGGGGAGAAGTTTGACTCCCTGACAGACCTGGTGGAACACTACAAGAAAAACCCCATGGTGGAAACACTGGGCACTGTGCTTCAGCTCAAACAGGTGTGGTGTTGGGCAGATTGACTGAGTTTTTAATTCATGCATATTTATACCAGATAAGCCTGTGAACTACTAACAGAAAAATAAAATCAGATAATTGGCAGTTACTTCATCTATATTATGAAGCACACCATGGCACTCAAAACCTTACTACACTGTATGCACACTATACAGTTGGAGAAACTATTGAAAAGAATGACCTTGTAAGTAGAAAAAAATATTTTAACCCAGTAGCTTTGATAAATGATACAATACGATACGTTTTTCTTAACTTGGACAGATATTTGTAACATATGCTGAATTTCAAGTCATTATACTGCTTTCAGTTGAGTTCAAAGTTGTTCCAAAGAAGAGTCATTTCACTGATTGTGTCATTGAAAACTTGACCACATGTCAGAAATGAATCATCTCACTTGATCTCAGTAAACAGAATTCATTTAGGCATCTGAAGGTGGAGTTAAAATATAGACCCTCTGCCACTGACGCTTGTAAAAGAGCTGAGCAAATGAGGGATATGGGACTTGCTCAAGGTAACAGCAGTGACAGCATGGTGGCCTTGGAACTCACAAATTGGGGTTGGGACGGTGGTGGCTCAAGTGGTTAAGGCTCTGGATTGTTGACCGGAAGATCGGGGTTCAAGTCCCAGCATCGCCAAGCTGCCACCCTTGGGCCCTTAAGTCCCAACCCACACTGCTCCATGGGCGCCGTATCATGGCTGACCCTGCACTCTGACCCCAACCCCCACGGATGGGATATGTGAAGAAAGAATTTCACTGTGCTGTAACGTATATATGTGACAAATAAAGACAACTTACTTAAAAAAAAACAAAAAAACCCTTGTAGATCAGTGGTGGAACGCCTTAACCACTGAGTTGCCACATCCCACATAATTAAGAATAAGTGTGTTGAACCAGTTCAAAGGTGCCAAATAGTTAATAAAAATTCTGGAAATTAATATATAAATAAATAACAAACAAATTTAGTATATTTATCATCCAATAGATCAAAATCAAAAGATAAAACAACTAAAACTTAAACGTCTTCTACATAGATCTGTTGATCCTCTGTCTAGAACAGTGTTGTAGTTATAAGTCAGAAGTTGCCTTAATGTAAACTTCTTCTCGCCTGTTGTATTTAAAGCCTCTCAACACGACACGCATTAACGCAGCTGAGATCGAGAGCAGAGTGCGGGAGCTCAGCAAGCCGGCTGAGGCCACTGATAAGGTCAAACAGGGCTTCTGGGAAGAGTTCGAGGTGAGAGCCATCATCCACGCTTCAGTTAACATAGTTAACTAGGTTATTTCATTACCCTGCACTCTCTTAGCAATGCTGAGATTTATGATTTCCATTTCTGCTCTTTCTCCCACTGTGCCATAGACACTTCAACAGCAGGAGTGCAAGCTGCTGTACAGTCGCAAAGAGGGCCAGCGCGCTGAGAACAAGAACAAGAACAGATACAAAAACATTCTTCCATGTGTGTATATATTTTGTTTTGTTTTTTTCCCTCTACCTCTGCTCTGTCTGTTATCTTAAAGCTGAGGCATATAGAAGGGGCTGAGCAGTGCCCTAGAGAGAAAGAGAGAGAGCTGTGCAGTTCAGCATTGTGAGTAAAAACGGCTGACTTTTTACTTCCTCTGTAATCCTGGTTTTAGTCGACCACACGCGAGTCACCCTCAACGACGGCGACACAAATGAGCCGGGCTCCGATTACATCAACGCTAACACTATCACGGTAATAATGACATGGTGCACTGACAAATATAAGCAGATGACCATTTAATACCCTAGTGTGGAAAGAGAAAATATTGTGTTTATATTGGCTTAGATCACATTCGATTAAATGAACATTTAATAACAGGATCAGGCAAGAAGGAATGCCACATTTAGCAGAAACCTAATACAGCGTGTGTTTTAGAGCACTGTGAGTTTTCAGTTTGTTTAATTTGCTGCTGTTCTCCTCACGCAGCCAGAGATGGAGTCGAAGAGCAACAACACCAGATTAAAGAAAAGCTACATCGCCACACAGGGCTGCCTGCAGAACACAATAAGTGACTTCTGGCGGATGGTGTTTCAGGAAAACTCTCGAGTTATTGTTATGACGACTAAAGAGGTCGAGAGGAGCAAGGTATGTGCTTTTCCTTCAGAGTGTTGAGATGAAGGTCTTGAAAGATTTTTGTGGCACCACTGAAGCAATCATGAAATGTGATGTTTTGAGCTTGGTATGTATCTCTATGTATATAGAGATCTGTATGTCGGTATGTATTGAATATAAAATATTATATTATATATAAAACATTTTAGTTTTAAAATTTCCTGGATGATGCAAAAAAAAAAGCATAAGCTCCCATGAGCATAAATTCTCTCTGATGTTGGCACAGGAGTGAAATATTTTTAAACAGCGTTGGCTGTTAGGAATCTAAGACCCTTTCAGTTTCTGAAATGTATCAGAAAAATTGTAAAATTAAATCTTGCCCCTTAATGAACAGAAATATAGAGATTATAATGCAGTACAGGAGTAACGTAGTATGTCACTGTGTGTTTTTGCAGAGTAAGTGTGTGAAGTACTGGCCAGATGTTTCGGCGCTAAAGGAATACGGTGCCATGCGCGTGCGCAACGTCAAAGAGACATCAGCCCATGATTACATCCTGCGAGAGCTGAAGCTTTCGAAAGTCGGACAGGTAAGCAAAAGGAATCCATAAACCTTGAAACACTGCCACTTTTCAGACCAGTAATCAGCCAACAGAAAGGTTATAGGTGATTTGCACATTTTTAGCTATCTCTAAAATAAAGGCAAATTCTGCCATGTAGCATGATACAGATATTTGTTGGATTAATTATTAATTTTCTGTTATTGCTTTGTGTTGCATCACATGTGTCTCCCTCTCTCTCTTTCTCTCACTCTCTCTCTCTGAATGAATGTCTCTGGCTGTATGCGTATGATGAACTCCACAGGATCAAGTCATTTAAAGGCATTTCATTTCAGCCAGGTTTTTTTTTGATTGAGCAGTTTGTATGTCTGTAATTCTGCAGTGTTCTTGTTGTACAGGGAAACACAGAGCGCACTGTATGGCAGTACCACTTCCGTGCCTGGCCTGATCATGGCGTGCCCACTGATCCCGGTGGTGTGCTGGACTTCCTGGAGGAGGTCAAACTGAAGCAAGAGGGCATTCTAGAGGCTGGGCCCATTGTGGTGCACTGCAGGTAAAGCAAACTTCAAGCCTTTAGCCCTTTACACATTTGCTGTGTTTGTTTCTTATACCTATTGCAAGATATTGTTTCCGTCTGTGTTGTCTTAATGTTTTATGCAACAACCACTTAACAAATATGCTAATATGTAATGCAATATCAAGCAACATAATAAAGGACACAAAAATAGTTTTCTGACTCGAACATCTTTCTTAGGGATATGTTGGTGCTTAGAGGATACACTGATGCCCAAATGTAATGTTTCTATTTATTTTTGTCTGCTTATCAGTGCCGGGATTGGACGCACTGGGACCTTTATTGTGATTGACATCTTAATAGACATCATCAGAGAGAAAGGTAAAGCTTTAATCCCATGACAGAAAACCTAAAGGGGGACTGGGATCTGTAATTGTATTTGTTTTCAAAGGTTAAATCTCAAAAAGTATGGGCTTTGCTGTTAAATTGCCGTTTGTCTGAGTGCAGGAGTGGACTGTGATATTGACGTGCCCAAGACGATCCAGATGGTGCGGTCACAGCGCTCAGGAATGGTGCAGACCGAAGCCCAGTACCGCTTCATCTACATGGCAGTTCAGCACTACATAGAGACCCTGCAGCGCCGCATAGAGGAGGAGCAGGTGTGTAGTCGTGTTCTTTTTGAAGGTACCTGTTAAACTTGTAGTGTGAAATATTTCATTTTCAGGCTGCCATGTGAAATCAGCATCAAATTCTATGCCTACTCTCGTCATAGCATTGATTTATTGTGCTTTATTCTCAAATCTTTTGGCTACTTCGTTTTAGAAAAGCAAAATCAAAGGACGAGAGTACACCAACATTAAGTACTCGCTGAATGATCTGAGCGGAGGGGACCAGAGCCCGCTTCCTCCCTGCACTCCTACGCCAACCTGTGCTGAGTGAGTAGTTTTCAATCCATTCTGTAGATTAGAAAAGATCCAGTTTAGCACTTTGGACTGGGTAGTGAGTTCATGTTTAATTTGACTCAGATCAAAGTAGGTTTAAAGAAAAGAAAAAGAAAAAACCAAATGCGCTTAAAATGCTTTCTTTATTTGTTTAATTTTTGTGACTCCATATATTCCATCCAACATTGTGTATTGTACTAACAAAGTGTTATGAAGACCAAGTTTATATCTGTTTTTGATTAGGTTAATGTTAGACTTTTGGGCAGTACAGAAACTATGCAGACTGGTCAACTATGCATCTAAGCAGGTGGTCGAAGTCTGTGGAGAAGAAATGTAATCGCACTAGCGGGAAAAATACACTGTTTGCATAAACAGTATTGCTTTTCGTGTAGTAATAACTTACAGAAAATGTACGACACTGTAAAGCAAAACCCTCACTGCTCACCACTCATGATGCCAGCAAGAATTTTGTTGATGAATTTCATTGATGACTAACTGAAAAGTTTTGAGAATAAATTCTAGATCCTGCTGCAAGCCTTATTCCCCTGTTCCGATTAAGTCCACCTCCCCCCCCTTTGAAAAGGCATAGGGCTGGGATTGCATTTCACTGTGGCATGAGTGCACCGATATAATGAAAGTGAAATTTAGTGCAGCAGGAAATTACACTCGCTTCTGACACAAAGTCAGCATTTTAATTCTTTAAAAAAAAACAAGCAAACCACTGCCGATTGTTTGCCGATTAAGTGACCTAAAAGAAGTGCAGAGAAGGCCTTGCTTTTCAGTGGTTTGTGCACATCAGTACTGTTTGTGTATTTGTGTTGCCCCCCCCCCAGCTACTTTCATCTAGCATGTAGTCAACTCTATATACATCTCTATATTAAGAGAGATTTTTTTTTTAAGCTTGCAAAAGTTTTCATCCAATCTAATCAATTGGATGATGTTGCTCATGACTACAGCTGTTGATTCTGTAGTTGAGCGCTCAGAAGGTTGAAGAGTCCTTGCACCTTTGTGTTTACTTTCGCGTGTGTCCTTGCAGGCTGGGAGTCTCAGGTAGTGCGTTTTCGTTTTGTAGAGTGTTCTGTAGAATATCGGGCCACACCCAGACACTTCATAGATCTGTCTAGTCAGCACATTCAGCAAGAGTTTAAGCAACAGTCACATTTTTGTCTGATTTGTTGTCGCCCCCCCATTCAGACTCTGGTGGATGTTTAACAGAAGACTGAAGTTTATACAAGTATTAAAACCTACGTGTTTTTATTAGTTTTTCTCTTTAATTGAGATCAGAGTCTGATTATAAAAGGCAATTACTGTTTTACAAAATTCTCAAAAAACAGACGGCATCAATACAGATATTGATAGTGGACCTGTGTAAACTTTTGTATAAGCAAACCCCCTTTTTTTTTCTGAATCTTAGTTCATAAATATTTATTGTTTTTCTTAATAGATGGTGGTGCATGCAAATGTACTCTTCCATAAAAGCCTACCTTAGAAACAGACAGGAACCTTTTCACCTGTAAGGAGAGTAAAGGAGCACGGCATAATATAGTTAATAAAATAGCCCTGTGGTCGTGAACGTTGATACATTCATGAAAACTCAGCTGGATGGTGGACGTTTAGGTGAGTCTGCAGTACAGCACAGTGGAGAGGAGGTGAGAGATGGAGGAGGAGACAAGGTTTCCTGCAGGTGTCCTGTTAATATTGGAAAGTTCATTATAGCTCTTCAGAACTTTCCAGATTCATATGCTGATGAACTATTCTCCTTTTTCTTTAGTGAGTAAAGGGCAAAAGACTGCCCTTTGGGTGTTGTTTTAGAGTATGAACTTGTAGTAAGGTGTAAGTGGAGTGAATGGCACTGGATGTATATCGTGGGAGGATAAAATCATATCCCACATGCCTATATGTGTAACACCGTGTAAATACCAAGAGACAAGCAAAATACTAAGCGTACGCTGGTAGCTGTCTTTAAACGAAGATGCTTTAGTTTTCCTGTGTGTGTGTGTGTGTGCAGTATGCGGGAGGACAGCTCCAGAGTGTATGAGAATGTGGGACTGATGCAGCAGCAGAAGAGTCACAGATGAGACTCTGACCACAGGACTGTCCAACTCACAGGTATCACCCTTCAAACAAACGAATTAGAGGGCGTGTAGAAAAAAAAAAAGGCTGTAAATTTTTAACAAATGCCTGATTGATTGTTGCTAGTCTGGCTAAAGCAGAGGTGGGCACTTCAGTAACCTGTTTGTATAGGATAAATTGATTGCACATCCTTGTTGTAGTGTTATTTATTTATTTTTTATATTGAAATGGTTGCTAGTGGACAAATAGGTACAGTAAGTTCCGTTTTTTTTTCTTTTCATTCACAACCTGAATGAATCTGAATCCCTCCACCTATTGCTCCACGCATTGGTTTAATTAGCCAAATAATAAAGCCCTTGAATAGTAACTTTTATGTGCAAAGTGAATAGAAAAGAAAGAAGCTGATAACCAACCACTGCCTACCTACCCCCCCTTTTTTTTTTCTTATAAAAAAGAAAAAGCATAGTCGCTATGAAAAGCATAATTGCTATGACCGAGTCCTCACCTCTGCAAGAATTTATATCCTTGTTTGTGTGCATTACTGCTTGTAACTAACTGACTAGCTGACTGTACACTACTACATTGTTAGCTACCATTTTTAGCTTAGTCAATTAGGTATCCAGGCAACCAATCCCATAGCCCTGAGCAGCATATTAAATGCTCTCACTTGCCCAGTGGGGCTACTGGATGGATTTTTCGAACCTCAAGCAAGACCCTTCAGACTGAGATTGTGTGTTAAGCATAATATTATTAAGACCAAATTAACTGACGTTAAATGTCGCATAATAATAATTACATTGTTAGATAACATTGCTCATGTACATTAGTAGATACATCACAAATCAACAGCTCTGTGTAATGTGGGGTTTTTGTTTTTTTGGTATTGTTTTGTTTGTGTAACTTTGTGTTGTTTCTGTCTAAATATGTCAGAGCTTACTCGCTCCTAATCTGACCTCTGGTTTCTATTTCCACAGCAACCATTTTTCCTTATCGCCAGCCGCACCTGAATGCCTGAAATGTGATCATCGCTACACGGAAAGATGAAAATAAAAATGTATGAAAAGGAGTTTAAAAAAAAAAAAGAAGAAAAAAAAGAAAACGGAGACCAGTCTGTGAGGGAGAGATGTGGATGGAGTAAAATTCATTTCTTCTCCCTGCAAAGCAGCCTTTTTTTCCACCCCTCCCCCACGCTAAGAAACCACTGTGAACATCATGAAGCCTTACTCGTGACGATGGAGAGAGAGAGAGAGAGAGAAAGAGAGAGAGAGAGAGCCCCTGCGTAAATGAACTGATCCGCTGTGGAGTTCTCTGCAATTCATTCAGGCTGCAATTAGCAAAATGTAGAAATGAGCTTTTGCTGTCTTGTCTTTGTTTTTCTGTGTCTTTTTTTTTTGTATTTCATTTTTGCTCAATTTTCTTTCTATTACCAAAGCAAGATTATATTAGAATTATTCAGAGTTATGGTATTCTATAATGACGTGAAATGGCATGTGCTCGACACACAGCCTTTAATAGTCACCTATAGTCTGTTTGTTCTCACAGAGGTTTATACACAGGGGTGAAAAGAAAGGGAAATAAACCCACCCACTCACCCCATCAAAAGGTATAGCAGTGTCCTACTTCAATCCGCCCTACATACAGTGTACAGCGTTTTTAGGGGGGATAAGGAGGTAAAGTTGACTCATTTGGGAGACTCCATCCAAAATCCAGCACATCTCACTTGTCCCTTGACCCACGCATTTCTAGGATTGGTTATTTTTAAACAGCCCCATCCTGGTGGTGTCAAAGTTACTAAATCATTGTTGGTCTAACTTTTTATCATTTTTCTTTCTTTCTTTCTTTCTTTCTTTCTTTCTTTCTCTCTCTCTCTCTCTCTCTCTCTCTCTCTCTCTCTCTCTCTCTCTCTCTCTTTCTTTCTTTCTTTCTTTCTTTCTTTCTCTCTCTCTCTCTCTCTCTCTCTCTCTCTCTCTTTCTCTTTCTTTCTCTCTTTCTTTCTTTCTTTCTTTCTTTCTCTCTTTCTCTTTCTTTCTCTCTTTCTCTCTTTCTCTCTCTCTTTCTCTCTTTCTCTTTCTCTTTCTCTCTCTTTCTCTTTCTCTCTTTCTCTCTGACAATGTGCCTTTTTTTTTTCTTTCTTTCTTTCTTTTTTTAATTGCCTGTTGCCGATGTGTGCACCATAAGAACTTAATTTCTGAGTCCTTGATGACATGACTGCATGTTCATGAGGATTTTAAGGTCCTCTCTAATGAAAAATCCTCAACTTTTTTTTTTTTTGATGGGAATTTTACAGTATGAATACATGCTTTCTAGTATGTATTCTTGTGGGTATGTCTTTTTTTTTTATTATTGTTTGTTTGTTGGAATTTCAATTTCAGCAGACCTTACCATCAACAACTAAACCAACCTCTTCTCCGCCCTGCCTGAATTTCTGTCCTCAACAGTATTTCTTGTTTCCAAATGAGATTCCGGTTATTCTTGTTATTTAATGTATTATTCCACACACGGTTTAGAGCGTTTCTTGCATCCTTCTGCCTCATCATTTCAAAACTATAACACAAGCCTGCCGAATCGCCCCGCCCCGTCCAACCCTACTCACAATCCAACCCCCCCCCCCCACTTCGCTCTCATCTTTTTATATTGTAGACGCGTTCTCTTCAGACATTTAAGAATGTAATTCTGCCATTTGAATTATATTCCTAATTATAATTACAGTGCTAATCTTTTCTATTAATACCTTTACATGGCCTTATAGGAAGCTAAGTGTTCGATTCTGTTTTCTGGCAGGTGAAGATCGCCCAAATGTTCAGGGCTCGTAATCAACAAACTGTACTGCATTCATTTATTGTGTGTGTGTGTGTGTGTGTGTGTGTGTGTGTGTGTGTGTGTGTGTGTGTGTGTGTGGGGTCATGTGTTACCTGAGAAACTGCTGATAAGCTTTCAGCTCATGCCTACGTTTTTGTTTATTTTATTTTAAAATAATTATTTTTCAGGCCCATGCACACTTTTGTGGTCTTTCATTTTGATTTCTTTCATCTGTGCACTTACTAACCTTTTTGGGTCCACACACAGTGACGTCTTGGCTCTGTGTCTAGTTCCAGTCCTTTTTAGCTTCATCAAAAAAAAAGAAAAAGACTTCTAGCCCCACAACATGCTAATGTGAATTTTTGTCATCCTGAAGAGAATAAATGGGAAATGAATTCAATGCAAACAAACTATATTTTTGAACTTGTATATTGTACATGAATCTTGTAGAGGAGAGTGTACTTACTAAACATATCTAAATGCCAATTTAAAATATACTATATGTTTAACCCAGCAACATTTCTCACGGCGGAACGTGAGCCTTGCCGAAGCTAATGGAGGTTATTGTGTTGTCTGGCTGTCAATGCAATTAACCGTTTATCAATTTGTCTATAACAATAAACAACAAGCTCACATCTCGGGTTTTTTTTGTTTATCTTATTTGGGTTTGATTCGATTGGAATTGGGGTGATGCAGCAGTCTGTGTGGGTTTCCTCTAGGTTCCATGGTTTTCTCCCAAAGCCATAATTTACTGGATTGTCTACTCTAGAGTTTTTCTCGGGGTGGATGTGTGTTAGAGGTGCCAGGACATGGATAGATCTAGGGTGTCTTCCTGCCTCAGGATTCAGTAGTTAGCAATACTTTGTGTACTTCCTATTCAGTCCATCCAGGAATTCATGATTTCCACAAAATCATGCAAACTCCACAATATTCAGAGAGGCTTGCAATTTATTCATTTTTAAATTGCCACAGATTTGGGTCAAATCTCTTCAATTCACATGCATTGAACATGAGTACAGCTATCACAGAAAGTAATAACATATGTCTTGAGTTTGAAAGAAGAGTCCTGTGCTTGCAATTTAGCCAATTCAAGTAGTTTTTCTTTGAACGGCCAATTTTGAAGAAAGCAGCAGCAAAATCAAGCACAACAACCTGCAAAATCCTTACTGACTCCTGTTGGAATTTCTGTTGAAAGATATAATGAACCCCTTGTGCATTCTTAGAAGTCAGCCTGACACTTCACAGTCACCTAGTCTCACGTTTCCTCTGTTTTTATGGCTTCTGTAGCAGAAATCATGAATTGGCAGCGCTAGAAGAGCTCTCTTTGACTTTCCGTTTCCCAAACAAGCATGTGAAGGTTATTATTTGTCAGTCGCTCTGAGGGAATAAGTTGCTGAATTGTGTTTTCTAGGAAAAATGCCGTTTTGAATTAATAATGTGTGTCGTGCTCTCCGGCGAGGGTAATCCCTGCATGTGGAACGCCAGGGAATTTATCCAACAAGTCTTCCTGAGCTGCAAGCGCATGCTCCAGAATTAAATGAGGGGTTTACCAGTGGAAGTAGCGGAGGAGGAAAGTATTAAGAGCAAACTGCTTATCAGGGTGGTGGGCTGTGTGCTATTGCTGTTTGGAATCTTTTTTTCTTTTTCAGACACCCGGAAACTTCCCTCTCTGGTGCAGCTTTGCAAGATGTGAGATCTGGACCAGATGCTGCTTGTTAAGATACGTTGGGCTGTATGTACTTTTTGTAAGACACTTGATTAGTGTAAGATACTCATCAGTGGCGACTCTGAGATGAAAATTCACTTCAATTCAGTTTTATTTTTAGAATTCTTTTAACAATGAACATTGTCACAAAACAGCTTTACAGGAAGATACAAATTCAGAATATAAATGAACTAAGTTTCAGTTTATCCCTAATGAGCAAGGCGAGGAAAAACTCCCCGAGACGATACGAGGGGAAAAAAGACTCGAGGGAATCCATCCTCATTTGGGTGACACTGTGAGTGCGATTATAAATCATTTCCTTCTTTTCCTATCATGTCCGCAAAGTTGTGAGATCAACTGAATTGAGGTCTTAGACTTGAAGGTCACTTTGAGTAACATCTGCAAAATAAATACATTTCTTCTTGTAAAGGAATAGAAGCAGTGAGCTTTGTGTGTGTGTGGAGGGGAGGTTGATGTGTTGTGGTGTTTTGTGTTGGGTGATAATTTTGTGCTTTGCAGCTGGCTAAGCTCTGTGGGAATGTGTTCAGTGTGTGTGTTAGAAGGAAAGCCAGCTGTGCTCCTAGACTGCCTATGGGCTGTAATGAAGTAATAGCACACACGACCTGAACCATCTTAAGACATCTGTGCCATTGTGTTTTTTTTTCATCCTCTAACACATTTAATTCAACGGATTAAGCTCTTGTTGAGTCGGTTAAACGTGTTCGAGAAGGAACCCGATGGTTGTGGTTTTTCAGATGTAAGTGGATCTTGCTTGTATGCTTCTAAATATATTTAATAAGAAGGATATACTAATTTCACTACATATAAAAAAGCTATTAGCTTTAGAATAGCCAATACATTTTATGTACCATAAACATACAATTTAAAATAAGAACTTCCTTATGAAGAATTAACACCTACTTGTTGCTATACACTGACCAGGCATCACATTATGACCACCTGCCTAATATTGTGTCGGCCCCCCTTTTGCTGCCAAAACAGCCCTGACCCGTCGTGCACTGTGTATTCTGACACCTTTCTATCAGAACCAGCATTAACGTCTGCAGCAATTTGAGCAACAGTAGCTTGTCTGTTGAATCGGATCACACGGGCCAGCCTTCGCTCCCCAAATGCATCAGTGAGCCTCGGCTGCCCATGACCCTCTCACCGGTTCACCACTGTTCCTTCCTTGGACCACTTCTGATAGATACTGACCACTGCAGACTGGGAACACCCCACAAGAGCTGCTGTTTTGGAGATGCTCTGATCCAGTTGTCTAGCCATCACAATTTGACCCTTGTCAAACTCGCTACACTTGCCAAAAACCTTTCCTGCTTCTAACACATCAACTTTGAGGACAAAATGTTCACTTTCTGCCTAATATAACCCACCCACTAACAGGTGCCATGATGAAGAGATCATCAGTGTTATTCACTTCACCTCTCACTGCTCATAATGTTATGCCTGATTGATGAAGTAACACTGTAGTATAGCTATAAATGCTATAATCTGCTGTGGAATAAGGATCTTTCTAAACACAAACTATTTAACATGGATTATGTAACTGCAGCCATTTTTCAAAGATTGTTCTTAAAGAGATAAAAACATTACGTTGTCCAGATACATTTATGATGGATAAATATGTTTAGAGCACTGACATGATGCGCTGACTATACCATTTCTAGATTCCAGACATGGACTGGACTCTTTTCTCTCTACAGGCATGGCATCGATTAAGGCCCATGTAACTGTAACTAAATACACTTCTGAGAGCACTGAACATCATACAGAAACTCTCACTGACCCAGTACTATCGAAGTATTTCTATAATATATGGCTTTGAATGAAGTTCTCTTCATTCAATGCCAACTTCTTCAAAGCAAACGCTACGAAAGCTAAAAACTCACAAGGACTGTGGTTATATAGGAGCTTCATGATTCATTCAGTTTTTAGAAATTAGCATTTCACTAACGCTTGTGCTCCAGTGTTGGTTTCTAGAGATTCATGTTACTGGCCTTTCGTAATGTCTTTGAGAAATATTAGGCTCTCAAAAATAACACCCGCTGTATTATTGTGGGGCTGAGGAAATAAGACTCCCAGGAGAACCAGTAGTCACCACTGACTGCTGTCTTCCCAAACCGGAAAAGACTAATCCTCCTACGAACACAAGCTTCTAATAATAGAAAGTGGCACTTCAATCTCCTGCCCCATGAACAATCTTATTATGATCTGGGAATCAGTTCACAACCCGTTTTAGCAGCAGCTACTTTCACAAATCTCAGGGTTCAGAATGAGAGAGAGTGTACTGATAACTTTGTTTGACAGTTCCTAGGAACATGAATGGCTGTTATCTTGCTTGTCTTTAAGAGCTGAGTTCAATACTTCTTTCTCCAGAGGGCAGATAAGGGCTCTACGGTGGATGAGAAGAGACTAAATTTAGACACCATTCTCACTATTTTATATATCACTTCTGTTCATACGCTGTTTACTTTGGTTAACTGCACATCAGTGGTGGTTTGTCTATTAGAGGCAAGTAGACCATATATCAACCTTTCAAGTTCTTCAGGGGTGATTTACATTTTTTTTTTTTTTTTTTACTGCTCTTTGCCTGTCTTGGCTGATGTTGTGCTATTGTAGGATGGCACGCTTACTGCTCTATTTATTTACATAGACATACTATTGCGCCTACTGCCCACTGGGGAAAGTTGTATGCTGCCCCATGCTAGAGAGCAGAGCAGTAGCAAGGACAGTTAATACCAGGGTTGCCAAGTTTGACTAGTTTAAGTTCTGCAGTTTCCATCAGGATTGATAGTGTCTGTTATTCTGCCACATACCTCTTCCACCAAAGTAACTAATGCAAAGTGTTGGGGCAGGCAGTGTATCTGTAAGGTACACAATAATTTATAAGATATTTTACAGAGCTTGGGAGAGTACAACAAAACAAAAATGTAGTGTGTGCGCCACAGTGACCTTTTTTTGCAACATAAAGACTCAAATCTTTGTGGCAAGTTTTTGAGATCTGAGACTTAATGTACAGTTATGCTGGAAATTTTATCAACAGAAAACACCTGTTTCAACAATCACTCAAGACAAGCTGCTAGACTATGCCGGGTGACCGTATGTTGTTGAATCTCAGCTGTCTGTGACTGGATTTCTCTACAAAGTCACTTGCTAGTTTTGTTAGACTTATAGCGTAAATCAAGTGCAGCTTTCCGACTCATTTTTGTCGAGGCATTGTTGTGCCTAAATTAATCGGATCTAAATCAACGTCTAGTGTTAAATTTGCTACACAAATAAAATTGGATCAGATTGAACCGACAACCCAAATTAACACCATGGTTTTAACCCCGTTCTGATTATTCAAATCTCACTTGCCCTTTATGCAGGCCGTCGTTCTTGGGCTCCAGAGTCTGGCTAACATCACCCTGCTGGGCATCCTCCATGCCACCACCAGGACCACCCAGCTAATGGGCTACGACATCCCTGAGGTGTTTGACAGTCTTATCTAATTAAGGAGCAGGCCTGATGTTTCTGTTTATCGCCCCATGCCGCTTTCTGTTTAGCCTGGCTTTTGTTAGGGGACGAAATCAGTTCTTAATAGAGCACAAAGAATCCAGAGTAACACGATGCTTCAACGAGGAAAATAGTCCTTCATCAGCTGTGCAGTGCTTATGACACGGTAGGAGGTGCACTTTTTTTTGTACTAACGTTTGCGCTTCCAGGGAAAATAAGATGAATTTGTGAATCCCAAGGACTTCACGGCCTTCTCTGCAGGTAAATCTAGCTTCATGTAACTGCAACAAAGTCAGTAATGGGACTATAGCTACCAAAAGGGGAAACGGTTGAGCATATTATCAATTAAAAAGCAAGGTATAATTAACACGGTTTTCTAATCCAGCTTCCAGCAAGTCTCATCACCTCTTGTTTCTTTTGCATGGTCACTTAGAAGATTCATTACTTAGTAGATACAACCCACAACAATTCTGCAATGCAGAAGCCCCAGCAGGGAGATTGAAGATCCGTGCTGTAAAATAAATGAAAATTAACTGCAGGGTGCTGGTGGCAGCATGCGTTTGGGTGATACCTCAGGTTACATCTTGCTCTTCTTCATTCCGGTCACACTCCTCCAGCAATGCCCCTAAACTCAGAGTGTTCGAGTCCCTGAGGCTTACACCGAGCATTAAAGTGAGCAGGAAACAGGAAATGAATGGAATTTTTAAAATGATTTGATCTCTGAATACTTTGAGTCATCTTATTAATATTATAAAATGTTTAATTTGTTCTGAGAATACACCTGTAACAAAATATCATGTTTATCCCTACATAGGGATTTATAGAATGCACAGTAGCTCTCGGACACCTCCAGGCTTAATTATGCCAGGTTTTACTATTCTAATGAACAATTGCCACAAGGTGGCAATAAAGTCGTGGTGCATTATCAGGGCCTTTGACTCCAGTTTGAAATAAGGATAGTGGATTGTGTGTGTGTGTGTGTGTGTGTGTGTGTGTGTGTGTGTGTGTGGTAGGGGGCATTTCTGAGTATTTATAGCTACATCTGGTTAATTCCTTGCAAATACACCTGACCCAGCACATTAGGCCATTAGCAAGCCCTGGACTGCATTTGCTGGGATAATTATCTGAACTGTGCTGACATCTTCATACCCTGGTAGAGATGTAGGGAATTCATCAGGGCGGCAAATTCACAGGACTGGAGATAAAATGTCAAATTGATACAGGTGTATAGAGATAAGACCGGTGACGTCAAGGAAAACTGGGTCGCTTTTTCTGGCAGGTTTGATTTGGTACTGTATGTCTCATTCTTCACTTTCTTCTTAAGTGTTTATTTTATAGATTTTTGTATTCCAGAAAGATGAAAACCTTTAACACATGTAACAGAATGGTTGGAAAGTGTATGTGAAGAGAATAATGATATTTCAGAATCTGATACAAATGTCAACCTTTATTCCACTTGCCTCTAATGATTTTGGCTGTTTTTGTGATTCTCTCTGGCTGTATTTTCCCCTTGCTACTCTTTTCTAATGCCTTTGTGTCTCTCTTTCCTCCACTGCTGAATTGCTCATAATTGTATCCATAAACACTTTATCTTGTTTATTGTAGATCCTTCTCCAGCTTTGTCTGCTCTCTGCTTTCCTGATCGTGTCTAGTATCGACTTGGGCTGCTCGGAGCAAAACCGCTTTAGCGTCTGATCCCGACTGAACCTTTCCTGGCCTTAACAAAGTAAACATTTGTTGACTCTCTTAAGCCCTTAACGAGGCACACATCAGCAGGAATGTGAACGTTTGAGCTTGATGATAAAGATCACGTGTGACTTTAACTTCATTTGTGTAATATGGAGGACGTATTGGAGTGGATAAGCAAGCAATGCGCCATTAAGTGAACACAGTGTTGTGTACTGTAGTAAATTAGAGATATGGCCAAAAATATGTGGACACCTGAGCGTGACAGTTCTTAGTTTTCACCCCAGTACTAAGATGTATTTGAACAAATCTAAAGGTGTGTTTTATAAAAGAATGTTGGCTGAGTGCTTGAAGCTGTGAGCAACTGATTAAAAGGCTACAAGGTTAAATCCTAGCATTGTCAAGCTGCCACGCTTGGGTCTTTGAGCTAGATCTGTAACTCCTCAAGTGCTTTGCTTATATCCGGTTTCAAATGTAAGTCAGCCAAATGAGTGAAATGTAACTAAGACGTGGGGGTGGGGGGGGCGGTGCAGTGTGAATGGTACGCATCTATATGCTTTGCGTAAATAGACCCATATTAATATTAATACCTACAGTATTTGAGCGGAGTCATAGCAGTGGGGACAAAGAGCTAATTACCTTAGGAATCTTTTAACAATAGCAATTAAGAGGACTATTATTCATTGTAAGAGAGGAAAAGCCTTTGTGCATGGTAGGTAGGAGCTTTTGTGCTCAGCAACTCTGTGATTTAATGCAGGCGGTTGAGGGAGGGGGTGGAGGTTTCTCTCTCTCTCTCTCTCTCTCTCTCTCTCTCTCTGTCTCTCTCTCTGCTCTCTCTCTCTCTCTCTATCTGTGAGCAGCAGTACATTGAGGAGACAGTGTGTGTGCAGGAGACACAGGCAGGCATTTAGCTCCATCTCAAACAGGCGGAGTGATCTCTCGCTCCTCTCCTCTTCTCTTCTCTCCTCCTCTCTTCTCTTCTGCATCGGAACGCCGCGCAGATCATCAGTCGTGAGGTAAGTTTTCCTCGCAACGTTCACCAAGTTCTGCCGACATCTTCATCCTTTAGTTGAGTTAGAGTGTTTGCAAGACATAATGCACAAAAATGGAATATGGTTTTCTTGAATTTCTTGATGCCTGAATTTAGTTTTTGATTCTAGTTACATAACACTGACACGAACAATGTTCATATCCTACAATACTGTACGGAAACGTATGGAGGATGTATGATCGAACGGAGGGTCTGACATGATGAAGCAATAAACAGCGCTACTTTCCATCACGTTGAGGCATGTAAAAGATTAGAAATTAATTACAAAGTGTTTTTAACAAGCATCCATAATCACTGCTCTGCCTGTAGTTATTCCTTCGTGATCAAGACTTGCGAGTATTAATTAATTTGTAACGATTATTAGGCAAGTAGTTTCTCATTTGTACCAATTATATCTGCAAGGATTAATTCATTTGTGACTTATATTTTTGCTAGAGCATTTTCACAGGATCATAACACTAAATGATTATATGACCTATTCCAAAATTATATACAGTTTGCTACATGCCATTATGTACATATATGTTATGATATAGATAAATTCTTTTAAAAGGAAAAAATATGTTTGACAATGAATTGTTGAATCATACCTTCGGGTCTCATTGTTCATTCTCGGAGTGTGACCATAGAGGAGCAGAGCATCTCGACAATAGTAATTTGGAGCAGCACTACAGGGATTTGCACACACCTTCAAGAGACTCATGATCGGTGTATTAAATAAGGAGAGCTGACTCTTCAGAGGCTGTGAGCTTTTAGACTGTGAGTCTGATGGTATGAAAAAGCAATAAAAAGTGATTGCTCTCTTACAGACCAGACTTAAAATCTACTATATTATTCATTAGGCTGAAAAATGTTTTTCTTTGTTACACACACTTTACCGGGGTAAATGTGAGAATGTGATGATACGAGTAACAGATTCATCTGTATTTAAAGTTAGTTAAACTCTCACTGGGTGAACTCTTATCTTTTAATTGTCAGCTATGATTTTCATTTATTTATTCATTTATTTATTTGTTAATTATTTTTTACAATTAGGCTTGAGAAAGGAGTGTTGCACTTTGCAGGTATACATTAAAGTCAACAGTAGTATATGTGGCTTGGAGATCGAAAAGGCGCATTAGGCTTCATGCATATTAATGATGTGAAACAGTGGAGAGAGCTAATGCACTAAGAGTTGACGAAAAAGTGAAATATACAATTTTTTTTTTTTTTTTAAGGAAGGAGCGTCTCCCTAATAGGTCTTGTTTCCTTTTTTAAACCCCAACACTTCCAGAAATATCAGGAAATACCTAATATCTGGGGTCTGTCTTAAGTCAGTCATGTGATGCACTGGACTCAAGTGGATATCATTATCAATGCAAGCATTATAGCAGTGCTGAAAGACTTCCAGTCAGCATGTTTTTTTTAAATGTGATGTCCTGTATAAAAGCATTATAGTCAGAGCAATTTGAGATGAAATGTGGCCTCGTAGTAAACGTGGCAGAGGGAAAACAAAGCGCTTAAAGCCTTCTGTCTGTTAATAAGGAGCTGAGACTGAACAGCTGCTTAAACGCTCCCTCTGTAACCCGTGTCTCATCACAAGCATGGGCACATTGTGTTGACGTGTCGTAGGAGGGCTTTCCTCACACTGAGGAAGCTGCAATGAATCAATAAAACAATGCAATTAACAGACAATTCAACTTGGAAATGTATTATTATTTTTATTTTTTATTTGCTCAGGACAAATCTGTTGTTGCCTGTTGGTGCTGGAGCGACGCCTTCAGCAAATTCCCGCAGGAAATCTCTGGCACAGAGGCATGGCAGCTATGACGTTAATAAACACTCTACAGTCAGAGGTGTGTGTTTCTTCCAGCTCAGGCAGATGGTCAAGCACATGCCTCGCAGTGTGTTATTTTGCATCCTGCAATATAGCCGGTGTAGTAAAAACAGTATTGGGTTTAAAGCACAGCTTAATCTCACGAGAGAGAAAAAGTCTTCAGAAGGGATGAACTAGCTGAGGTTCTTAATAAGATGGTAAGCTTCTTGCTTCGAGTGAAACTGGGTGGGTGGTTGATCTGCTCTGTGTTAATACAGATATATATATATATGTGTGTGTGTGCGTAGTGGCATTACAATGCAAATTAAACATCAGTGATGTGTTAAGCACCAATGTTGACATGCTTTTAGAATCATTTTAAGGATTTTTAATTTCTTTTATAGATTGTCATCATTCATTAATCATAGTAGGCATAAAATTCTGAAAATCTCATTCCTCCAGAGCCTTGTTTTGTAGTGGTCATGCAGTGTGTAAACAGACATGCATATACCTTGAGCACAGAATAAAGACCCTTCAGCCCAGAGTCATTCCACACAGCATTGCTTTTTTTTAAAAACCCCCCCCTCCTCATGTCAATTTGCCATTCCCTTCCCTGGGCTAGTGACAGTTCGCTTGTAACACAACGAGCAGTGGATGCTAAGTGACAAGGGTTTTCTCCCAGCAACGCACTGTAGCAGACCACGCATCGCTGTACTCGGGAGCCTCATACACCAGAAAGATTTTATTCCAGCTATAACAAAATCCCTTGAGCTAATGTTCAGCACTCTAGTGTTTTCCCTGCTTTATGTATTAGACCATGCATAACTCCAAGAATAAAGTGTGCATGTAGAAATTAGTCCACTGTTCTCTGCCAGGAGGAGGAATTGCTACTAAGAGGGATGCAATCCAAGTGAGGGAGTAGTCTTACCTCACACCCAGTGCTCCTGGGATAGTCTCCAGATCCATCAGTATGAAGCAGTTACTGAAGATTATGAGAATTTTTAGTATCAGTTCAGTATCAGGTTTGAGCCACGCTTTGATATAGATCTTGTATCGGAAATAGAAGTGAAAATGTATACACACATACTCTTAAGGTTAATGGCCTTTTGATTCTTGGAACTTTCTCAACCTGCAGTAGGATGCTACATCGAACCTGAGATTCCCATGAGAGGCTTAAGAAACTCTTTAGTGTTCAAAATACTTTTTTTTTTCTAACACTGGCTGACTGGAGATCTTTAAACATCTTCCTTATAAGAATAACACATTTTTGGGGGGCATTTGTACTGTATGATTTCTTAGTTCGTCAGTCTCAAATTCCCAGACTGCATCCATTAGAATTGAAGTGACATTTTAAACATTATTTGTTGTGTCCACCTATGCTGATATACATTAATCAGCCACTTTAATAGGAACATGTGTTTATTCATGCAATGATCAGCCCATCAAGAGGCAGCGGCACAATGGAAAAAAAAATATTTAGACCAGATGAAGAGCTTCGGTTTGTGATCAGAATCAGGATGTGACCACAGTTACTCTGACGGTGACATGGTTGTTGGTGCCAGATGGACTAGTTTCAGTATTTCTGAAATCTGGGATTTTAAGGCACAACTCTTCTTGTCACAGAAAAATAAAATCCAGTAGGAAGCAGAACAGTCGTAGGAGAAGATAAGAAGTCTGTAGTAACTCAAACGGCCACTCTTTACAAACATGGTAAGCAGAAAATCAAGCAAAGCATCGAACAAAATTTGTGGCCTATTGGATACGACAGCAGAAGGGCAATTGATTTCCACTCCTGTCAGTCAAGAGCAGGAGGCTGCAGTGGGTACAGCCTCACACTAACTTGATAGATTGGAACAACATTGCCTGGAACTTTTTTCAAATCTTCAACTCTCCAGTGTCAGCGTACACTGTTCTCGGCTGACAGAAGTGGAACTCGATGTGCTCTTCTTCTGTTGTAGCCCATTCCACCTCAAGGTGCGATGTGCATTCTGAGATGCTTTTCTGCTCAACACTGTCGTTTATTCATATTTTTCTGTGCATCTCTCATTTAAATAAATGATCACAGATTTTGTTCTCAGAACAAAAGGTAGTAATTGAAGGTTGGGAGGAAATCAGTTTTTGTTCAATGGCCTCTTCCATAACTGCTCAGCCTTCTCTCATTCCTCTGACTTGTCTGTCTGTCTGGAACAGCTAGCACATCTAATTAACCACAATCATCCCAGCCATGCCTGATTGGGGATTTCCACAGATTTCCTTAAAGCTGATCTCTCTTCACATCTGCTGCATTCTTTTCTTCATAATCTTGCTTTTTCATTCTCCTTTCATTCAAACTCTTTCCATGTTCATCATATCCTTTATTCTTTATCTCTTCCCATATTCATTGCTTCATCATCTCTGCCTATTCCTGGGCTTCCTGTTTCTTGTGTCCCATAAAAATAGTGATGATGCTGCAGGCATTGCTCTTCCTCCCTCTTATACTGCAGTCCTGACATCTCAGTATCTTCCATGTATAGGATGCCCAAGGGCTTTTTAATAGTTTCTTAAACTCTTGTTCTTGTTTCTCACCTATCATGTTAAATCTTTTTTTTTTTTGGGCCACATAAATATTCTATCAAACAGCACTTTATTACTGGCCTCCTGACTTGTTCCATGGATCTCTACCTGATATGGATTTGTGGTGCTTTTGTGGTTTCATGAAATCAAGGAGGGGCAGGTGTTGGAATTACAAGAGACCAGACACTGTCTGGATGCCCCCCAGGGTTTTTTTTCCCCCACACATCTTGACATGAGCGTCCTCAATAAAGCCAGACAATAATACAAGTCTACCTGCAACAGCTGAGGATTGGAGGTAAGACATTGATACTGCTGTTTCTCAAGTGTGAACAAACACAGATTTGCCAAATGAAATTTCAGAGCCAGATTACCATCGATGCTTCAGTTAGAATTAGGGAGTTATATTATCTTCTATACTGCCCTTTTCTTGTTCTTCTCGCTCTGCTGTACCCATCATCAACCGTATTTACCCATTATTGGTTGCTATGTCAACACCGAACATACCATTTCTCTGCATTATAGTGGCAGGGTCTGTGCGTGACTCTTCCAGCTCTTCACTTTCTCCTCATTTCTGGCAACTATTTAATCATTTATTTCACCTTTGCCTCCAGGATTGTCCTTGTCAACGATTTTTGAGACTAAGCCCAGTGACTTTAGCTGGATGTCATCACCTGTGTTTCTTCTTCTTGGCTTTTTTAATGCCTTATAATTGACTCGCATAAGAAATACTGTGTTTACATGCACACCATTAATATGTCTTATTACCAGATAATTCATTTGATCATGTAAACAGCATACAATAAGAAAATTGGATTTAAGCTGTTACTGGGTTTTAAGAAATCCAGCCCAATAATCAAGTTATACAGAACTTGTGTACCTTTAACCTGAAGTCTGCACATGTGTGTGTGTGTGTGTGTGTGTGTGTGTTAACCAGAAATGAAAAAAATGTCACAAAAATAATAAAGGCCACAGACTTTTTTAATGCAACACCAAATGTTGGTAAATGGTGACAAAGCGATATTTTTTTCAAAGCAAACTCCCAAAATAAGTATTTGGTTGTAAGATAAATCTTTTAAAAAGACATTATTGAGAGTAATGCAGTTATTGAATGAGTTATTGCCACAAGCTGATTTCTTTTGTTAATCAGATTATTGTATTTATGAAAATGTACTTGACCAAGTCTTTGGAATCTCTTTATTGAGTGCCAAAACAGAGCTTATGTATTGTTGAAGTGCGTCAGCATTACATTTTTCCTTTCCTTTCTTTCTTGGCACTCCTGGATAATGGTTTTCATTTCTTTAGGGTCTTTTTTTCTTTCTCCCACCATCTCCACCTTGGGACAACGGTGTCTGATGCCATCTCTCTCTAGATGACCCTTGCCCCCCCCACACTTGAAACTTGCCATGAAACTTTTTGGCTCTTCTTTCATCAGGAACAGAATTGCATTACAGTTTTATCATCATGGTATCTCTGCCCCAAGGCAACTCAGCCCTTCACAGGTGCTGTCTCGTTTATTGGTTATAGAGTTCATCTCTTGCTGTCCTGCTGAATTCACTCTCCTTCTCTGCTGACTGTTTATCCCTTTGCTATACTGCATCCACTGAGGTGATCTCTTATTAGAAAAACTGCAGAGCTCACAGGCCTTTAGTGGAAAACTATCACTGACTGGCACGTTACCAAATTCCTGCCCTATACCTTCCCTGCTTACGTTAATGTGCAGTGGAAAAACTCTAGTAATGGTGGCATGGCCACACACACTTATACACGGGTAACTGTGTCACCACATACTGATTGCAGAATTTTCAAACCATCATCAGAAAAATAAACTAAATATCTGCGAGTTGCATGACAAAATAACCACATGCAAACCTAGAATTGCCAAATGTAATGCTAGAGATGGATTGCATGAGTGATGTAAAGTTATCGTCATTGGACTCTAGAGCTGTGGAAACTTTTTCTGGAGTGATGAGTCACATATCACTACCTGACAGGAGATGCTAGAAGAACATGACCTATATTGATGCATGCTGGCTTCAATGCCAGCTATACTGTATAGCATGGTGGCAGAAGAATAATGGTCTTGGGCAGGTTTTCATGGTACTGATTAGACCCCTATCCCCTGAGCAATACCACATACAAGTCTAGACAACACTCTGCTTTCCACTTTATGGCTAGTTTCCTGTCTCAATACAAAAGCCATGTCCTATCAGAATTAATTTGTTGAAAGCAGATTAGAAGAATGTACCTTGCCTGCACCAAGCCCTGACCTCAAACCCCATCAACAACTTTAGGGTGAGCTTGATGGGTCATTTGCAAGCCAAATCTAAAAGCCCAACATTAGTGCCTGACTTCACTAATGCTCTTGTGGCTGAATGGAAACAAATCCCTTCACTGGAAGCTTTCCAAGAAGATTGCAGCAAACTGGGCCACTATTCTTTGTTGACACAAATGAACAGATTTTTTTCAAAACTCTGGCACTCAGCTCTAAAGATGTTTGTTAGGATTCATGCATCTTCCTGTACAATCTGTTAAAAACTCCTTGATTAAATTCCATCCCAACTTCTAAAGCATTGGTCATCCAAGACCAACTGGGCCTATTTATATGCACATAAAAATGTAAATAATCAGAAAAGCTAATCAACTATAACCATCGCATAAGCAGCAGTTTGAAAAGATGTTGTGGGTTAACAATAGAAACGTCTTCACTTATGACCTCCGCTGATAATAGCCGCCATGCAATCGGGGTAATTTAGCTAGTGGGTAGGAATTGGCAATGAATATGCTGGCATATTTGTTTCATTATTTAGTCTCATTCTAACTGTGTTTATATTTAGCATTCAAATCATTAACACCTAATTAGTGAGACTAAGCCTTATGTTTGAAGGAATGGCCTTTGAATATACAATGTGAATTAAATGGCTGTATTCCATACAATAATGAATGAATTAATTGCAACAGACTTTTTTTTCTTAATTTGCCTGAGATAAATAATTGGGATTTCAGTAATAAGCAAAATGAAAATGATTATTACAGCATTTAGGCAAAATGAGGCAGGACACAAGTGCAGTGTATTTGCAGTCAGTGAACAGATGAAGGTTAGAACCAGCCAGTACATTGAAACACAGGAAACAACTGAACTGAACTGAGGGCAAGACACCTTTATTATCGCCACATATACATACATTACAGCACAGTGGAATTCTTTTCTTCGCATATCCCAGCTGAGGAAGTTGGGGTCAGAGCGCAGGGGCAGTTATGATACAGCACCCCTGGAGCAGGGAGGGTTATGGGCCTTGCTCAATTGCCCAACTCTGGAGCTTGATGGTGCTGGGGTTTGAACCCCGATCTTCTGATCAACAACCCAGAGCCTTAAGCAGTTGAGCGACCACTGCCCCAAGACTCAGATTTAATCTGAAAAGACTTAAAAACTAAACAAGGAGCAGCAAGTTATGCACAGATAGAGTAACTGGTGTAAACACAGAAAAGGTGCACACATTCAGGAAACAAACCAATGACTGGACATGGGTGGAGACTGGCCTAAAACAGAAACCAGACAAACACATTGTATTGTGTATCACAATTATAATGTCAACCATATAATATGTCTTAATTGTATGATTAAGGTGGCATGGCTTAGTGGTACCTCTAGGGTTATAGGGTTGATTCCCACCTCTGCCTTCCATGTGTGGAGTTTGCATATTCTCCTCATGCTTCGGGGGTTTCCTCCAGGTATTTTGGTTTCCACCCCCAGTCCAAAGATGTGCTGTAGGATGATTGGTGTCTTTAAGTTGTCTGTAGTAGTGTGAATGGGTGTGTGATTGTGTGCCCTGCGATGGCTTGGCACGCTGTCCAGCGTGTCCCCCTTCTTGTGTCCTGAGTCCCCTCGGATAGAGTCCAAGTTCCCTTAAACCCTGTGTGGGATAAGCAGTTGAGCAAATGGACAGATGGATGAATGGATAGATACACTTTAAATTCTGATTCATTCTTTGACTCATGCATTATTGTCCTCTTCGCCTCTTCTCTCTGCGACTTTGATTTACTTAAATTTGTTTGTGTAAGACGTTATTGAATTTAGAATAGTCTTCATCATGCCACTTTTCCACTCCCATCCATTGAATAACATTCCAAATTAAATCTCCATGTCTGGCTTTTGATCTATGAATTTCATTAACCTATTTCCCATGTACTCCACACACATTATGTTTTCTGCTAAACTTAGTTAGGTACAGTTTTTATTTCTCTTTTTTGAGGCTGAGAAATACCAACAGGAGGGCTGAGTTTGGAAGGATGAGAAGAGCAGGTGTTGAAGATAAAGGGGACCAGACACTGTCTAGATGCCCCGGGGGTTTTCCAATACATCGCACCATCAGAGCCCTCAATAAAGTCAAATAACACAGGCCTTGTTGGAACAGCTGAGGATGAGTGTAAAGATTGGCACTGGAGTCACTCAAGTGTGAACAAACACGTGGATTTGCCAAATGTAGCTTTTGAGACCGAGAATGGAGTTGAGACTCTATAGCTGCGGTTTAATACTAGAGTAGCATATAATCAGTTTTCCGAGCATATTGTTTTCCCGGTGCTCACAGCACATTGTTTTGGCAGAAAGGTCCTGCTGTGTGAAATCGTCTTGAAATGGGCAGAGTCGTCTCCGATTGTGTAAGGGCTTGATGCATGTAAACAAATGACCTCTAGTGTAGAACACAAGAAACAGAAAAACGTATATTGTAAATTTTTCTCTACTTTACTATTCCTGCATGTCTTTAAAGTTGCACTTTATAAATCTTCTAATGAAACGTAATATTTTTCATTACAAACTTGAGCTAAAAATATACATGACCTTACCGATCTTCTCTCACTTATTATGATATATTTCTGTTTTATGTTAATTGGAAATCTGTAATTTTATCTCCTGCCAGCCAGATAATTACTTGAAACTCCACATCTATTGGACGTAACACCGTACACTAACTGTACTAACTCAGACTGATATGCTTGGCATTGCATTAATTTTTTCAGCTCATTACTTATGAATAATTAGTACATCCGATCTTTGCACATGTAGAGGTGATGGCATTGAATTATGGTGCGGATAATACGCTTCTAATCCAGTGTCCTGAATGTACTTCAATAGTAAATGACATTTAGAGGTTGACTGTAAATTAATGTCCCTTTGGTTGATGCAGATAATCCATAGCTGGTGCATGGACTCAGATTCAGTCATTTGTCTGACAGGACATTTTAATTGGACAGGAGTGCATGTGCATGATTTAGAAATCTTTTTTATTTATTTATTTAAAAAAAAAAAAAAAATCTTGTGGCATTTTTGTAGGTAATGATCTCAAATTTGCCAGTGTATTTACAGCACACTCTCTGCTGATTTTGTGGTATTATGTAAGATCCAGACACACCATATATAGATCTGTGAGTTAGTACAGAATACTTTCTCATATCCAGAAGTAATTGTGTGTTCAAATCCAAAAGATGGACACCAAAGAAAAATTTCCAGCATGTTCTACTACACGCTGAAGAGAGTGACGTTTAATATATAATAAACCTGATAAGCGCTAAAAGTGTCTCTTTTTGCAGTTAGTCAGTTGAATGTCGAACTATTAGCAAGGGCGCGAATCCCAGCTCCTTTTGATTTGCCGGCTTTGAAAAGCGCTGATGAGATGAATAGTGACAATGATGCTGAATGCGGTGCAGTTTCCGTTCATCTGTGTTTTTTTTCTCCCTCCTTTACACTCTCGCTGCTTCCCTTCTTTCCCTCTCCTCCCTTCCTTGCCATGCTCCCTCCCTGCCTTTCCCTGCCCTCCACCCCCAGACAGCAATCAGTCACGTCTTCTGCTAGGTCGCCCTCACTGTCAGCACTCTCTCCTCGACATTTCAATCAGTGGTTAGCATGCCTCTATGGGGCAAAAGCTGAATATGACTAAAGCGGTTGAGCTAGAAAGATCAGCACACTGACTCATTGATGATAAGGCATACTGTAATGTCAAAAGGCACACCACAGACATTTTAATTTTATCTCACTGCAGCTGTGTAGGAGAATAAACCGCAGAGGTGGCGATACATGTCATAATTTTCAAACAATAAAACTGATTTTTATTTTCTTAGCTCCAGGCACATGCTTTTTAGAAAGATTTGCATAATAAGCATGCAAGAATTTATTTCTTTGTGAAGTTAAAAACGTTTGTGAAAATGATCGTCACCATCATCACCTCTACTGTCTGAGTAGGTTTCCTCCAGGTTCTCTGGCTTCCTCCCAACACCCAGAAACATACCAGTATTTGGATTGGCTATGCTAAAATGTGTGAATGTATGTGGTGTTCCTGTGATGAACTGGCAACCAATTAAGTGTCTAATCCCACAATGCCCACTGTGACTGAAAATGAATGAAAATCTATCAAGGTCCACTCTCAAGTTACACATATAATGAAGCATCTATGAATTTGTATTTCACTCTTATTGATGGATCCCATTACACTAATAAAGACTTACACACAGAACAGCAGCTGGACATAAGAGTAAGTTGCAGGGTGAGTGTAATATAATCCAGTTTCATGAGGGTCAGTGAAACACCATTCCGATTTGCAGCGTCTTCTCTGGTGTTCATCCAACACAAAACAGTAATTCAATTTCATTTTTTACACCTGACCTTAACTACTCAGCCTACGAGCTCAATATACTCCTAACCTAATGACGCACATACAGTCTTGGAGATACCCACAGTTCAATAGACCTTAATTACTAAATAAGGTATAAGGTCTTGGAAAAATAGCAAGCATCATGTTATGCACTTAGGTGGTTTAGTGTATTGGAGTAATGATTTGGTTATCTATGATTAAGGACTTAAGGTAGGACACAATCGCTAGACTCGACCAGGTCAATTTTGACTCCAGTACGACCCTTTGATGCTCTTTGCTGGTGGAACAGTAAAGCGTCAGTCAATTCTTTCCTCCTCCCAGCAGCACTGCTAAGGGAGATGTGTGAGCCGTCTGCAAAATACTGTGCTTGTAATTAACAGGCAAATATTAATTATAAGATTTATTTTATAATGAAATTCTGAGTTTGTTCCTCTCATTGACATCATGGTCTATTTTTCACTTGGGGTAAACATTACCAACAATGCTATGAGAAAGGGAATGCTGCATTTGACAAACATCTGAATTATGCCATTTTCTTCCTGTGTTGTCAAGCTTCAAAGTGTGGAAAAAAATCATGGACGTTCATGTGTTGTGTTTTTTAACAATTTTTTAGCACAGTAAATAAATAAAATCTAGCTTTTTTTGCAGCAGTGCTTTCGTCCTTTAATTGTTTGTGTGTACACTGTGCTTAAACCGGTCTAAAGCTTTTACATTCATGTTAATGACAATGCTGTCAACACCATCATTCAGCACAATTGTGTAGTTATAGCTGCATTGCATTCTGGTAGTTTGAGACAGGCATTTGTTTTCCACCAACCTCTACAATACACTATTTGAATCAATGTGCATTAAATTAATTTTCCTCCTTTAAAAACACATTGAGCATAGCTTCCCACAACCATTTCTCAGCTTTTCAGAGAAACGGTCATGTTTCCAGTTCATGTAGTAACACAATATGACAAATCAGGTATTTTTTCAGAACACAGGAAGTCTCTGAGGTCTCTTAAAACTTTCTACTTTTCTGGTGACTGGGAGTTGATGAGGCTCATGGGTATTGTAGTAATGTTTGAGTGTGATATACTGTGCTACTCATACTTTCCATGTGACACCATACCATGATATGTATATGAGAAAAAGTGAAAGCTTATTTGATGAACCTGTTTAGTCTAATCACATGACATGAAAAGCACATGTCATTTTATATATGTGAAGTTGGCTATGATCAATGTGTTTAATAAAGAGATAAAAATATTTATTAGATATTTAATCTTCTGGACCTATTTCATGCTTGTGTACAAATCTGGAGGATATATAGCACCATATCCAGTGAGCTAGGGACTAATCACAATCACTGCAGCATCCCTCAGTGCACAATTAAATCATGCTCTTGTGAAAAAGAAATGTCTGTTTTCTGACTACTTGAAAAACCCAGTGGCAATAAAATATGGGTCGAGACCCTTTCAGTTTGAACAGACAGATCAAACATCTGTTGTCTGGCCAAATGTTTTTGACATACTGAGAAAATCTTAGTGTGTGTGGGTAGTAGTTAAAAAAAGGCAGTGGTGTGTGGTACGAAGTCAAAAAACAAACCCCAGCAGTGTGTGTGTGGGACATGCTTTTGCTACAGACCACGACAAAGCAGCTGTTCCTCCTCCAGACAGAGGAGAGGTGGGTGTGGTTGTTATATTGGATATAGTGGAATGTGATTTAAAGAGCACTTGAGTGAATGTTTGAAACATTGTTTTGCATCACCGGCTTGATGGAAAATGGTGAGGAAGTTTCTTAGGAGCTAACAGTCAACAATGCTTGTTTAATTCTGAAATCGTTTAATTGTTTTCTTCTGATTAAACACCATTATGACTGCACCAGCAATGTTCCCCTGTGTGCATTAACTTCTCATGAGAATAATAAAAATCCAGCACCAACTAACAAATTGGGAGCAGAATCACTAAAGCACATCAGAAATCTTTTAATGTACACATATTTAACGTGCTTGGGGGCGGAGTGTCCTTCAGATTCTACCAATATGTTGACTCTTGACAGCTCTTGGGTTAAAGACACTGAATCCTATTTACAGTGAGTATAAGGCTCAAGGGACAATCTGGTTTTGAACAGTTATGAGGCTTTCTCTCTCTCTCTCTCTCTCTCTCTCTCTCTCCCCCTCTCTCCTTCAAGAAAGACTTAAACCATCAGTGAATTTGCAAGGACACTAGCATTGTGGATTACAATCTATTATTTCTCCATTGAGCATTTTAAGCACTTGCCTCCTGGCTGGTTTGAAGAATCCCATTCACAAGCCAACATTTTGGTCCAGAAATTCAAGCTTCACGATGCATAAAGAGAGCTTTAAGCATCTATATGCAATAAAATTCTTGTGCTACAGTTGTATACACAGATACAGTGCATATTTCACCAATTTTTATTGTCGTTTACTATTATTTTCAGTGCATGCATTGAAAAGCATTTTATGTCATGTTTAAAAACAGCACAGGAATTGTCCAATTGGTCAAAACCATCAGACTTTCCCACAGGAATACAGTGAGCAAGCAGAGCATGCACATTATGTGACTGGAAGCAAAGGCACACAGTCATGCGAAATTTGGTCTCATTCATAAATTCACCTTTAATGAAGCTGTAGAAGCTTGAATGGGAAATACTGAAATAAATTTCAGCAGAATTTGTTCTCCAAATACTTCTTTGAAGTAAGTGACCTGCTTTTCACAGCGAGTTAAAATCAGATCTGACAAATAACCTAAAATTTCCTCACTTGAAGAATTGAGAGCGGTGTATTATTAGTCTGTGGTACGACATCCAAACAGACAAAGTGGAGAGCTCCGAGCACTTGCTGTTTTGACGAGGCTTAACCCCCTGATTTCTTCGTTAGCTGTGGAGAGCCACACTGTTGATTACCCCTGCATCCCGTTTAATGGACTCTTGAGTATCCTGCCATCTGCCAGAATGACCTGAGGCAGTCAACCTGCTGACCTTCCAAACACCCAACAGAACTAAACTGGGCTGAATTTTCCATAAGCATCGTTATTTATTAAATGGTAGCATGAGCATCAAATTGAACATTCACTCTCACAGTGTAGATGAGATTCACTTTTTATGATGCTTTAGGTGCTGAACTGAGCAATACCTGATCAGAGCAATGAGTTTGTTTCTATGGTAACATTCAGTGATCAATAACTCTTGTGACTTTCAACACAACAGGGTTGCCTTCTAGCCAGTATCTATGCACTTATTTTTTAAAAATAATTTTCTGTAGTCTTCTCTTTGTATCAGAAAAGAATCCTAAATAATGCAACATTCGTTACGCTGCAGATGCTTATACTTGAAATGACAGTATAAATTTACTTGACTTAGAGTTATTAGGTTTCTAATTCAAGCACATAGGAACACATTAATACGACTGCGACTTGCACATGCTGCAACAATCTGTCATAGCTATAAAAACAACCAAGTCCAGAACCTTCAGCCGGTTTACGAGCCAATAATCTGTTTTAGTGGTCCTATTTGCTTGTTTGACATTCAATCTGTATTGTAGAGTAAACTAGAAATATGTCGTAGCAGGCTGGATCATACGTGAAGATGTCTAGTTAAGACAGCTCCTAACATAACAGAAACGAACAAAAGTATTCATTAGCTCTTTTAACAACTGCTGAAGTTATTTCATGTCAGGTTTTATTATCTACTTGCTTCTGCTTGCCAAAGGTATTAACTGTTTTGTCTGTATACAGTTAAAATATAGCCATAGCTAGCCAATAACATTCCTTTCTCAAGACGTTTGGCTCCAAGTGAATGTGTTTGCTGCTGTATCGAGCGTGATTACATGCGAGTGTGCATGTGTGATCCTTCAGCTCTCTCCTTGTGGCTGTAGGACAGGCTGACAGCTGTACACCGACCAGATGGAGTTCACTGGTGCCGAGGAGCTGACGGATGAGGAGAAGGAAATCATCAACAGCGTGCTGGCCCGGGCCGAGCTAATCGAGGCCATGGAGCAGGAGCGGATTGGGTGAGTAGAGTCTGACATTATTTATTTGATTGTATTATTTTAGCTTCTTCCTTGTACTAGCAGCTGGTAGGATGAGTGTTTAAATTAGAGGTGTGCATTGGTGCCAGGACAACCACAAAAACCACGTTCATTAAAATAAGAACGCATGTGGTGATCGCTGATATCAAGGATTGGTAAAACTTTCTGCGAGAACGGACAGGATTGGCCAGAATTCTTCAAGGTGGGATAAAATTATCAGTCCCTGCATGTGCACACCTCTAATTTAAATCTCTTTGAGCTAACATAAACCTCAGCTAATCCAAAAGTGCTGGATCATCGCTGAGTCTCTGCTCTGATCTCGGCTCTGTTGGATAATGCAGAAAGACTGTTTATTCCATTGGGGATAACTGAAGTAAGAGTATAAGTCCACTTCTACTTGATCTAAATGAAAAGAAAGAGAGAAGATGGGGAAAAATGGACTCATTAAAATCTTTTTGTTAAAGTGTTTTAGAGTGATTCAGCACAAGCACAAGTGTCTCAGCATTTTTAGGATGCTACTGCGTTTTGGCTCCATTACAGCCGCTGTGTGAGTCAGAAAGAGCTAGACTGTTCTGCAAGTCATTAATAGTGAATGTTAAACTCCAGCTTTGTATCAATCATTCTGCTTAGCCCTTCGTCTCTGTTTGATTTGCTGATGCATTCCACCCAGCCTCCTGACCTCAACACTTCATTTGCAAAACGACTTTTTTGATTCCTTCGATCAGCAGAATTTAAGTGGAGAGTGGTTAATGGCTTAAAGGAGTAGTTGTAGGAGTGTGTAATGAGCTTACTGCTGTTGTGTCCTGCAGACGTTTGGTCAATCGGCTGGACACTATAAAGAGGACGGCGTGCGGTGATGGCCACTCGCAGTGCCTGCTCTGTGGCCAGCAGCTTGGAGTGATGGGTGTTAACACAGCCATGTGTGATGAGTGTAAGAAGGTATACAGCAGAGGAGCCTTACAATCTTTACAGAACAGCTACTATCTATGTGGCCTGTATATTAAAAAATAATAATAATACATAATTGCTTTAACAAAATTAGAATTAGGATTAGAATTTGTTTTTCTAATTATTTTTAAAGTTTATATTATTTTTTTTTGTAGCTGCCCATTATTAAAAGATTAATGTGTAGTAATTACAAGTAATAAGATAATATCACAGGAGAAAAAAGTATTTAATTGAATTAATTAATAAGTAAATATGTAGTACCTGTAAGTAATACTTGGTGCAAGTTGGAAATATAAGGAAATAATCATAATAAAAAACTATATTTGTGTGCAATATTTAGATCCATTATTCTAGAGCCATTTTTTTATACTTGACCATTGGTCAAGTATCTGGATGTGGCAGAACAAGTGAGCAGGGTTGAATACATATATATTTTTATATACTTATACTATAGTATTGTTTGTCCCCCCATAGACTCTTTTGTGTAGAATCAGAACACTAAGTCCTAATTAAATCTATTTTATTCTCAGGTTGTAACACTACCAAATAGGGAAAAGATCAAGGAGGTTAATAGTTATGCCATGTAAATCAACAAACAGGCATTCTTTTAGTAGATTCAATTTCATGACACGTTTGTTAACCATACATACCTACATACACTATATTGCCAAAAGTATTCGCTCACCCATCCAAATAATCAGAATCAGGTGTTCCAATCACTTCCATGGCCACAGGTGTATAAAATCAAGCACCTAGGCATGCAGACTGTTTTTACAAACATTTGTGAAAGAATGGGTCACTCTCAGGAGCTCAGTGAATTCCAGCGTGGAACTGTGATAGGATGCCACCTGTGCAACAAATCCAGTCGTGAAATTTCCTCGCTCCTAAATATTCCACAGTCAACTGTCAGCTGTATTATAAGAACGTGGAAGTGTTTGGGAACGACAGCAACTCAGCCACAAAGTGGTAGGCCACGTAAACTGACGGAGCGGGGTCAGCGGATGCTGAGGCGCATAGTGCGAAGAGGTCTCCAACTTTCTGCAGAGTCAATCGCTACAGACCTCCAAACTTCATGTGGCCTTCAGATTAGCTCAAGAACAGTGCACAGAGAGCTTCATGGAATGGGTTTCCATGGCCGAGCAGCTGCATCCAAGCCATACATCACCAAGTGCAATGCAAAGCGTCGGATGCAGTGGTGTAAAGCACGCCGCCACTGGACTCTAGAGCAGTGGAGACGCGTTCTCTGGAGTGACGAATCGCGCTTCTCCATCTGGCAATCTGATGGACGAGTCTGGGTTTGGCGGTTGCCAGGAGAACGGTACTTGTCTGACTGCATTGTGCCAAGTGTAAAGTTTGGTGGAGGGGGGATTATGGTGTGGGGTTGTTTTTCAGGAGCTGGGCTTGGCCCCTTATTTCCAGTGAAAGGAACTCTGAATGCTTCAGCATACCAAGACATTTTGGACAATTCCATGCTCCCAACTTTGTGGGAACAGTTTGGAGCTGGCCCCTTCCTCTTCCAACATGACTGTGCACCAGTGCACAAAGCAAGGTCCATAAAGACATGGATGACAGAGTCTGGTGTGGATGAACTTGACTGGCCTGCACAGAGTCCTGACCTCAACCCGATAGAACACCTTTGGGATGAATTAGAGCGGAGACTGAGAGCCAGGCCTTCTCGTCCAACATCAGTGTGTGACCTCACAAATGTGCTTCTGGAAGAATGGTCAAAAATTCCCATAAACACACTCCTAAACCTTGTGGACAGTCTTCCCAGAAGAGTTGAAGCTGTTATAGCTGCAAAGGGTGGACCGACGTCATATTGAACCCTATGGATTAGGAATGGGATGTCACTTAAGTTCATATGCGAGTCAAGGCAGGTGAGCGAATACTTTTGGCAATATAGTGTATGTATGTATTCCAATATTCACGTACCTACTGAGTCAAATGGTAGTACCTTTTTTTTTTGTTTCCAAACATAAAATGCATAAATGTGTGAGGCAATTCTCCCCATCCATATTACACACTTGCATATTCATCTTACGCCAAATATTACTTGTAAATGCTACATTATTACTTGCCAAGCTCTGAAATTATTGCTCTGTGGTACAAGTTCTATTATACTAGCTGAGTAGTTTATTACACACTGCCACATCTAATAATGAAAAGTATTTACTATACATCTGTTAAATACTGGGTACTTGCTGTACTGTAAAATATTGTGTTACTTAAAGCTTCATTTATATAACACAGGTGCAGCTGCTGCACACATCCTGTTAAAAGTCTGTGATATCAGTGCTAAAGCCCATCAGAGATCTCACATGATGTGGAAATGTACTGAAAGCTGATGCTATGTGGCCCCATGAGTGTGTTTGCACCTGAACAGTCTCCTGAGGCCAATATGTGTGTGTGTGTGTGTCTCTCTCTGTGTGTGTGTGTGTGTGTGTGTTTTCTCACCCACCACAGCACATATGCTCCAAGTGTGGCATTTACAGCAGTAACAGTCGCTCCTGCCCTGTATGGCTGTGCAAGATATGCAGTGAACACAAAGAGGTCAGAAATCATTCCTCATAATAAGAATTATAATCATCAAAGCAGAATGTGTATTAGTGTCCTTGATTTTATAACGTATTGCAGAAATCTTAACAATTTCTTTGACCTACATTGGGCTTTCATAACATATTCAAGTGTTGCATAAATAAATAAATAAATATATATATATTAAATATATTATATATTAAGCTATTAAATAAAACTGTTATTTCTGTAAGGCTTTTAACAGTAGAACACTGTCACAAAGGAACTTTAGAGCAAATTGAATGTAGATCTAGATTCCTAATGAGCAAGCGAGAGGTGAGGGTGGCAAGGTAAAAGAAAAACTCTGAGACAACATGAATAAGAAAACTTGAGAGGAAACAGAAACAAAAGGGAAGCCATCCTTGACACCGGAGAGTGGGATTTTTAAATCATTATTTCTTCTTCTAACTGTAGAAACGGGCAGACAGTCATAAGTGTGTGTGTGCACAGGACAGGATTTATGATTCCAGCAGCAGGTCTGCAGTGTCTAAGTGAGATTATTCACTGAAGAAAGGGTGAGACTTGAACACCAAGCGGTTTGGGAAGAGTATGTTTTTATGATATCCATGTAGGATCATCTACAACAGCAGAACGTGAGTCAGGAGAGCAGCAGCTTCAAGCTTGAAGGTAGAGCATGAAAGCAATAATGGAAGATTTGTGTGAGTTTTTTTTTTTTTTAATGAAATATATTATTTTGTCTTGAAAGGAAGAAGAAATGTAAGTTATGATTATGTGTATGATCTTTGAAGTTATTATTTTGGAAGTTGTTAGTATGGTTTAGGAGTTATATTTTGCTGTGTCTTCATATTATAGGAACATTAATTAATTAATGCAACTGTAAAGGGGCTTTGATATGGGGCTAAATATGTTGATTAAATCCATATACCAGTCAATTATAACCTGGAACTAAAATGTTAGAACACTTATAACATTTATAACACTATTATACCTTCAGCAGTTTTCTGCAGGCTTCTTCTATGTCATCTCTTCTTTCTTTCATGTGTCACATAAACCCTCAAATATTACCTCAAGAGTTTTGATGCAGCAACTGTTTAGTGTAACCCGCAGTGAACAGGTTTATGGATGCATCAGAAAGATCCCATGCAGTAGGAATGTAATAGCTGTATTTAAACCCAAGATGGGTTTGGTCTAAACTAGTAGGTTATTATATTATTATTAATACTATATATATTTAAAATAAAATATTATTATTAGTACTAAATATATAAAATAAGCCACAACACCCCACTAGGATAAACAGGGCAAAAACAAAAGTTAGCACCGGCTTCATCCACAGATATGTCGCTGAACTGATCTTATTTTTTTGTACCTGCCTGTGATTTTATCAATCAAATTTTGTTGGTTATGTTTCCCAAAATACAAACAAACTAATTGCCTATTAGAATTTAAACCACTGTGACCCCAACCACGCAGTTATTTAGCACGAATATATATGGACATTGTACACGTTTAGTCATGTGAGCTTCATAAGTCATCTCTCACTCGCATCCAGTCCTGATGCACATCTCCAGACACACCCACATGCCATGCAAACAATTCTGGAAAGATAAAAAAAAAAAGGTGTACATTCTATTGACATCTGTAAGGAGACTATAGATCATATCTGTTTCCAACACATTATCTGTTCTTTGAGAAAATTTTTCATGTACGGTTCGTATTAATCCCTATGTAGGTACCCTTCAATTAGCGTGGTGTGTTATTTGTTTAACACACCAAAACAGAGAGCGCTGCATATGGTTGTCTTTTCCAGCTTGACAGGTTCAACACCTCTGACTTTAGGATGGTCTTCTACCATAATGAGATGATTCATGCCTTATGATGAGTCACTGCTGTCACCAAGCAGCATGCAGACCGCATCCCATAATACAAGCTGATCACGCAGACACAATTTTTTTGTGTGTCCCTAATCTGGTGTAACCTCATTTGCAAATAATACAAAAACCCTGGATTCTTCAGTAATTCAAACTAATGGTCAAACTTACGCTTTCCTCTGTGTTTTATTTTATTTATTTATTTATTTATTTATTTAAAAATCTTATGCAAATTGGATTTTGAGCTATGATAGAAATGGTTCCCTACTCACTGTGTCCTAAAATGGAAATCCAGGGAGCCATACAATAATTTTTGCACTATTTTAACAAAATAGTCTCATTCGATCAGGTAAACCCACATAAAGCTTAATACTAATTCATTATTAGAATCTAAACCAGTGATGATACAGACTGTCAGTGATGCAGAATTATTTAAGGAAGCCTAAATCTTTGTGGAGCTTATTAAAAGGCTCCCTTTCAGATCCTTGGACGGTAAAACTGAGGGTAAAAAGTCTCAGGATTGTCAGGATTAATTTTAAAATATAAATCTGAGATTCGTCTCACGATTAAAGTGATAACGTTTCTGGCCTTTTCTATTTATATTTCATTTAGATTGTTCCATTAAAATTAATTTAACATTTCTCAGTAAAAAAAGAAAGAAAAAGTTTTGCTTAAACCTGTTTGTGTTAGAGTTATGAATGAGGTTATTTACAAAAAAGATAAATTTAACGGGCAGTGTATGTGACTATAGAGCTCATTCTTTATATAAAAAAGATACATTCTGTTCCTTTCAGAGACACTGATAAAGTACGTTTGAGGAGAGCACTGGCATGATAGCTTTCTGTCTTTCTCACTAAAGGAATGCATGGATCAAGCAAACAATGCAGTGCATTATGGGGCTGCTATAAGGTACATATTTACACTACCCAGAGTGGTGCATTGTGAGTTTGAAAGGCTGTTGCTTTTGATATTCTCCACCCTGGTCTTGGCAGCAGTATTTGTGAGTCTCTTTTGACTACAGGCCTTTTCACTCCAGGCTATTCTACTCCGGGCGTATGACACATGTGTCCAGACGTATTATTAAAGGTTAGGCCTTTAACAACCCTGATCTAGGCCACCTGGGTAGTCAGATCCACCGGTAGCCTGTTCCACTCTTCTCTCAGCAGGGATGTGCTCAATCTTAGTAACATTTCATAAGTATGTTTTATTTGGAACTTAATACTGTGTGGTTAGTCACTGAGGGTCATATTGTGTGCAGTCTTATATTCACATATAAGTACAGACTCGCTCACACAATATCTACTCAAGTGAGGGCAGTCTTGGTCTGACAGCTTGATGTCTCCACATTTATATAATTCTAAACATATTTATGTGATTTTAAACCCTGTAAAATATTATCTGAGGCTAAAATTAAATACAAACATGTGGCACTATTCATTAATTATTAGTATAAAAAAAATTTCTCCCACACAGGGGACTTGGGTTACTTGAATGTTGAGTTACTGGTATTATTAATTTCATATCCTTTTCAGAGAAATTCAGCTGCATATAGATATTTTTGTATAAAATTTAACTCTGAGTGATATAAAAGATTATACATTTTCTCTCTTCTCCAGAGATTACTCCATTTCACTCACTACACTCAAATGTTTCCTGTAAACACCCAAAAGTTAGTTTATGGACTCACAGGCTAATCATATGTATACATTTGACTCTTTTTCAAGATGTTGAAGCAGTCTGGTGCCTGGTTCTTCAAGGGGTTGCCACAACAAGTCTTGCCTGCACCTTTACCCATTTCAAAGCCAAAACAGTTCAGCACTGATGACACATCTGCACCGTCTGAGCCACCTTCCCAAAAGAGCACAACTGCTCATTCACATGTCAACACACAGAATGGAGGTTAGCCTCTTAAACTCTTATTCATTTAGTTTTCTTCAGGTACTTCGAGTTTAAGAACTTCTCATGTTAGTAGTGGCTAATATTTAATAAGGAATTTTGAATAGATTACATGGTTGTCTGAATGTATGTTCTGCATAGAAACAAAGTACATTTATTCTATTATTATGTTTTCCCCCAACTTATTGTCATAAAGGCACAGATTCTGCGTCAGTATCTGTAAATTGCATGAGATTAAATATTGAGTCTGAAATATATAAAGGCATATAAGTAAAAATTTATATCTCTTTCCTGATTGCTCCAACTCAGTAGAAACAAAGCTTCCTGAGCAAGAAGTGCTGCCTGTCAGTGCTCAGATCAGTCAAACTCAATCGGGTGCAGAGAGACAGCCTAATCTGACAACATGGAAAAAAGAAGAATCTGTCAAGAGCACCAGTCCTTTCCAGCCATCTTATTCGAGCTCAATAATGCAGAAAGGTAAAAAAAAAAAAAGGAACAGCTGAGAGGTAACATTCATATTCTGAGAGGAACTTTGATTCCTTTAATTCAGAGCCATGGGTAAAATGGAATTTTCTATTTTCTGCAACTATCCTTGAGAAAGGAGTCCATCAGATGGAGAGTAGGATAACACCTACTATGCAGCCTCCAGTTGCAAACAGCACCCACACTCCTGCCACTACCGAGGAGGTAGAGGACTACGACTCTGATGATGCCAGTAAGACTGTAACACACACTGCTCATGATTAAACTCTTTACCATGCAGCTCTATAGTCATTCTCCTCCATCTTAGTTGCACGCCGGTAGCTTTAGTTTGTAGTTTGTAATTTGTTTTCAGGTTCAATTTCCTCTTGCTGCTATTTTTTGCCCTCTCTCAGCCACACTGGGGATGTTGGAGTTTAGTCTGCTCTATGAAGAGGAAAACAACACTTTGCACTGCAATATCATCAGAGCCAAGGTATCATATTTCTATCTGCGAGCAGGCCAAAATTGCATTAAGTAAGAAGCTTTTCTAAAGTCCATTTCCGTACGAGACACATACACATATATACACATATACTCACTGAGCACATTATTAGGAACGCTATACTTTTACTGGGTCCGGCCTCCATTTGGCCTCAAAACAGCCTTAGTTCTTTGTGGCATGGATTCTACAAGATGTGGGGAAAATTCCTTTGAAATTCTGGCCCATGTTGATGCAGATCCCAGCAGATTTTTGTACTTTCATGCTGTGAATCCTGTCATACCGCATGCCAAAGGTGTACTGGATTCAGATCTGACGACTGGGAAGACCACTGTAGAACAATGAACTCATTTTTGTATTTATGAAACCAGACTGAGACGACTTTTGCTTTCTGGATTTGGTGCATTATCATACTGGAAGTAGCCATTAGAGGATGAGTAAATTGTGGCCATGAAGGGATGCACGTAGTTAGCAACAATATGCAGATAATCTTTGGCATTCAAGCGATGACCAGCCTGGACTGTTGACACAAGACAGGTTGGGACCATGGGTTCATGCTGTTGGTGCCAACTTCTGACCTTACCATCTGTTTGCCTCAGCAGAAATTGAGAATCTGTAGACCATGCTACGTTTTCCAGTCTTCATCTGTCCAGTTTTGATAACTCTGTGCTCTTGGTAGTCCCATCTTTCTGTTCTTGGCTAAAAGAAGTGGAACCTGACATGGTCTTCTGCTGTTGTAGCCCATCTGCCTCCAGGGTCGACGTGTTGTGCATTCTGAGTTGTTTTTGTGCTCAGTACTGAGTTACTGTAGCCTTTTTGTCATCTCTGACCATTCTGGAAATTCTCCACTGACCTCTCTCAACACGTGTTTCTGTCCTTTAATGTTTTATGACTAAACTCTAGAGAGTAGGAGAACATTTTTTGTTTATTATTAAGTGGGACATCTCTGGGGTGTTGATATTGGAGCAGGCAGTTACAGAAATTCTCAAACCAATAATCTTGCCATAGTTAAAATCACTGAGATTGCATTTTCCCTTCTTCTGATGAGCAATGAACATTACAGACACACACACACACACACACACACACACATATATATATATATATATATATATATATATATATATATATATATATATATATATATATATATATATATATATATATATATATATACATATATATAAAATAAAGCATGTAAAGATTCTGCACTTTTTCCAGGTTCCAATTTAAATGTCAGCAGGCGTGCTATTGACCATGTTAACTACTTTGCACCAAAGGTCAATTTTTCCTCGTGCCAAATTTCTTTTACTCAAGCATGTGTTCAGATGACACTCTAATTGCTTGATCTAAAATGGATCATAAGGTTTTACACAAACTTGTGGAGTCTGTGCCAGCTCGAGTCACACTGTCAAATAAGGGGATGAACCCAATACTGAGGAACTCTGAAATTCATTTAAATATTTCAAAGATTCATTCATGTTGTTGGAATGTAAAGTAGAGACTATTTTATTACAGTATAATAGTGCTCTCAAACTTAGAACACACACACACACACTGTTTCTGAAATTGTTTATCATTGTCTCTTTGGTTAAGGGCCTCAAGCCGATGGACTCCAATGGCCTTGCTGATCCATATGTCAAACTGCATTTCCTTCCAGGTGCTAGCAAGGTAAACATTTAGACTAATCTGTCAGTGCTGCACCAGTAAGTGCCACGAGGAAATACTTTTAAGTCATAAATAGAAGGATTTTTTTTCCTATTTGTATCAAATGTTGCTAAATCTGTACAGAAAAAAAATCAAGTTGGTGTGTACTTTGTTGGTGTGACGGATTTTAAGTTGAGAAACTTCTAGTTATTGTACTAATGAGACCTATATGTTTATTTAGACTCAATTCTTGTGTGTGTAGTTAACTATTTTTCATGTTATTTGTGAAAATGGTCCAAGAAGGGATTTTATTTTGTAAAAATGGTGTCAGAATGCTGAAGGCTTTTATGTGGTTTAAATAATGTATGATTATTTTGGCACATCCCTGTGTTTTTTATTTACAATGGTTGCATCCAGAAAGTTCTCTAGTTTTCTATGCATTGTGCATCTCGTGACACTTGCACTGTTATGTAGGGCATATTCTGAACTACATATTCATGAAGCTGAATTTAAAAAAAAAAAAAAGATTTAGAAGAATTATAAATATCCTGACAATTATGTTGACTTGTTTGTATAAATGTAAACAGTACAAGTGTTTATTTTCTTCTTCTTCTTCTTCTTCTTCTTCTTCTTCTTCTTCTTCTTCTTCTTTTTAGTCTAACAAGCTACGCACAAAAACTCTGCACAACACCTTAAATCCAGCTTGGAATGAGACACTTGTCTACCATGGCATCACCAATGAGGACATGCAGAGAAAAACCCTCAGGTAATGTGATAATTGTGTTATATTTAGGGCTTTGTTCTATACCAAATGTAAAAGTCAAGGTTACTTGTCAAAGAAAGAGAGCAGTATAATATAATCATTAATGTTGCTTAATCAAATAGCAAAGGCCATGAGCAGATATAATAAGCAAATCATAAAAAAAAGGAGAGCATTACTTGTTTAATCCAAAAATATGTCAAGGACTTGAAATGGTTTGTTCTCATTATCCTCCAAATAGGTCAGACTTTAAGGAAGTGCTACATTATGTACAGCTTTACACCACTGAGTTAAGCTGGGCGGCTTGTGTATTATTCGCTAATGCAAATACAATTAAACATGATCGTGAGACTAGAAAGTAATATTGTCTATGAATGCACAGAGAATTTAAATGAGAAGACATAAGAATATAATACAGATGATGTAGGAATATGAGATATGAACCATTGATATCTTAGTAAGCCTTTTTTCTTAGAATTTCATGCATAAATCAGATCTTGAAGAATCATATTTATCAGCCATTAGTGAATAGATGACAACTGATCAGATTTGAGGTTGAGGTGCTCCAGGAGGTTGTCACTTGTTGCCTGTGATAATCATTTCCCCAAAACTTCACTTGCCAGTGGTGTTCCAAGGCTCAAAACAGCCCAACTTTTAGGTTTTTCTTCTGCAGAATGTAATCTGTGCATGTAAGGCAAGAGTTAACATCATTCTCAATTTCGAAACGGGAATAGAGCTGACGTTTAGAGATATCAGATTCTTTAAAGAGAGCTGTAAATACTGTATCGACTGACATTCGTATACTCATTAGCCACGCTGTTTCGGTTACAAAAAAAAAAAATCAGCTTATTCGAGGGAGCAGTCTGATTGTGTATTCATTTCAGTTCAGTTCATTGCTTCCATTTAATTTTGCGAATACAAGGAATAATATCGATTTGTATTATTCTGAGATCTCATCAGTTAATTAAAGGCATGACGTTTGTGAGATTGCTAAGGGTCTGCACCTGCATTGTTCGTTGTCAGACTCTCTGTGAGCGATGAAGACAAGTTTGGACATAACGAGTTCATCGGAGAAACCCGCGTGGTGCTGAAAAAGCTCAAGCCAAGCCAGAAGAAGAACTTCAATGTGTGTTTGGAGAGAGTTATTCCGGTAAGCTGCATCACTGATACCGATATTATTATATTACAGATATTCTTGTGATATGTGCTCTTGGATTTCACTTGGATGTGCTTTTGGTCCTCCCACATGTAGGTGAAGCGAACAGCTGCTGGAGGTGCAGTACGTGGTATGGCATTGTATGAGGAGGAGGTAACTAAATCATACATAAAGGATATAAAAGGAAAGTAGAATAGCAATAGCAAAGCATGGGAATTATTTAAGCAATATCACACAAGCAAGAGTGCTTTTATACTGATTATCAGCTGATATTCAATAAAACCACATGATTGTGAGTATGATATTACTTTTTTTTGCTTATATAACAGTTCTATAAATAAGAAATGAATATTGAATAAATGACACATCAGATTCAATATAGCCAGATGTTTTGTTTAGATTTGTTCCAGCTAGTGGAAATCTCTCACAAGGGTTTTTACGTTCCCGTTAAAGGCGCTTTGGGTAAAATCGACGTCTTTCTTTTCAACTTCTTTCATATTTTAATTTAAAAATTATGTTCCTGAAAGGTTTTGTTTTGTTTTGTTTGTCAATGTTCGCTGATGATGTCACTAATATTACCTTGCTAACCATTTTGAACTAGTAAGTGGAATTTTACTTGGTGAACACAGATAAGCGCAGTGATCCATACAGCAAAACCAGTGTGGTTATATAATATAATATAAACTGCTCAATCAATCAGGACCAATTACTGACCCAGTGCTAAGTGATGAATAATAGACAGTATACAGCACATTCAGAAAGGCAAACCTTTTAGAAGAAGAAGCCTTTATCATTGCCCCACATTACATTACAGCACAGTGGAATTCTTTTCTTCACATATACCAGTTTTTTTTTTTTTGGAAGTTGGGGTCAGAGCGCAGCTTTATCCATGGTGCGGATTCTGATTTGAACCTTGAACCACCACTGCCCTAAAATCTGTTTTGTCCATAAATTAATGCACACTTTTTTTTTTTTTAAATACTTATTATTACTTGTGATAAGAAAGCAACATCCTGGAAACCTAGAGTAATATAGTATAATCTTTATTTTGTTATTTTATCTCTATTTTGTTCTATGAGTATGCTTTTGAACTCATTGAAGGTTAGTGATTTTAATTCAGAATTCTTTTTTTGTCATTTTTGGCGTATACTATAAAATATTAGAGGAGAATAAAACATCAGAACGGAACATCAGTTTATGTGACAGACTTTGGAGGAAACATCGACAGGATTTAGAGGAAACATGATGTGCAGGGAATATATACATTTTTCATTCTCAATTTTTCATAAATCTCTGCGAAAATCATTTATTATACCTTTACTATTGTAAATATGTGATGAATAGAATTTACAGCAGTCCTAACAAACAATGTCTGGTCTGCTGGATTGTGTCTGCAGGTAAACGAGGGTGATGATGCAGAGGAGAGAGGACGCATTCTGGTGTCTCTCACCTACAACAGCCAGCGGAGTCAGCTCATTGTGGGTATTATCCGCTGTGCTCATCTGGCTCCCATGGACGCCAACGGCTACTCTGACCCTTATGTTAAGATGTAGGTATTAAAAAAAGCTTTTACACTGTAAACAGCCTTTAAAACGTCAATATCAATCTCCTGTCCTAACAATTATACATTTACATACATAATGCAACTGGGCAAAATCCGCATTTCCAAAGGGATAAAGCCTTGCCGCCATCAGTCTTTATGCAAATGAGGTCATGCTAAATGACATTCATTGTTAAGCACGTTAGAGCTTATTTGATAGATTATTTTTTCTTAAAGCTAATTAGGCTCTAGTGTGACTCATAATTGAACTGCACATTGTCATGTTTATTGTCTTCATGCTGCTTTGTAGCTCGCTGAAACCTGACATGGGGAAGAAAGCGAAGAATAAAACACAGATCAAGAAGAAGACCCTCAACCCTGAATTTAATGAGGTTTGCTCTCGCCGTCTGTCTCACTAATATCCTTCTGTTTTATTAATAAGCACCACTGACATGACACCTTGAGAGAACATTTATGAGCTCTGTCAGTTTAAGACAAAGAAGGTGCTTTATTCTGTTCACGTCGCATGAAATGGGTTTTGCCACTGACACGTTTCACACACGGTTGACAGAGTTTCTTTCTTTCTTTTCTTTTTTTTTATTGCAGGAATTCAGCTATGAGATCAAACACAGTGAACTAGCAAAGAAGACTTTGGATATCTCCGTCTGGGATTACGACATGGGAAAATCCAATGATTTCATAGGTATAGTGACATTAATAATAATAATAATAATAATAATAATAATAATAATATAGTTACATGTATAGTATACAGTTCCTTATTATTTTAATGTTGTACACTCAAACTGCTGGACATTGTCATGAATTGGAATATACATGCAATATTCCACAAGCCAAAGTCATGATAATGAAGGCCATGACCTCGATGAATATGGAAAGAAATTCATGTCACATTAAAAATGCAATCATTAGATTAGAAAAATGTGACTGGCAACGTGCACCCTTCACATTACTTGTGGAGAATATGGTAAAATGGAAAACAGTGGGTTTTTTTTTTTACATCATTTGTTCTATTTTTTCCTTCTTTACTGAATGTGTGGATTTGCTTTAAAAAAAAAAATGAAATACTGAATTTGTGTCAGAACAGATTTATTCTGGACATCTTGAAATGCCACGTTGTCAAGCTCTCTCAGATTTCAGGTTTAAAAAAACATGCCAGAGCTATACTGGAATAATGTAATATAATATAATCATTATGTATTTTAAGCAGGTTTGCAGACAGAATAAGGAAATCCCTTTTTTTGGTAATGTCTAATTAAACTATCTACCTGTTTCCCAGTTCCCTTACCATTACAAAATATTTGAACATTTTTATATTCAGCTTTTTATTTTCAGTGGCACATCATCAGACCCAACAAAATTTTTCACCACTTCCCAAATTTGATTGGACAGGTATTAGATTTTATACAACATCATATAGAGACTAGTTATATAGGGAAGGACTAGTTCAGTGTTTAAGACATTGGACTACTGCTTGAAAGGTTATGAGTTCAAGTCCCAACACTGCCCAGCTGCTACTTCTGGTCCCCCTGAGCAATCCCTCAACTGCTCAGTTGTATAAAGGAGTGTCTCCCAAATGCCATAACTGTAATTGTAAATATATAATGGCAGCTCTGATGATAGTTCTAGCTGGTTCTAACACATTATGGTTGGTTCTATAACAATTTATTCAGGGTGGATACACCACACAAATTGATTAAAATGTACTTGAGATGGTAAAGTTTTCTTTGGGAAAGTTTTTGGAAGCTTTTTGTTAGAGTTAGAGGTAAAACTATAACATTGATAAATTATAACAAAATATAACATAACAAAATTATAACATTGGAAAGTTCAACTTCTGGGCTGAATTTTTCATTATCTTTAATAGACAGAAAAAAAGAGGCTGTGATGAAGCTAATGTTTATCACTGTTACATGAGTGATAACATTACTTGTTTCACCGATGTAGCCATAAATTGTTAAAACGTATGCGAGCCTTTCATTATTAAAAATTGGAAATGCAGGCAAACTGCTTAAAACGGATTAAAATGGTTAAATGTTCCTTAGTTACTTCAACATCAGGCTTAGTGTTTTGTGATGCCGCGTTTAAAGTGAACCGCACAGTGAACTGCACAGTGAACTGCAAGTTGCATGAGAGATAAATGCATTTAATTCACTCGCATCCTTTGAATGCACATCCACACCTTTTTTTCAGTAAGAGGACAGGCGTCATGAAAATAACATCAGAATGATTTTCAATTCGACACATATTTCAGATGTCGATTGCTTTTCAATTTAACATGTATTTCTCTCCATATGACCCCAATGCAAGCAGATGAAATATATGAAATATATGTTGTATGAAACACAGGAGGATGCCAGCTTGGTATCACAGCCAAAGGAGAATGCCTGAAGCATTGGTACGAGTGCCTGAAGAACAAAGACAAGAAGATTGAACGCTGGCATGTGCTGTACAATCAAAACAACATTGAGGCTGATGACTGAAATGCGCTGCTCTCTATATCCAAATAGCTCTTACTTTGTGACTCTGTACGATCCTGTCTTCCACCATTCATTTTCATCCCTCCCTTAAAACTGCTCCTACTGTGCTAATTAGCCTGACTTCATGTACGATAGTGCACGTCGTGCTTCGTGCTCTTACAACGAGCTATTATGTAATTAGTGGTTTAGATCATCTTTAACCGTCTAACCGTATTGAATCTAATCCACTATTGCAGATGATGATGAGAAAAAAAACCGTGTCGCATTAGGTACTGAGAAAGTATACGTGACTTTAAATGTGATGTAATTACAGTATTTTCGAGTATGAGCATCTAACCCCTAAATCATTTTGACATTAATTATGACAGAATGACTGCACTAATAAAATGGATGACAAATTCTGCACACAGGAAGTTGTGTAACGCATCAAGCTGCATCTTGTATACAGGTTGTTGTATATTGATATTCCCATATATTTTTCAGATCCAAAGTTGTATTTTACACTGTAGAAAAACAATGAAGAAACTGAGTAATAACTGTTGACGTACCTGAGGGTGATACTCTCACTGTCCCCTTTATTAGGTACACCTCTACACCTGCAGATTCATGTAACAGCAGCCAAATACATACAGACATGCAGATACAGATCTAGATCTTCTGTTAAACATCAAACATCAGAATGATGGAAAAACTCTTCTCTGTGATGTTATCTGTGATATAGTTGTTGGCACCAGATGACTATTATTGAGTATTTCACTGCTGAGCTCCTGGGATTTTTACACGTGTCTCTAGAGTTGGCATGAAAAGCAAAAACGATTCAATTTGTCACTGTGAGCGGAGGCTGATACACCTTGAAGATAGAGATGAGTAGAAAATGATAAGAAAAGCTTGGTAAGCAGAAAAGCATCTCAAAAATGCAACCTTGAGGTGGATGAGCTACAACGGCAGAAGACCACATCCGGTTCCACTGTTGTCAAACAAGAACAAGAATCTGAGGCTATCATGGGCACAGACTCACCGAAACTCACCCAAAGGTTCATTGTTTTGTGCATGATATGCTTTTCTTCTAACCACGGGTGTAGAGTGATTATTTGAGTTACTATATTCCTCCAAACCAATCTGACCATTTTTCTCAAACATCTTTTGTCAACAAGGCATCTCCACTCTCACTCAATGTTTTTGTTTTTCATAGCCTTCTGTGAAAATGAAGAGATTGTTGCATCTCCCAGGAGAGCCAGACTCACAAAGAACCCATTTTTCTTCAATGTCAACACTGACTGAAGTTCTTGATCTCTTTCTGCATGGTTTTATGAATTGTGCTTCAGCCACATGCCTGAACATAAAGGTGTTTCTAATAAAGTGGACAGTAAGTGTATATCTATCCAGACTAAATGCTTGCTTATTCAAAAAATGTTATTTGTGCATGGACACTTTCTTAAATATGTTTGCCCTTGTTATATTGCGACAGATATGAAAAGATTATTTAAAATATTTGTTTAATATATTCAGTGGATTTTCAGTGTATACACTTGTATGATCCTAATGTAGCCAATAAAGTCATTACTAATAAACAGCCTCATAAGGACTGGTGATCTGTTGGAACCTGGCAGGGATAACACCTCTTGCAATTCCCTGGGTGCCAGTGATGTGTTTGCACTGCCGTGATTCTGTCCTCACCTTCAGACGTCTCAGGAGAACTGGCACAAAGGTCAAGTGACGAGTTTGACAGTCTGTGACATAATCTCATTTTCCATTGTGTAGGAAGACTTCTGTCACGCCCATTGTCAGTAGGATGATTTATTATTTTTATTTTTATTTTTTTTACTTGTATGTTCACACAATACAAAAATACAGTTCAAGCATACAAATGAATCCACGTGAGCACTTGAATTAACTAATACCTCATAATGTAATATGCAGTCATATATGACACCAATCCCATGTACAATAAAGAAAGCTAATATCTATATAATGCATATACAGTTTGATTGTCAGGTAAAAAATTCTGCCAGTGAGTCAAGTGAATGGATCTGACCTTAGTGAAAACAATGAACTCAGCATGTAAAACCACACAGTACTTTTTTTAAAAAAAACAGGGGGCATACTACCGTGATCTGGGGGTTATTGTCTGTAACCGAGCTCAGGATATTTGATTTGTTATAAAGCACTACAGGACCTTGACATGATCAACCTGAGTGGCATAAAGCACTGTTGACAAAGCAGGATGTGGTATTAGCACATTGTGTAGCTTGGCAGGGGGTTTCAGATATGAGGTTGTCCAGGCGCTGCACTTTATTAAAACAATGAATGGACCAGTTGGGGGGCAGGTTGCACTTTTAACATAATAGGTGCTAAAAGCAGAAAATTGAACAGTCAATTATGAGGAAAAGATTTGCTTATGTATGCACTGTCTGGATCCTACATGAAATAAATGTCATGGTTTTTATGAATCATAAAAAAGTATATATATATATATATATATATATATATATATATATATATATATTATCCAAAACAACAATTAAAGAACTCTTGACTTAAAGAATTAAATAGAGAAATGAAGTACAAAGGACCCATACTAACCTGCTTTCGTCACACAAGCATATACACCAAGAAAATATACCCCTTATGATATTCAGTATGATATACCCCTTAGACACTAAAGGGATATTAAATATCTAAGATATTTAATCTACCTGGATAGCACTCATATGGAGGCACTGTGTACTAAAGTTCTACATAATACCAATCTAATGATCTTTCATAGATGTAGATGTAGCTAGATTTAACCCTTTTTAAGCTCATGTGTCAGTCGTTCAGATTCGATTTGCTGAAGGGGTGTTTCCAGGATGCACGGCTAATCATTAACATGTCTTGAGTGGTGATAGGACAGAAAAGTTGGTGTGAAATCAGGTGAGGATTTGACCAGTCTGTGTAGCCAGACACGCAAGAAGAACCATGTGAACTTTGCATTGCTTTGTAAACTTTGCAGCCTTCCCTAAGAGTGCCAGGCTTCTATCATTATATCTTTATAGTCCATCTCCAGAAATGCATTACATCATAGATTCAAAATGTACTCACCGATTTTTAAAAATAAACATGTATAAAGTCAATATTATTGAAAACATGATGAAATTTTTAGTAAAATGTTTTAATTGTAAACTGTCATATACTGAAATAAGTTTGGCTTTAGTGAGTGCATTCTTAACAGCTGCAGCATATGTGCATTAATTTCCCCTGGAATTTGAATTCTGTCTTGTTGTCATGTTGTTAAAATCACGTCATCCTGGAAGATAACATGTTATTGTTGTTAATGATAAAAGATGAAAGTTTTGATGATAAGCTATTATAAAATGGAGGAATAAATGTTCGATGCCTTATGCCGTGTGTGTGTGTGTGTGTGTGTGTCCGTCCAACAAGGACAGGAACAAGCATGTGTATGCTACCAGAACTGAGGTCCAACATGTACAAAAAAATCCATGTTTATTGACACGCCCTCTGACGTTGATGTAAGGTCACTACATGAGGAAAGTTATGCTTTCTGACTAAGATATAAACCCCAAGGTCTCATAGCTAAAGTAGATGTTCATTTAGACACTCAATAGCTTACTGCAACTTTCTACATTTCAAGTAGTTTAAAATAACAGCATTTTCTTATAGAGAATTTTTATGTAGATTCTCATAGAAATACAGGCTTTGAAGATTTATTTTCTGGATTTAAATCTAAATCTAAAATGAATGGCTGCTGCCTTTCTCTGGTTATAGTGTCACTTGTTTCACTTTTACTTCATTTCTCTGCTGCTGGTCATTTTTGGACATCTGGAAGAAACAGCCATTTTTGCTTCTGGACTAACTCTATCTCCAATGGACAGACACATTATATGTTCCTTCACCAGACTACAGTGGGCAAAGAGAGATCTCTTGTCTTATTTGACAGTATCTGGAACAAGAATAACAGCCTGGTGGAGTGTATTACAAGCAACAAGCATGCTGTTATTAAAAGCTTTTCATCACAGTGCTGGAAAGCCAGAGACAGGCTTTTCTCAGACATTCCAGACGGACGCTTTAACATCAGCATGTTGATTGAACCTGATGGCCCCTGTGTAGATGTGGGACATTTGCCGGAACTGAAAGCGCCTGTGCGCAGGACCAGAGACGTTGAAAATATAGACCGCAGAACTATTTACCAGAACAATGGAGAAAGTTTCCAAAAGCTGAAGCGTTCAAAGCGGGCATGGATGATTCCAGGCACACTGTGGTGTGGCTCTGGGAACAAAGCATCTGATTTTTCAGATTTAGGTTAGACAAATGCATTGATTATGATATTGTGTCAACTTTGTTTGATGGTTATTGACAGTTTTCCTGTTGTTACACCTATCCTCTTGTATTCTAGGTTTATTTGAGGAGACTGATAAGTGCTGTAGGGAGCATGACCACTGTGAACAGACCATTGCGTCCTTTGAGTTTGGTTTTGGCATTTTCAACAGTAACTTCTTCACTTTATCACACTGTGACTGTGATAGCAAGTAAGTCTTATTATATTACAGCTTCATTGTATGACATGCCAGGATAGCTACTTATTACATATCTTTTGGAAAATGTGACAAAAACTCAATTTGTGGGCCACTACTAAAATGTTTTAATGTACTGTATCCCACTGAGATGTTATCTTAATGCAATCTGTCACTGCGATTTTGTTTTAGATTTCGCCGCTGCCTTCATAAAGCCAGTGAAAGAATGTCTGACATGGTAGGCTATGGCTACTTCAATGTCCTCAAGATGCGGTGCTTTGAATTTTCACAGAGAATGGAGTGTGCAGAGAGGACATGGTGGGGCATGTAAGCTATCTCCCTGTGATATCATGTATCTACACAGTTTCAGCTGCTCTTCATTGGCATATAATAGATGTAAATGTGTAAGGCATGTAAAATTAGTGTATGTGATTAATAATTGCAAAGTGAACAAAATCCACTTACCTTTTAGTATTACTCTACAAAACACTACATTATATTACAAAAACTAATCCTCAGTTTCCTAATCTTTTGTAACAGGTGTAAACACAGTCACATGACTACCTATGCTCTATTGAGAGACGCAACTGAGTACAATTCCACATTCTCAGTAGTGGAAGATGATAAACTGGATCTAAGCATCCATCACACAGTGTTGTTTGGCGATCTAACAGCTACTAATGACTTGGTAATGTCATCTGACATTGTCACTGAAGATGCCAATGAAAAGCATTCATCAGTGACAGTACCACAATGGCTATCTGTTACAGTTAATAGATCTCAGCAGCGTAAACTTCATGGGAAAACAGTAAATACACATACAACAGACTCATCCAAAACAGACAAAACATACTCAGAGGTGACACAAACAGACTCACCAATAACACAAACAACAGATGCCCCAAATCCAGGAACAATATACTCACCAAAAATAGGAACAACAGACTCAACAAGCTCAGAAACAACCGGCTCACCAAAGACAGAAGCAACAGACTCAACAAGCCCAGAAACAACCGGCTCACCAAAGACACAAACAACAGACTCACCAAAAACAGAAGCAACAGACTCAACAAGCCCAGAAACAACCGGCTCACCAAAGACACAAACAACAGACTCAACAAGCCCAGAAACAACTGGCTCACCAAAGACACAAACAACAGACTCACCAAAAACAGAAGCAACAGACTCAACAAGCCCAGAAACAACCGGCTCACCAAAGACACAAACAACAGACTCAACAAGCCCAGAAACAACCGGCTCACCAAAGACACAAACAACAGACTCACCAAAAACAGAAGCAACCGGCTCACCAAAGACACAAACAACAGACTCGCCAAAAACAGAAACAACAGACTCAACAAGCCCAGAAACAACCGGCTCACCAAAGACACAAACAACAGACTCACCAAAAACAGAAGCAACAGACTCAACAAGCTCAGAAACAACCAGCTCACCAAAGACACAAACAACAGACTCGCCAAAAACAGAAGCAACCGGCTCACCAAAGACACAAACAACAGATTTACTAAAGACCCAAACAAGAGACTTACCAAAAACAAAAACAACAGCCTCATCGAAACCACAAACAACAGTTTCACCAAAGATGCACCACTATCCTGATATGCACACAAATCAAAAAGGTACAAGAAGTGTCTTTTAAATACGTCTTCTCCTGTGTTTTTGGCATAATATGAGTTGACTCACAACTTTCTGTTTTATAGGTAAACTGGACATCTGTGAGAGTTATAAAGACCTGGACTCCTGTCGTTATCAGATACCTGCACTGCGGGAGAAATTTGGTCTGCGCAATACTGAACACACCACCATGTACCACTGCAACTGTACAGCCAGGTACACTACATATACACATATACTGCACTCCCCGGAACTGAAAAGGTGCTGACATAGACAGAAAAACTGAAGCTTGCTGTTTGTGCAATAGACTTGCCAGAGAGCTGGCTGAAGAGGATGAAGCTGACATGGTCCATTTCTGGCTGCTGGACTTTGTGTCTCAGTCGTGCTTCTTATTGCCTCAGAACTGCACTGGGACTGAAAGGTTAGTTCACTAAATTAAACTAAGCATTTAAATAATTTTTTAATGTAAAATAAAAAGGTTTATTTTTTATTATTATTTGATGATCATGATGATCATTTTTAATGTAAAATGATTCAACAGCAATGGAAGAAACCGTGCCACGTTTTTCTTCATCAGTGCACTATTATGCATTCAAGGCTGAGAGTATAGTTGAATATCCAGTTTATTCATGAAATCTCACATTGCAGCACTAGTGTACATTGGTAGGCAAAGGATAATTCAATATAAAGCAATATTCTGTTTGAAGCACAGACCTAGTGAAAAGAGAATGTTTCTTTTTATACTACAGCGCTGTAGAAGTTTGAATCTAAATAGCCTAAAGGTGTTGATTAATTTCTGTCAGTAGTGCTGGCTGTAATATGTTGTTGTTTCTATAGTAACAGGGAAATTTATAGCCTTATAATCCAAAGACTAGATTTAAAAAATGTGTTTTTAAACAACAAAACAAATAATTGTTGGTATGGTAACACATTCTCTAAGGAGACATTTATTTATCATTGATCTATCTATCAAAGAGTCTTTGGTGTCAGTATTTTGTAAGTTCAAGACTTTCTGAAGTGAGGGAATCACTGTTTATAGCTGCTATAACATGAGCGATAACAGGAAATTAGAAAATGTCTTGGAGATGTTCCACAACATTAAATGTAACTACATACTGTTAAAAGCATGATTTGTCGTTTATTAATGAAATGGAATTTGTAAACCCTACAAGATTGCCGTAAAATTCTTCAGGGCAGAAAATACTTCAGGAAAAACTTTGGGATGTAAAAGTCACACCATCCCAGTGTTGATTATTTTTCCGTTTAACAACACATTGTCATGTTTAATTCCTTCCAAGTTATTTACATTTGGACACAAGGAGAAAAGATGCCAAATTGGATAGTTATGGTACAATTACTTGTACATGGAGTGATTCCCTCAGTTGTATGTCTTTTTTTTTTACATTTAGTTAGAGAGCCTAGAGGATCTAGGAACCTTAAAAATCCAGAAATGTTGACGTAGAGCAAGACACCTGAAATCCAAATCCCATTCCCTTAATCACCGTGCTTAATTACAAAGAACTAATAACCATGAAGAATGACCAGGGTGCCATTTTAAAACTCAGCCCTCTTTCTTTAACAGTTGCTCCGCCTCCTCTTCTCATGACGCGCCTGTCATCGAGCGCTGGAGCAAAGGCGCGGCCGTCTGGCGACATCTAGCGGCTCCGAGGCGCAAAGCCAAGCGATTCAACAACAAACGGTCCAAGAGGAAAGACTCTCGAATCCGAATGCACAAAAAGTGTCTGAGGATGCACTCCAAGCTCCATAGAACAAAAACGTTTAAGAGAAAAGAAATACAGCAGCTGTACAGTAAATGATGTTACGAGGCCGTCCGGCATGCATTCACTTGCTGTAACTGGACATCATGCAGTAATAATGTGAATTCAGTTAAATATGTATTATTGTAAATATTGTATATAAAACCACATTTATTTAGTGTCTGTGTCGTTTTTGAGTCTTGCACGATCCTGGGTCATGCACAGAGTGTGTGACGGTGACTACAGGACAAACCTTTTGCGTTTGTAATCAACAGGTCTAACGTGTTGTGATGGAGGAGCATGCACGCGCTGCAGTAGGTAACTCAACTCCCGCCTGATGTCACGAATAGTTAATTGAGCCCTCACCGCCGCCGAAACCATGCCATTCTGAACCGCCTCTACCAGGAGGGGAAAAATCCGCAAGAAAAGCGGATTTGACAACATGGCGCACTTTCCCAGGAATAACTTTTTTCACTCGGAGTTGCTGACGGTTTCTGCATAAACTCCGCGCGTGCACTGTTTTTTTCCCCCTCTCCCTTCCTTCCCTGCATTCGCTCGCGCCGCTCCGAAAGTTTGGGCTTTTTATTATTCTTCTTCACTCGGCTGGCTCTCAGCGGCCCTTTTTCCCTTCGGCTTGGAGAGAAACCTATCATGGGCTGAAAGTTTCACATTGCTGTTGTTAATGGAAATCTAAGCGGGACAGGATGGAGAAACAAGGAACGAGACGAGAGAAGGTAAAACGGTCAGAGTGTGAAATATGAGGCTCTTTAGTCGTGTCTTGTGACTTTAAGCCGCTACACCGCGTCTCCAGAGCTAACTCTTATCACCCTGACGGATGGCGACACTTTTTTTCTGTATTCCGTGCCAGCACTTTACCTCTGAAATATAGAAGACTTCAGGACAACAGCTTAACACCTAAACAAAAATAACTACTGTTTAGGGTAACTACGCCTGACTTCTTATTTTTATTTTGTTATATAGGTTTCTGGTTCAGGATTGGGTTTAGTTGTTAGCCTGGGAGCTTAATGTTACAACCGCTACAATGTTGGATAGCTGGAGTTATCTTATTGTAACAAAGTGATACAGAAGAACAGAGCGTTTTCATGTCAGGGCTCAAATGTTATGTTTATTTAATCCTAACTCCGTGTAGCTTTGATATGAATGAATATTAGTAAATGCCTCTGAAACAAACAAACAAACAAACAAAAATCCCTCATACTGACAGTGTGTGTGTGAGAGAGAGAGATATACTGGTAAGCACCATAGGTCCCCTCAAGGATAGTAATATATGTATAGGGGACAGTGGTTTGGTCCCCATGAGGAGAACCACACAAAAAAACTTAACTTTTATTATAAACTTTAAAGTTTTTACTGTAGTTGTAAGAATAGCAGTAAGTAGTGGCAGGAAGAATTATCTCAAGACATCCAAGCGTGTGTGTGTGTGTTTGGGTTCGACTGGCATAATCAAAAATTTCATTCCTGGCTAGTTTCCATTTACATATTCTACTAAAAACCTCCTAGCAAAGTCCTAAAAGTCTAAAAGTCCTAGCAAACTGCCTTGCTGAGTTTATTTTAATGTACAGGCTGCCATTTGTAGCCCCGCCCCCTTGTTTCATGAACAAATCCCAGGTCCACCAAACGGCCTATGCTGGGCCCCTGAGAAAGGCCCTTAATGCTGTCATGTAAGTCGCTCTGGATAAGGGTGTCTACCAAGTGCCGTAAATGTAGACAAAAACCTTTAGTGGCAAACCATGCTTTGGTGTGTGTTCAGTTAATATTAACCAGTAATCTGTACAATATTTAAGGAGTAAAACATGACTGGGGAAAATGATAAGAAAAGAATAAATGATGAGGCGGTGGGATGGAGCCCATTGTGAAGCAGTGTTTTTGTTACCACCCCAAAATTGATTATTCACCTATAACAGCATGTCATGAAATGTGTCATAACTCTTATATTTTTATGATTGAAAGTCTGTATACTGTAGAGTTACATGTCCACCAGCTTGTTTCTGAGAAACAGCAAAAGGCAACATCATTCATTGTGGCAGCAAACTTGAACACCTTTACCTGAGAACGTTAACAAGTGCTGGCACTGGAGACTCCTTCTGTAAATGTTGAACAAACCTTGCAGGAAACTTCAACAAATCAATGGTTATATGTTTTTCTTTGTTTGGTATTAGAGATTATGTGGAGTGTCTACACAAGCCCCTGTAACTTAGCTGTTATTACAGAAAGGAGAAATTAAATTAGTGAGTGCATGATATAAAACTGTGATTTGCCTAGCATGACTGTTAACACATGATATTATTGGTCACTTATGTTGGTCATCTAAGTCTATGATACAAGAACCTAGTAGTGTTTTTATTTCAGCTGGGATGTCGGGGTGTGATTGTGAGCAAACATATGACGATGCATGTTTATGCTAAAGTATCTTGAATATGAAGAACGAAGAATGCCAGTGGAGTGTACTGCAGGTTTTTTTCCTTTAAAACAGTAACCTTTGCCGAAACAGTGAAGAAAATAGGAAAGGACATTAATATGCCACAGAAAAATTACCCCTAACACTCTTCCAGAACTTTAGCTCTCTTGCACTTTTTGCTGTTGCAGTTCTCCTTCCATGTGCTTCAGCACTATACCTCTGCAACGATAAATAAAAGAAATCTTCATCTGACAAGTCATGCCTGTGCAGAAGCAATCCAGGCTTTCCATTAAAGTGTAATTAGCAAAGAAGTTTGATTACAGTTTTTCCAGTAGTGGTTAAAAACTGCACCACCAACACACACTCACAACCTAAAGGTCTAAAGCGACAGAAGTATTCAAATCTTGAGACCACTGTACCACTGCTGGAAAAGAAATAAGTAGGCACGTCTAGATCCAATGTGTCAAACTTTCAGGGTGTGATTATGATTCCAATGTCCTTTTAAGTGCAATGAGTGGACTTAATGCTATAATCAAACATACTATAGTCCTCCTCAGCAGCCAGCTCTACTCTATCATATAACACCTACCAAACAGGGAGGGTCAGGGCAAACGTGCTTCATCAGAGACGCATGATGCCAGCAAAAGCACTTTTCAATTCAATCCAATTTTATTTGTATTGCACTTTTAACAATGAACATTGTCTCAAAGCAGCTTTACAGGAATATAAAAATTCAGATTGAAAATGACAAAGTTTAAAGTTAAATTCATATTTATCCCTAATGAGCAAGCCTGATGCAACAGTGGCAAGAAAACACTGAGATGGTCTGTGGAAGAAGCTTTAATAAAAAAAAAAAACAGAGACAAAAAGGGAAGCCGTCCTCATGTGGATGATACCTGTATATAGTCAAGTGGAGTTTTGAGCAACTTTATAAATCAGCATAATTTCTAAATTCATTTTAGACTATCCACCATTATAGACTATCCATTCATTATAGCACTTTTCACCCTCTTCTGCACACATGAGCTAACAGACACTCACAATTGGCTACCAGTCATAGTGATAGACAGGGGAGAGCGAGCATGCCATCCCTCCTACACAGAGAGGTTTTTAAAATTGCTAACAGTGATTAGAGTAGTGGAATATAGAGCCCATCATTATCAGAGTCCTTTTAGTTATTAATCAGTGGGAGTGGCTCAAAAACAAGCAGGCCTGTCAGTGATGTTAGCTTGATTCTAAGGATCATTTTAATCAATAAGAAATGTAAAGCTTAGGAATGAAAAGATTTGTGGTTGTAGTAAATAGACAAAATATTTTCATAAATGTTTAATATCCTGATCAAATTTAAATATTAACGAGATGTCTTCGTCTATTGGGTCATGAATATGGTGCATCATAACATACAAATTAACTACACACACAGGACTATATTGATTTCACTTATCATGAAAATTGTTTAATAGGAGTGTTGGAGCAGGAAAAGCCCCTGGTTGGTATTGGACACCTCTGCTTTAGAAGAACCGCCTCAGTGCTCAGTATGCAACAGTATCAACGATGTACACTTCAATACTCTAGTGTTCACAAAACAGGTGTTGAAACTGGAGCAGGATTCTGACTGAACAGCTTGTCAGTGCTGTCTGTGTGGCTCCTGCTGTGCTTCCACTCTACTGACCATAACTTATTTTACAGCAGTTGTATGATTTCTCTGAGAGCAACAGATTCGGTAGTTCTGGCTGGAAGGCAAAGCAAAGGCTTATTTTACCACTCAAATGTTCACAGATTTATATAACCTTTATAACCTTATAATACGTTATCATTTCTATAGTAATGACATGTATGGAGGTTTTTTCTCTTCCTTCTTTTAAATTTTCACTTTGAGAAAATGCACTTAGAAGTAAAGGTTAACATTGAAAGAAAATTGTTCATTACATCCTGCTAGAAAAGTAAGATACGGAAGAAAACCCTTTGGATGGACAGAAGGTTTTAAGAGATGCAGGGAAGGAAGCTGAATCATTGAAACAGAATTCTTAAGATTGATGGAAAAGGTCACTTTTTGTGAGCGAGTTGGAAGTATGTTGAATGTAACAGTAATTTATTTTACTGGAAAAAAGAGTGCACCTTTGGTCAAACAGTTGGCTAGCTACAGTCATTACCTTTGGATTAGTAGGGCTGCAGTGGAGCAGAGTGTATTGTGTTTTATTTGGCACAGCATTTCTGTACAGCTGTAAGTAAAATAAGATTTTCATAATCCCTTAGCGTCATTGACCGATAATGGTTGTTCATCGAAAACAATACACTGGGTAAATCTGTTGTTTTACAGATTATAGAGTGTTGTCTGTAAACATTTGTTCTGGCCTAGCCAGCATTTGCTGTAGTTTGCGGTTGGATCTTTATGATAACGTGGCATTATAAGCTGATTAAAGCTGATCGCAAAGCCATTTTTCAGATTTTGTTTAAGTTGATTCTCAATCGTCCCTCCTTCCAAAAGAACCAGGCAAGCTGCAAATACAGTTAACTCCTAATGAAACTATTCCACTTATGTGGTATCCTGACAACTCGTAAATATCTAAGATATACTCTTCATTTGTGCTGTTTGGCCTCTCTTGAAAGGAAACCGGCTCAGATCTTCTCCATGTTTTGGGATTTTGGCTGCTGGGCAGCCAGAGGAGCAGCTGTTCCACATCAACATCGTGCCATGCTGAGGCTAAATCTCTACATCTTCCAATGAAATTGGGCATCCACTTCTCCTTCAGCTACTTGCCAAGAGAGACCTGTTTTTTTTTTATTTTCCCAGGAATGTGTTTTGGCCCCGTGACCTGAGCGAAGAAGCAGAAATAAAGCCTACTGCCAGAGGCTGGGCAATACAGGTAGAGGTACTGCAGACTTAGAAATGCTAGTTTCTGTGTTTTGACTGTTTCGTGTTGAGTGGGTCTTGACTGAAACAGCAAGTGCGCCGGGACTTTGTTTGTTCTGCTGAGCCGGGGCCCAAGAAGCAGGTTGAAAATTCCTTCTTTATGAGCTGAGGCCCGGAGTATTATTGGAAAGAGTCTGCAGTTTGACTTAGTGCCTCACATAGCTATTTGATTTGAGGAAGAACTGCAGAAGAGGGAAAAAAGGAACAGTGTCTCCACCATGCTGTAACAGATATGTCACTGCTCCAATATCCAACATATGGGAAGGAAAAATACTATATCCAATTTTGTACCAAGTGAACATGCTTTTATAAGCTATTAAATAAAAAAAAAATCCAAAAATAATGTAATTACAGTTGTCAGGAATAAGACTTTGTCTAGAATGCAACTTTTATTATTATTATTTGTTTAATTAAAAAAAAATTCTGAGGTTATAACTATGAAATTTTAGGTTTAGGCTTATTTTTAGGTGGCCATATTCACTGAAGGTTTTCACTTTAAAATTGCTGATTTTATAACTTAAATATGTATATGTATTGCTGCTGAAAAGAAAAATATGATAACGGTGCTGTCTCTTCTATTAGATCATCCAATCTGAAGTTGTGCAGGATAACAAAAATATTTATGACATGATTTATGGAAGGTCGCCTGACAGATGTTGTATGAAGTAAAGGATCTCTGTAAAACTGCCTAAGCATCTACAAGCGATTTTAATTGGCCTATATTTCATCTGTTAGTTGTTGTGTCTGTGGAAAGTTTACAGCTGTTATGTTTGGACTGTTGAACTGTTTGGGTTCTACACGTGTGGCATGTTTGTGCATGTGGTGGGTCTGTACACACCCACTGTGATGTACATTTACGTGCGGCCAGTGTCTGTCTGTCTGTCTGTGTGTGGGTATTTTTTCTATCTTGGTCAGGATAAAATATCCTCACGAGGATAGGAATATCTAACTGTTTTGACCTTGTGGGGAAATTTAGCTGTTTTTACCAAAACTGCAGCTTTTAAATAATAAATAAAAGAGTAAAAGCTTTCCTTTTAATCACTGAGGTTAACATTAGGTTTAGATTAGGTTTAGGCAAGTGTTGGGATAGCGTTAATTAGTTGCATTAATATTTAAATAAAAGGTTGTAAGACAAATGTGTGTCTACTTATGCACAAGTTCTGCACTTTGTTGCTTCAGCTGAAGGTTGAGTCTCGCTCCCTGAACTCCCTGAATCGGTGGTACCCAAATTTGTCTGTGCAGAATTACCACCACCAAGGCTTTCATTAAGTCCCATTGCGTGTCCATGTGGTCAACAGCCAACATAAACACACCCAACACTGTTATCTGTGTCTGGCCTGGATAATACTCACTACAGTCTTTTTCTCAAGCAGACCGTCTGTACACACAGAACGGTCTAGACCTCACTCGAACTCACTTGCCTAAGGAGATAAACTATTTGACATAATCACTTGCAGGTAGGCATGTATTTCTTGGTTTGTATATTTAAAAAAATAAAAACGCAGGAGCAGTATAGTCTATTCGTGTATGATTTGCCTTCCAGTTTGTTCTTGCTTTTTCTGATTTAAAAGAGAGGGGTAATTGTGTTGTCTTGGTCTTTTAATTCTCTGTGTGACCTCAGTTTCAGACTGTCTTTCTTCTCCTCCACTTTCTCTCCCTCCATTGCCTTGACAGTCATTTTCCCCCAACATCCTGTTGCATTCACCTTTATTCTTATGCTCCTCTGTTTCACACAGTAACCCAGACTCTGTCCTCAGAATGCCCTTATCCTGTCACTTAAAAAAAAACAAGGTTTACAAACGTTCTGCTTCCTTTACTTTTTTTGACTCTTGAATCCCCTCCAGTGTGTTTTTACTTTCTCTTAGTCGTCCTGTAGCCGTAGCTTTTGCCTCCTGTGACCTTCCTCTTTTTCTTCTCTCTCTGGAAGTAATTACTGCGCTATCCCAGAGTTCCGTTAGAGGAGAGGTGTGGCCTGTGCCAGAGATCCCTGCTTCTGCCCTCCTTCTCTCTCCCCAGGCGTCCTCGGTCTCCCCCTTTGTCCGTCCCTCCTTGCTCTTGGGGATACTCCAGATGTGAAGCTCAGAGGTGGCTAGCCATAAATTTCTTGCATACTCTTAAGTCAGCAGCAGCCACCACTGTGTTCCTTGCAGCCAAAAGCATAGAGCAGAACCTTCCAGCTGCATTGTCCATGTTTTTCCTTCTTCCTGCAGCTGCTCCCTTATCTTTCCGTGTAGCAAAATAACTCACAATAGTCCACCACACACAGAAGTCCCAACTGCTACAATAGTCTACTGCTTTAACTAAAATAGATGGCTACAAAGCCCTGTTCTAGGGGTTCATTACAGTGCAGTATATGCTTACAGCTTTTGAAAAAGGATGACATTAGACAAAAACTGCAGGGATCAATTGTTTGGTTTGGATAACTGATAGGATATTTTAGTGAATTTAAGAGGTTTGTTCTTACAGCAGACTCTGTAAGATATTTCTCTAAAGATGCACATTAATGTATTTATGCCAAGATGCCTTGTGGAAATCTTCAGTATATTCAGTAGCACTGGGATTGGGATGGACAATGTGTTGATATAAGCTCTGTACTCGGGTCATGCTAAAATACCTAAATTGCTTTTTTGCTTTTCTAAATGTCTTGACCTAGACATTAACAGATTCACATACCATCTCCTTTTGAACTTTCTGCCACAGGCTTAAATATTTCTACCAATTTATAGTTCTTCATTATCATGTTGAATACTTTTGCTTCTTTTATCCATTATTGTAAAAAAAAAAGAAAGACTTTTCTCTTTTGTTATTTTCTTATATTCTGATTTGTTACATGTAATTCTGCCCCCTAGTGCACACGTTTGCAAGTTTCTACATGTTTGCAGTACATTTCACGTATTGTCATACCAGTAACCATATAAGTTCCATCAAAACATTTGTTCAAGCTTAAATCTTGTCTATTAAAAGCAGCAAAATCAACACCAGGCAACACTCATTCTCATTTGTTTGCAGATTACAGGAGCTGGATCTCGGGCACTGGGCAGGACAGCACCTACTGGGGCTGAGGCGCCAGTCATGAGCAAGGCTGAGTTCATGGAGAAGGTTCGGCGCAGCAATGAGGCGTGCCAGCTAGGTGACTTCACCACGGCTGTGGAGCTGTACAGTGAGGCTTTGTGTGCCGACCCACAGAACTGCATTCTCTATAGCAACCGCTCAGCTGCCCGCCTCAAGCTTGGCCAGTACCATGCAGCACTAGATGATGCAGTCAAGGCTCGTCTGCTCAACCCCAAGTGGCCTAAGGTACGTGGGATTGGTTAGATTAGATAGATTGATAGAATGGTTGTCAATGAATGTATTTTATGTTGATTATTGTTCAAATAAGATTTTACACAATAAATAATTAGCTCTATGCATCACCACATTTACCCTGTATGGCCAAACGTATGTGGACACCAAGCACTGAACATCTCATTTCAAAACCATGGGCATTAACATTTAGTTGCTCCTCCTTTGTTGCTGTAACAGAATCCACTATACTGGCAAGGCTGTCCAGTAAATGTCACTGGGGAATTTGTGCCCATTCAGCCACTAGAGCAACAGAGGTTGGGTACTGATGTTGGGCCTGGCATGAATTTTCCAGTTCACCCTAGAGGTGTTTGTTGAGGTTAAGGTCAAAGTTCAGTGCAGGCCACTCAAGTTCTTCCATACCAACCTGGGTAAATCATGTCTTTATTGACCTCACTTTGTGCACAGGGGCATTGTCATGATAGAACATGTTTGGGCCTTAGTTCCAATAAAGTATGATCTTGGTGATACAGAATATGAAGATGTTCTGTTCGATTGCATGTCTCCAACTTTGTGGCAACAAGTTGAGGGAAGAACCTCATATTGGATGTTATGGTCCTTTTACTTTTGGCCATATAGTGTGTAAGCTTATGCCCTAATGTTTGTGTATTTAAATACATTAGGAATATTTGCATTTAAGTACTTACTTAAACAATATTTCTATTTCATGCCTCCCGCCAGGGGTGGTGAGAGTTACCTAATTTTTTGTCTGCTTAGATTTTTCTAAGCTAATAATGAGCTAGCAGTTGATCTATCATGGACCTCTGGCCTTATCAACATCTGAAAATGCATCTGGCTTGGTCCTTGCCGTAAACCTGCCAATGTAGCCATTTGTAAAATAAAAAATACCTTGAGTAGAAATGGGCAGTGCTACCTAATTCACAGCACTGGCTGCCTTCTTTTGTACTACACTTCACAATACTATGTCACAGTGATGGGATTTTATTGAGAGCTTTTCATGAGTGATTTGGACACATAGTAAGTAAGACATCTTGTCTTTCCTGGTAGCCAGGCATTTTGGTACATGTTCACACTCCTGTTGCACATTATGGCATTCAGTATCATGGTGAACTCAGCAAAGAGCTACCTAACATCAAAGCAGGCCACAGGATGCATCATTGTGCTGCCAGAATGCTAGCTGCTCTGTCATGGCAACATGTGACAGGCATTATTATGCATGCCAGTCTATTAAGCATGCTGGGACTGATGTTGGTCACAACACTGCCAACTTCCCTAGGCTTGCTGGAAGAAACATTTAGAAATGGATGTGATCTATGGCTGGACCACAAGCACCACACATGGAAACATGTCTTTGTCTTGGAGACAGGGGCCCAGGTTCAAACTTGCATGTGATCCATGAATTTTCTAATTAAAGGGCTTGGGAACACTAACCTAAGAGAAAGAAATGTTTACCATGGATGGACACTTCCCTTACAAGGAAGTGACTGCAGAGCACTTCACAGCACATATGACAGTGGGAGTGGGATCACTACACAGCACATATGATAGTGGGAGTGGGATCACTACACAGCACATATGATAGTGGGAGTGGGATCACTACACAGCACATATGATAGTGGGAGTAGGATCACTACACAGCACATATGATAGTGGGAGTAGGATCACTACACAGCACATATGATAGTGGGAGTAGGATCACTACACAGCACATCTGATAGTGGGAGTGGGATCACTACACAGCACATATGATAGTGGGAGTAGGATCACTACACAGCACATATGATAGTGGGAGTGGGATCACTACGCAGCACATATGATAGTGGGAGTAGGATCACTACACAGCACATATGATAGTGGGAGTAGGATCACTACACAGCACATCTGATAGTGGGAGTGGGATCACTACACAGCACATATGATAGTGGGAGTTGGATCACTACACAGCACATATGATAGTGGGAGTAGGATCACTACACAGCACATATGATAGTGGGAGTAGGATCACTACACAGCACATCTGATAGTGGGAGTGGGATCACTACACAGCACATATGATAGTGGGAGTTGGATCACTACACAGCACATATGATAGTGGGAGTGGGATCACTACACAGCACATATGATAGTGGGAGTAGGATCACTACACAGCACATATGATAGTGGGAGTGGGATCACTACACAGCACATATGATAGTGGGAGTAGGATCACTACACAGCACATATGATAGTGGGAGTAGGATCACTACACAGCACATCTGATAGTGGGAGTGGGATCACTACACAGCACATATGATAGTGGGAGTTGGATCACTACACAGCACATATGATAGTGGGAGTAGGATCACTACACAGCACATATGATAGTGGGAGTGGGATCACTACACAGCACATATGATAGTGGGAGTGGGATCACTACACAGCACATATGATAGTGGGAGTAGGATCACTACACAGCACATATGATAGTGGGAGTAGGATCACTACACAGCACATCTGATAGTGGGAGTGGGATCACTACACAGCACATATGATAGTGGGAGTAGGATCACTACACAGCACATATGATAGTGGGAGTAGGATCACTACACAGCACATCTGATAGTGGGAGTGGGATCACTACACAGCACATATGATAGTGGGAGTTGGATCACTACACAGCACATATGATAGTGGGAGTAGGATCACTACACAGCACATCTGATAGTGGGAGTAGGATCACTACACAGCACATGATAGTGGGAGTAGGATCACTACACAGCACATATGATAGTGGGAGTAGGATCACTACACAGCACATATGATAGTGGGAGTAGGATCACTACACAGCACATATGATAGTGGGAGTGGGATCACTACACAGCACATATGATAGTGGGAGTAGGATCACTACACAGCACATATGATAGTGGGAGTGGGATCACTACACAGCACATATGATAGTGGGAGTGGGATCACTACACAGCACATATGATAGTGGGAGTAGGATCACTACACAGCACATATGATAGTGGGAGTAGGATCACTACACAGCACATATGATAGTGGGATATCTGTCTGTGGCTGGAAATGGTAGTCAGATTTGGGAAAGTTTTGTTGAAGTTCAGATGGACTGCCAAACACAGATCAGCTTGTTGCTGGTTTCTTACATGCAGACACAGACAGCCCAGGACAGGTTGCATTGTCCCACAACTGGCCTTAGCATCTATTTTATGCTTTTCCTCTACCTTGGACTAAACCTATGTTACACATACTTCAGCATCTAGGCCAGTTCTGCTTGTGGCTTCAAGATACCCAAAAAGATGTTAGTTTCCACTACTTTTTTTGCTGGTGGACAGAATATCCTCATGGGTTCCATTCAATGCAGATCTGTGGTATCAAATGCATGGAGCAATTTGATACTTTTAGCCAGTGTCTGAATAAATTCTCAGAATAAATCCTCAGTTAAGCACGTTGACCCAACAGTCCAGGAAACACGATCCTGGAGTTTTCCCCCTCATAGTGCCATGGAGTGTGGCATCTATTGTAATGTAGCGTTCCTTTAGGCCTGTGCAAGTGTCAGCTTGCTTTGTGTGCCATTGAAAAGTGGGAGAACTTCATGCTCTGGCTCTATGCATGTATTAATGGCTAGGCTACTGTGTGGTGACCTCGTGGTTGAATGTGGGATTTTTGCCCACGATCTAATCACCTACTTTTGTACATAAGGTGAATGACCTGCCTAGCATTCCTTGCTGTACCTGTTTGCATATGTGCCATATGTTTCTAATAAGCCTGGGCACTGGCCATCTGATCCTCAGGCCAACTGTTTGTCTGTCAGGAAGGACTTTCTTTACAAATTAGAGAATGGACAGTCGGATTGTGGAAGTCACCACAGCATATAGACAGGTTGGGTGCTTTCTCCAGCTTATACAAAGTTATTGCCAATGGTCAAGCATGGTAGTCATGTCTGAAAATCTTTCTACATATTCCAGTGATTTGCAGTGATTTACACTGCTGTTAGCTGGGGTGAAATAGAATGCTAGTTGCATGTGCCATTATAATTTTAGAAACCCCAGATAACCATTAGGGTTGTCATCCAGAGCTGGCTCTGATCTATTGGGAATTCTTTAAGAAGGTCACAAAAATATCTTCTATGATATTCTTTTTAATATTGCAAAATATGTCTCACATGCACAATGTAGCATTAAGGTTACATACTGTTTGTAACTACTGATAGTCAATAAAAAACATTAACATACTTCTAAACACACTATTTAAACACACACACACACACACAAAATAGTTTTCATACATAATGCTAATTACTGGAAAATACACTCAGTATATGTCTTTGCAATATATACATATATATATATATATATATATATATATATATATATATATATATATATATATATATATATATATATATATATATATGTATATATTTATTGATATATATATATATATATATATATATATATATATATATATATATATATATATATATATATATATATATATATATATATATATATATATATATATATATATATTATTACCCACAGATTCCACATTTGCAACCAAATATATAGAAGCAGTTTATGATTTCTCAGAAATGACCCCTGAAATGACTGGTAAGCCCTGGCACTGTCTGGTAATTGCTTGTGTTCCCTTATTAGGTGAACATTGATCTGGTTTATGCCTGCATACAGTCACAACATTTTGACAGGGAAAAGGATGACACACTATCCACTGACACACTACCATGCAGTGACCTTATACAACCATCCTGAAACTCATGAGCACAGCCATTTCCTTTGCTCTTTGATTCTACCCTGCCATGTTGTTGGAACAATGTGTTTTGTATGTATTTAGACCAATATATCTTCAGTTTCTGCCACAAGATTTTGTCTGACTTAATAAATTGTTAGTTAGACTTTATTCCTGTAGCTCATCAGAAGACGCTGATTTGTCCATGAAAAGATGTGTTATAGTTGCATGGTCCTGCAGTAACTAGACATTAAACCAAAGTAAAATGTCTCGTGAAAGTACAAGATTAAGTACAGTGAAACCACTCATATTTTTGCATTCTAAAGAATGGCCATTTTCAGCAGTCTCTGCCAACAAACAAACTAAACAGGGTCATATAAAACTCACAATCGTAAAAGAAAAGGGCACTAATCACATGGTAGTACTGGATTATCGAATGAAATGGGTTTGTGGTTTGTGGCAACTTAATTGTACAGAACATCTGTTTTGTGTGGCTGTGGTTCGGCTTTGTTCCACTTAATGTTGATTTAATATGTTGCCAAGTGTGTAAACATCTGTGTGCATATATACCAAAGATCTTAATTTACATGTAGGTTCAATGAATTCGAAGACTTTCACCCCCAGCAGCTGGCCTAAGACATCATTAGTAATTTTTATTTACCTTAACTTCCAGGTTATCTTGTGCTCAGAATAGCAAAGTGAGATGAAAATCACCTTTTACACTTAAGACAGACAGGTAGCATGACTAATATTTCTTTGTTTGCATTCACCACACTTCAGTGAAGATTTCAATTTAAATTACAATTCATGTCTGTAAAGCTGGGACCATTTGCCAATTCAGTGCTTTGGCAATACTGTAACTACCAATAAAACAAACTGACACGACTTGAATAGAATCGGATTGAACTTTATAGTGAACAGAACAACAGTAATAGGACCTACAGTAAGTTATGTCACAGCCAGCATGGAGTCTGTTTCCAGTATCGGACTTCCTCTTAAAGTAGAATAGGAGGAAGTGGTGGGTGTGGGGCAGCTACTTCAATGTTGTTGTCCAAAAACTGGACAAGCTTTCCAGCAAACTAGCACAAGAACAATAACAGGAGAACATTCCTATGCTTTTTACTGCCTTTTAAGAGACAGATGGGGTTTGTGTTCTTGCTCAACACAACACATTTCACAGAGTGTCCTTCTCTGAGATTTCTGCTCTTCAAGTTAAATGTTTACAATGGAATGTTTCAGAAGTCCATGTACCAAGATCTTGAAATATCATCCTTGAACATCATGGTTATTTATAAGCACTTAGCAGTATAAACATTGCAGTAAGTAGCCATGTATTATATATTATGTTCATTTAAAATGTTTTTTTTTTTTTAAGTTTCTTTCTTTCTCAGGAGTGTGAGACTAGACTAGATGACAGCACAGAAAAGCTGTGTCCTTGCATTTTCTTGCTTTGTTGCTGTTTCTTCCTCTCAGTCACTCATGCAGACACTTTTCAGCCTTTCAAAAGAGAGGTTATGTGGAGCGGCGGATGCGGAAAGGGTGCAAATCAGTATGCATTCAGACAAGTTTGAGTTCATCAGCATGCACACATTAGCTTAAGTGTGTGTGTGTGTGTGTGTGTGTGTGTGTGTGTAATTTGGGTATCAATGCATAGTGACCGAAAGCACTTGCTAAACAGTATCGTTTCTATAAATCCCATGAAAAACTGTTATTTCAGTCATTTTTGTACAGTCACTGTCAATAACGGTTTTAGATTCATAAATGATGTCAGGCAGACAGAACTATTGTGGGAGCAGTCAGGATGAATAATGCATGGCTGCACAGTTCGTAGACAGTGAAATGCAGACTGGACAGATAATTATATAATCATAGATAGCTTGTTATAAAGCAGAATTTAATCCAGTTCTAAGCGTCCTTCTATGTTTCTCTTACTATGTTAGCTTTTACTGCTAAATGTTTATAGCCAATTTACAAACTGTAAACATGATCTGCTTTTCCAAAATCATGTGAAAGGGTTTTCAAATAAATCTGACTTACAGCTGGTAGAAAGAACTAGCAAATGTTAGTAGATATTTGGGGTGTAAATGATACACCTCACATTTTTATAGAACAAACATAGTCACAGTGATTACCTTTCACAATTATTTGAAATGTATGCAATGAAAAAGGTGGTAAATAAATGGTATTTTTTATGAATAGGCTACTTTATTATCCAGGCTGTTGACTGTATTGTTCCATATGCAGAGATGGACTTGAGAGCCTTGTAGCACATGAAATGATACAGCACTATACACCATGTTTTTACAACCCTAGCAAATATGATGGACTGGTAGCTAGCAATGATCCCTTTTCAGACTGTATAGATCATATAATAATATTCTAATATTATTACAATTCTTTTAGTTCCCTGTTTTTTTCCCCTTGTTTAAAGTTTTATGGAAAAGATGATTGCTTCATCCAAAATCATCTAATGATTACAGTGAGGTAGAACTAACAAAGTACAAAAATGTATAAGCTAAAATGTAATAGAGGGTTATAGTAGAATTCATTTTATGTAGATAATCCTTTTATGGATATGAGACTTAAAAGTGTAAATGGGGTCTGCCAGTCTAGACAGTCAGCAATCTGTAATTCCAAAATGTCCATTAAATTCAGAGTTTTCCCCCTCATAGTGCTCTTTATTAAAGCTTATGTGTCCGTCGGAGGCTATGAACGGTTAGTGAAGTGTAGCGGAGTGACAGGCCAGGCAGGCTGGTGTCATAGCAGTGACCTGCTGCTCCATTACTGTGGGGTCACTGGCCAAGTTCAAATCTAATTAAGTCCCAAACGAGAGAGTACACTGTGAGCAGGCCATTTACTTTTGCTTGGGTTCCCAAATCAGCTGGGGAACCTCATGCTTCCCTCCACTTTATTGCTCCCTCTCCTCAGACTCTGGTGTTGGCACAACAGCCTCTTCAGAAGAAGGGAAAAGAAGGAATTTCTGTGTGTGTGTGTGTGTGTGTGTGTGGTGTTTTAAAGCATTTTTTAAATGGGGAGTTTCCCTTCCTTGTTCTTTCAATGCCAGTCTACTAAGACACAAGAGCTGTTTCTTATTCAGATCAAGCATTTCATGGGTGAAAGACATTGAGTGCATGTGTCCATCACCTATATTCTTTGGTCTTTCTTTTTTCTCTCTCCCTGCTTTCTTTACATTGCATGTCTGAAAAGGGAGTCACAACTATTGCCGTTCTCTAGCTCTTATGGAGTCGGCACAGTTGCTAGGTTATGGTTGTCAAGCCCACTGGATTGCAGGTGGGGTGCACAGAGATTGTGGAAAGGTTTTCCTCGTACGTTCTTTAAAGAGACACTGCACGTCAAAGCGTTTCTGTGTCCTATCAAACATTTATCTTGAATTGCAGTTTCATGAATAAATAAGGTCTCGTTCCTTCAGTAACCATTTTCTTTGTGTGAACTAGACACTGTATCGTAAATAATTATGCATGCAACAAAATCCATTGACTTGTATTCAAATTAAACTCATAGTAAGGGAAGGATTAGAAGCATGTTTATACTGAGACCCTGTTTACTTCTATTCATTTTATGTACCTTTGTGTCATTTTAGGTGTTTATGTGAGTATCGAAATGAACGGAATATGGATTAAAAATATAGTTCACATCCAGGACATATGGATGAATTTAGATGTAAATATGTTTCACTTTATATTGACTAAGACACATTCTACTAGACATTACATGAGTGTGACTACAGCCATCCACCCAAGGCACATATAGCAATCAAAACCCCTTGCAAAGCCTTAACATAATAACTGGCTTATTGAGTATTCAAAAAGATTTCTGACATATGTCTGTTAATTAAGTTGCTGGAGGACATCTGCAATAATTATGCACTAATCACATTCGATAAGTGATTTCTTTATAAATCACAAAGATGGTGTACACATGCACTCTAAGCACCTCATTTTAATACAAACTGATTTTGTCTGTTATTACAATTTCTTTGTTGTAGTGCACTTGATCATCAGTGGGTCACCTGACCATGTATGTAGGCTTCACCTGAGCTCAGTAATTCATTCAAACCCCCTGTAAGTGTCACTTTACAGGCACAATTTTTTATATTGTGTAACATAACATTGTGTATATTTTATTGTTTCATTCTGTAAACTTGGCTAGTGCTTGGATTTGCTTTTGGTTTGTCAGGATATCACAGAATAGAGTGTCTTACATCCAGATGAAAAAGCCCAGAGCCTCTTTTCCTATAGGATATAAAGAAAATCTTTATCAAGTTGGGATTAGATTCATATTTTATATTTTATATATATTGGGGTTATTTCTTCTGATCATTTTATAGAAATGAAAGAAATATGGTGGCTTCTATTCAGGGGCATGTATGATTCGGGCAAGACTAAAATACCTGAGACCTCACTCCCATAATATTATTACTATATTAGCCCACATTCCCATCTAAAACAACTCAAATCTAAAGAGGAACATAGTCTTTTGAGTTTAAGGACATGTCCGTTAAATAAAACAAATAGAAACAGGATTGCTTGTCATGTGCAACAAGCTGAGCTATGTATTACATATTAGCTTTTGGTTTAGTAAACTGTATCTCATTTGATTCCAAGTGTTGTTGCAGGTGCTTAAAAGCAGATCGCACTCAAGATACAAGACATAAAACACACAGGTATAAATGTAGACTGAGACCTGACAAGGACAGAGAAATTTGTGTCTATTAATTGTTTTATTGTATTTTGATAGGAATTTGAATTGGCAAATAGGTAAAAGTGAAATAGATAAAATGCCATGCCTTTGCAGAAGTATTCACCCCTTATTAACTTTTCCACATTTTTGTGATATAATCTACAATTGAAATGGACTTAATTGGGATTATCTTGTTTTTCTTTTCATGTTTAGATATGTTCTCTGACAACCTCTGGGGCCTTCCTGAAACAAGTGTATGCATACTGACATCACATGACACTGTAATTGCATACAGGTTGACTCCATTTAATTAATTAAGTGAATTCTATTGGCAACCAGAAACTATTTTATTTTTTTCCTTCAGCAACATGGGTAAAGTCTTATGTAATAACATTTGATAGCAATAAAATTTATTAACATTTGTATGGAGTATTTCTGTAGATTTGTGAAATATAATACAAAATAAAATCCAATTCAGTTGAAGCTGTTAGATTACAAAATATGCATAAAGCATTGATCTACATATCAATTCCTATCACATATATACAGTTATATATATCAGACCTACCTGAACCTGAACCATGCCCTACTTCTGGTGGTTGGAGTCTCATCACTTGGAGGCTGCGTGCTGCTGCAACCGATGCTTCCACATATACAGTCTGGAGATACATGAGATTACTGTGGATGGTTCCACTAAGATACCATCAAGATGGCTTTGGACTGCAATTGCAATGAACATTTTGCACTCGAGCCTCCATCAGTGAACAGCTGATAACTTCAACAAGAGAGTTAAAACTAGAATGAATTTCACTCTTGCACTCTTAGAGCATATAATACACAGTTATAGAAGGGAAATGATTTATAATCACACTATCCGGTGTCACCCAGATGACTGGGTCATCTAATATCCTCTAATATTCTGAATATTATCTCAGGGAGATTTCTTTGCCTCTGCCACCTCTGGTTTTCTCATTAGAGATGCATTTAATATCTATCATTTATACTCTGAATTCTGTAAAGCAGCTTTGTGAAAATGTCTATTGTTTAAAGCACCATTCAAACAAAATAGCATATAAGAAGTCAGTGGCCAGGGCCAGCAAGGCCTTCTCTGCTGGCCTAAACAGCAGTGATCTGAATCACTGACTTGCATTTTAATATTTTTAATATATTTTGATATGAATGTGTATTAAATTATTCCCAATAGTCTATTCTCTACATTTCATAGCTTTTCTCTTGGTTGCGCTGCTTCCAGTAGTGTATATTTATGATAAGAGTATTTATCCAATCATATTTCAGCTAGTAGCTGACATCATGTGTTGCCCGGCTCTAAGGCCTTCAGAATCAATAGTGTACACGGCCGTAGCTTAAAATAAGTGGCAATGAAACTGTTCCATTAACCAATCAGATTTCGAGTTGGCGTCACTGGGGCCATCTAGCAGGCATATGATTACGTCATCAATTTCCTGTTCTTTGATTGGATAATTGGAGTAGTCAGAGGCAGCGACCCGCCCATATACATTGTTTCTATATTCCTGCGTCTCATTTTGGATGCTGCGTCCTCCAGAGATTGCAGTTTGCTGCATACATCATCAAGAATGACTTTTTTGAGAAAAGTAACTGTAGTAAAATTGACTATTCCTTGTGAGGTGTGAAATACTGTAGACTAATTTATTTTTTAATTTGTTATTTAATGGTTGATTAGTATCTATTGCCGTGGCGTTCAGGGGCAATTCTAGAATTTTTATTTAAGGGGGGCTCAGCCCCAAATGAGGGTATAATAGTAAAAATAAATAAATAATAAATAAATAAAATAAAGGTTTGACTAACAGGGTAGGATGGTAGACTTATTGCAGCATTCCACTATACTGCATAGATGTGTATAACATTTGAGTACTGAACAAACCAAATACGAGTCTTCCTGATCACACACACACACACACACACACACACACGTCCTGTCCTCTGATCATCGCTCGGCGATGCCGCGGTCTGCGGATTGAAGAACGTGCTGAAAGATGGGGAAGAGCCAAAGTCTGCCGCTGTTTTAATATGAAATTCAAAGTGGACTGAGATCACCAATTTGTGTACAGTTTATGGAGAATCGCAGAATTTTAGGGGGGCTGAGTAGAAAATGGCCTAGCGACGCCCATGGTGGCATCATAATGATGGTATAGAGGTGGATTAATTCAGGAAGGACACCAGTGAAGGCCTAGGTGTGAAATGCATGGCCCGCCACTGTAAAAAGTATATAAAGATAGCTCTACTGTTCTTAATAAACCTGGGACACCTTATATAAAGGAAAAGACAGTGAGCAGTTTATTATAAAAGATCTGTCATTTTTTTGTGTTCTTATGAATATGAGAGGATGACTCATGGTAATCTTTGGTGTAACAATAGTCTGGAAAGATTCTTAGTCTGCATCCTCTCTATATGGCAAAGCATTATAGATCCCACATCTCACAAGGCTCTTTTCCCATGGTGCACAGGGGCCATAGCTATTTGCTGCTCCTCACCATCTAAGACACCCTGCTCTTAAGCAGTAATACAGCCACAACATGCTCTTTGGCAAAGGGAGATATGATGCGAAGAGGTTCAGCGTGAGTGTCTGCATCATGACTCACCACATGAGTGAACTCGGAGAACTTTTTTGGCTTAAAATGTTCGAAATTCGAGGTAGATAGACTTTATTGCAGCTTAGAAATAACCTCAATAACCTCATCATATGCATGTTCAGATGATTATTTTGGTGAACACAAACACCTGAAAAAATATTATTTAATCAAATACTACTGGGATTTCTTGCTGATAAACCTCAGCCCAGGAATATAAATTGGAAATAACATTCAGATGGAAGACAAATATTTGTGTATATAACCTCTGTTACAGCATGTACATAATCTCATTCTGGCATGTTTAGACATAGGTTGTTAGTGCAGATGGTACAGATGAAGCAGTTTGTAGCACATAGTAACTTCCCTATGCACTGGACTGATCAGAAAGAAAAAGCTAAAATAAGACTTTATATTATATACACAACACTTGCCCACTTTTATGTAAATCTGTTGGTATTGACATGCATGGTCACATCACAGAACCAAAGCCCTCCAGTCCTGGCAGCTTGCATGGTTCTCGACACCGTGGCCTCACTGTGTACGAATCTCTTGGCTGCCGGCTTCCTGCCAGCACCCCCTCATCCTATCAGCTCAGGGGAGAAAACTTCCTGGAAGCTTTGGACAGAAAGCCATATTTACTGTTGAAAATATGTTGACTTGTGCTCCTGGCAGAGTTTGCAGGTCTTAGTGCATATAATGTTTCTGAGACAGGCGCACATCAATATACCAATACTAAAGCTAGCTAAAAGCTTTAGAGATAAAGTCAGGCTTTATGCTGAGAATCCAGAAGACATAAAAATGCCTATACACACCTGTTATGATGGCAGGTTTTTGTGATGTTAAAGAAATTCAACCAAGACAAACCTTGCTGCATAATTCTGTGCATAGGATTGTACTCAGAATGAATATTGCAAAAGTAATTATCGTACAGATGTTATAAATGAAGTGATTCTGATTAATATTTCTCTAGGATTTCTAAATGTCATTTTGGTTTTATCCAATGCCTGTAGCAATGATTCCGAAGAGCAAACAAAGCATGTACAGGATATCAGTGTTGAAAGATATCAGTCACGAGAGGGGGTGCAAAAGAATTTCCATAACATTGGATCATTAGCATTAGACACTTCTTCAACAAGTGGAGACAATGGAGCAACAGGACATCCTTCCACAATTGATGAAAGGACAAGATGAAAACTTATCAGGGAGGCTGCCAAGAGACCTACAGCAACATTAAAAGAGCTTCAGGAATATCTTGCAAGTACCTGTCACTACCTGCAAATGACAACAATCTCTCATATTCTGGGATATGGGGTAGGGTGGCTAAATGGAATGCATTTTTTGTATGTGTACCATGAAGTAGCGACGTGGACCTGACAACAAGTGACAGGGGCTCATGGATAAAGAAAGGACATGGGCATGCTGCGGTGCACATTTACTCATGTTACGTAACTGTTAATCCAAGCCAGGGTCACAGATTTAATTGACACTGGCAAATATTCACAGGAAACATTTTGTAAGTTTGTTAGAAAATATCATTTGGCAGGTCCAAACAAAAAACATAACTGTGGGAGTGTCTGAGATTGGTCAGAATTCCTTTGGAAGTGGGTGGGAATGTGATTAAAACCCAGTCCCACGCACACCTAGCACGCAGCTTGTGCAAAGACACTTGGATGTCATTACACATTTTTTGAGGTTAATTATATAGTTTCATATCATTGCAAAAACATGCCAGATGTAATTTTATTTATTTTGGTAGTCTGCTTTCCATTTTTTTCTTCCAGCATTTGGTTATATGAAATATGATTGCAACATACATATGGAAAGAATTATATTGATAAATAAAGCTTTAATTACATTTTACATTAGTGAAATGCGACCTATTTAAGTTTTTTCAACATTATACACTCCATAACGCTGTAACATCTGGCTAAAACACCTCTAGTTCATCCTCACTAAAATCCATTTTTCCCTTCTTCATTTCTTTCTTTCCTTAGATCTTCCATGCACCTTGATAGCCCGCTAAATACGTTCATTTTACTGGCTCACTATCACAACACCTGTATAAACTAGGCTGTTTTGCATAAATGTGATGTATCTGATAGTAAATGTTGGCTTGCTGTATGTATATGGCATGTTTAAATAAGGTAAAAGGGTTAGGGTAACCCTTAGTTGTGCTCAAATCACTGCATGCTTACAAGTTTTATCTAGTCACATGCAGGGTTCTTCATGTCATCTCATGCTCTCTAATCTGTGCATGGAGTGAGCTATGAAGAGTGGGTGACATGGGGATCACGCTAAGCATCGCAGCATACATATGCAGAGAGAAAGTCTGCTGCTTGTGTTGAAAGGATATAGAATGATCAGGAACGGAAAGTCCAGATCAGTAAAAGTGTGTCTGAAATCTGGCTCCAGCATCACAGCATAAGAGCATGTAGTGCTGTGTGAAGGTGTGCAATATCTCATGCTCACAGTATTGAAATGTGGACACTAATATAATTTTTCTGCTCTACTGAAGTTCTTTTTGTGATGTTCAAAGTTATTTTAAGGAAAGATGATTTTCAGAGCTCTAAAGCTACCATGGGATCCTGTTTTATGCACACAAGCTTGATTTTCATTAAAAAATGTGTTCGCTTTAAGGAGCGTTACAGTAGGCTATGCCTTCTTCACCGGGACTGACATACCCTTTAATGAGACTTACAGGGGCAGTTAAGCATAGAGGGAGAGAGAGAATGATAGGCCGAGAGAAAATGCAGGAAATTCATCTGATAATGTTTATTTCATATATGAACATTATCGTTATCAGATGACTTACCGGTATATTGAATTAGTTTTCAGGAAGTACTGAAATGTATTTTTTATCCACCTTGTCCCTTGAGTATTCCTGAGAGGGATACGCCAATTAATAAAGATGAAAGCATTAAATTATTAGTTATATTTAAAGTGGTGTGTCAAAATTTTCATACCCTTAGCTGCCACTTAAAAAAAACAACAAAATAACAAAACCCTGATGCTGTGCTACACAAGCCTAACACCAGGGGGAACCATTGAATCATCCTTTAATATCTATGTCTGCTTGTAAATGAGGGGAAAACGCTAAAAAATTGAAAAGACTGTCGACTGCTGTGTATTCTTTATTGTTCTAGTACTGATCTCACTGTCTTTCTGACAGCAATCCCATAATCTCCCTGTAGTCTCTCTCCTTTTTTTCTCCCTTTCTTTCTCTTTCTTTCTTTCTTTCTTTCTTTCTTTCTTTCTTTCTTTCTTTCTTTCTTTCTCCCTTTCTTTCTTTCCTCCTCTCTCTCTCTTTCTCTCTCGCTCTTTCTTTCTCTTTCCCACTTCAAACGCATAGTCACATGCACACTCACCCACACGTGCTTCTGTTAATAATTAAGTGTCAGGTTGCTTTAAAGCAGACCACTAATCACCTTTCACATGTTGTGCTAGTATAAATTTTACATTAAACCATCTATACCATTTTGCTAATTGGACAATAAAGTCCTAACCACATTAATGACAGATAAGTGTAAAACTTTGAAAGGTTTGGCCTGCCCTATACACACTTCACAGCACTGTTTAGTCTTAACAAGAAAGATCAAACGTCTTTGTCAGAGCTGACCCAGAATGTCCTGTCACTGTACAGTGCTCTTAAGAAGTACCAGGGTAGGGGGGCAGCTTATCTTAGATCTGGTCACATGAAATTAAAGCATTTTTTTTTAAGCACCAGCTGCATCACATGGGGATTTGTTTCTCTGCTTTTCCTCCGAAATGAACACATACACATGGCAGCACAACTCGGCCCCAGGAGCGAAATCCACAGTTTAAGTCTTTTTTCTTTGTATTCAAATAGTGTCAAATCTTCACAGGTCACAGTTCACTATTATTCGGATGCCGAGGTTTGTTTATAAGACATGAAAAACGTGCCTCAGGTTGAAAGTGAAGCCCAAGTGAGGAATGAAAAGCAGTTTGCACGCATTTGACTGGCAGAGTCATATTACCGAGGTCGTAAATTTCATCAGCTGCAACACTGCTTAAACACCTTTGGAGCAAACGATCCAATCTGTCTCTGACAGCTAGATGAGAAATTGATGGATCCTCTTTCGGCAGAGTGGTTCTTATCAATAGCCTCTTTTGTGTTTTGACATGTATATGGCATTAGAAGACCGCCTCTTCTCCAGGGTGAAGGGTCAGGATGCAAATTTTATTTTGACAGACAAGGGCAGCACATATCTTACAATTCTGAAACATTTGGACTAAACATGCCAATCTCTCTCGTATGAATCAATCACCCAGTGATAACTGAAGGTCAAATGAACGGTTCTAATAACTGTTCATGTGGAACAAGTATTCTGATATCAGTTCATTGTTTTCTTTAAGCGTTACATAGCTGTATGTACTATTTTTTTTTTTTTAGAGGGCACCTTGATATGATTTTTCCCCCTCCGATCACACCTCTGCTTGTCTGTTTTCTTCTTTTAATTGACTCAGCTCCGTCTGGCATCGGAGCACCCTTAATTGGTTTGAAGCGAGAGGTGCGTTAACTGTGGAGAAAACGCACAGAAACGCACAAGGTTACGTGTGTATTCGTGTGTGTATTGGTGTGTAGGAGGGCGGAAACAGTGCAGCTGCTAATGCTACACACTGGAACATCTGTTCTGATCCAGATCACAGTGTCGCCACAGCAGTGGAGCGGTGTGGGAACATCTCATCCTCTCCACTCCAGCAAAGGTGACTAAAATCCCACTGCAGTATCTCACCAGTGCCACACACTCCCCTGCTCTCCCCTTGCTGCTTACACAAGATTTATTGGCTTTAGATAACCAGCAGTGACAGCAGCAACAGTGCAGTGTTTCAATGTTTATATGAATTTCGTTATTATATGTTCGAATCAGAATTATTGACTTTAGACGTAAAAAAAAAAATGTCCTACACCAGTCTCGTTATAAGCTGCATTTTAAATTATTAAGCATTATTGAATCTGTGCACTGCATTGTACATCTTAACTAACATTTACATTTAGAGATTTAGTGTTGAGATTGACATTTTGTTTTCTCAGTTTAAATCAATAAGTAAAAACTTTTAGGCTTACGTTTTGTACCAAGAAGTTGTTATTGTTGTTGTTGATGCCACGGCAATGAGAGCACAGGATCCTGTACTAGAAAGTAAGCGATATTAGTGTTTTGATTTGAATTACAGCTGGCACGACTATAAGAGCTGGTGTTATAGAAAACTATTCAACACCAACCTTCTGTTCAGATGCGAGAATTCAACAGTGGGATTACTAACTTCATTTCAAATTTTTACTCTACTCTCAGTTGGTCATAAAGTTCATGCAGTTACCTTTGCCAGGAAGAATGTACGAGAAAATTTTGCGAAAGGGGGGAACTTTTAGAAATTATCATATAGCTGTTTCTTTTTTTAGAATGTCTAATGAACTCTAATGCTGTGCAGGACACCAAACCTGACTCAAGAGTGACAGTTGCTGTAGGAAGTCACTCATTTAGGTGACAGCGGCTTAATGCGCACAAAAGGTCATGCTGAATGTGATAGCAAGCAAGCAAGTGAAAGCTATTGAGTTACTCAAGCATCCCTGTGTGTAGAGGTGGGAGGTAGTTGTGGCAGGCGAGGGAACTGCAGCTGCAGTCAAGGCCAAGTGCGGTTTCAGCAGCACCCTGTCTTTATTGTGGTCAAACATTAGAGCAGCAAGGTGTCATGTGTGACGCCTGAGAAAACTAATCTAGGCTCTTCGTCTTCTTAATCGCTGTGTTTATTAAAGTAAAAATGATCCCAGATTGGCTTTGTTTTTCTGGGAGGTTTTACACATGACCTCCCTATCTCTCTCTGCCTCTCTCTCCTCCTCTCTCTCTCTCTCTCTTTCTCTGTCTCTCACACATGGCCCTGTTCTGGAGACACTTGAGACGCTCCTTGTGAAGTGTCTCCAAAACCCAGCCCTTTCTCTTTGTTCCTCCACTTGATCCTAATGCCTGTTGACGGGGCTTCTGAGATCAAGTTTACTGGGAGTTTCCCAGTGCTTGGAAGTGCTCTACTGGTTTGGAGACATTCTGGATGCTCTTAAGGCCGTAATAGGGAATACCCATCAGCGGGTAGGTCTTAGTGTATCCGAATACCTCTGAACCTCAGGGTTATTTTTGGAGGCGTAGGGAAGAATGGCTGTAGAATTGGCTGGCTGAAATAAAGGCAGAAAGAGAGTGAGAAGGTTTGATGTACTATCACTCTCTCTCTCTCTCTCTCTTCCTCTCTCTCTCTCTCTTTCTCTCTCACTCTTTTATTTCTTTTTGCATCTGTTTCGCAGTGATATTCAAAGCAAGCATATGTACCATCATATCATGTTAGCGAGGATAATAATTATCAGGAATAATGTGGTAATAATAGTGGGCCTTGCCTTGCCAGTACTGACATAATTTCCTTTCTGATCGGTGGTAAGTTTCTTTCTCCTATTTTTTTCTGTCTGTGCTACTGCCAGGGCGACCATTAAAGCAAAGTCGCCGCCATCTAGCCGCCCTGTCATCTCACGGGCCGTCGTATTTTTTTTTCTTTTTTTTTTTTTGCAGAGGCACATATTCGGCGGGGAAAACACAGACACACACAGGAGGGGAAATGTCTGGAACCACTAATAATGGGGTGTGCGTCGCAATTTCCAGAGGAGGGTTCAACTTAATGAACAATCAAATAAAGGATTTGTAATTACAGGCTACTGAGAGGGAAGGAATCTGAGGTTGCCTTTGGTTGTGAGAAAAAGAGCCATGGAATTATCTGTCTTTCATAGAGGTGGCCTGCAAATCCTGGGGCCCTCATGCAGGGAGGTTGTGAGAGCGTATGTGTGTAGGTGTGTGTGTGAGAGAGTTGCTCTGTTCCACAGACATTTCCCTTTCTGTACATGTCCAGGCCTTTGGCCATCCCCTTTCCAGCTGTGCTGTGAGCAGTGAAAAGGAGAGCAGCTGCCGTGGGCATTTCACTTTCCTTTAAGTCAAATGCTTACTTTAAGTAATTAGTCTGGAGTTCAGGCTCACTTGATCTTCAGCCCTTTGCTGTAGTGACTCAATAATTGATTGCTTGAAGGGGTTCAGAAGAGGAATTTCAGTCTAAAGAACTTTCAATTTATTCAAGGCTGAAATCAAGCCTGCTTTTTAACCGCTTTGTTTTACTGGGGGATGCTAGTCATGTTATGTTAGCTGTTATGCATTAGCCTGCACATTAATTGCTTCATGATGCTTTATTTTACAATCGTTGTATTGGTGTTGACATACAGTATCAAGCTTTTAAAGGGAAATGTAGACATGTTTCTTGTAGTTTTGCTTGAGAATAGGACCATGTTTATCACAGCACCATTTGCCATGTGAATCTGGCAGTGGCATTATGGCAGCTGACCTGCTGGCCCCTCCAACCTTTGATGAGTGTGAAAGCAGAAGCAGTCTTGGCCACAGCAAAGACCCTTATCTCCTTATTGCTACAGGGGCTGCCTTTTCCCCCCGTTTTGCTGCCTGGAGGCTTTGGAAATCCTCTCCTCCTCTTGCATTTCTGCTTTTCCACTCTCCAGTCTTGCTGATGACATTCGCATAAGTTCTTGCTGCAGTTGCTCCTGTTGGTGGTGGAGACCGTGTCTGTGTTAAAAACATAGTTAAACCCAACCAAGCTAATATGGCTAACCATGACTGGAATACAGTGCCTATGGCAAAAGACGATGTAGATTCATTTTTAGTGTTATCTTAGTGTTATTTAAATTGGTTAAGTTGCCACTTAAAATGCCAATTCTAAATTCAAAACCCCTTTTTATGTTATTATAATGTCTAGGGCACTGCAGTAACACTGGTATGCTGCCTATCTTCTGAAACCTGGATATGAGGTTATGAGGTTTTAACCTGTTCTGCTGCCTGCTGTGCTCCCTCCAACCAAATCCTCTGCTATTAGAATTATATTGACGTGGGCTTGTATTATGTCCTTAGAAAGAACAGAGGACGAGGTCTATATGGGATAGGATATGACTGAAGGAAGAGTAATTCAGATTTTCTTTCAAATGAAGTACATAGTGAGAGGATCGGAAGATTGTGATCAGTAAAGAAATTCATTCAGGACTGCTTTTTCAATTTTTCGTAACTGTCAGTATATTACATTTCTACATTCACCTTTCACACTGGCTTTTTGGTGCCGGTTTCTTATTCAGCCATTATTTCCGTTCATATCTTGGGAAAAAAAGGAGTTGTGTCAGCATTACATTCTGAAAACTCTCCTTTACCTTTACAGTATCTGTGCTTGTCAGTGGTCAGACGTGCACTGCTGTGTTTGAACATCTGAAAGAGTGCTTGCCTGGAAGAAAAGCTTTGCTCTTTTGGTTGTAGTAGCTTCGCCTGTCACCTTTCACTGATGAAAGCCCAGATCTGCTGCCCTTCACCCACAGCTTTCAGATCTAATAAGAAGTCGAGAAAATTTATTGCACCTCTCGAAGGCGTTATTTTCCAGCTATCGATCAAAACCCTGTTTAACGACCAGGTGATTTCAGTAGGGCTCAAGAAAAAAGGTTTTAGTACTTTTTGTTGGACCTGTGGTTCTCAGGAACTTTGATGGTTTCCAAAGTGAAAAATAAGTCTTGCAGATAAGATGTCAGAACTCTAGTTTTATACAGATCTTAGTGATGCCTGATTAATCTTCATAAAATTGATCTTGCTGTCGGTAGGCGGATCTACTTCTGCTGAACTGGTGGAATTTCAGATCCTAAACTACATGGTGCTGAGTGTGTGTGTGTGTGTGTGTGTGTGTGAGAGAGAGAGAGAGAGAGAGAGACCCTCCTTTTATTGGACTGTTATTGATTGAAGATTCATTAGAAAATCAGACTGTTTACTAGCATACTCTGTTTCTCCTGTTTAATCTGCTTTCATCTGTTTGCTCAAGGCCTGCTTCTATGAAGCTTCTAATGACATATGGCACAGACTCTGCTTGTTCCTTTTCTCCCTAGTGTGTGTTGCTGAGCACAACAAATCAAGATCATCCAACTTGGATTGTGGGACATGCTTTTTGTTTTTATACAGCACCTGTGGGTCAAATGCCCAAAATGTTTGAAATCCCAGGTGTAAACAGCAATGAGAGGAGAAAACAAGCTGACTTTAGCTCTTTTGGGGTAGTGCTGCGTACTGGCTTACTTTTTGTCTTCAAGCTGTGCATCTGTTTAATACCCACCCCATTCTGCTCTTTTCAGCCTCCCATCAGTCCTATGAATGGGTCTGGAGAGAGCCATATTGGATCAATGCTGTTTTTTGTCAATATTACCAAGAAGCTTCTAACTCCCACACTTTCTCCTTTACAGTCTCATCAATACAGGTCATGGGGGTCACCCAGGGATGCTGACTGTGGCCTGAGGTCAAGAGGCCACTCTGGTATTAATCAGAGGAGACTGTTCTGACAATCACAATTGTTTCCTGTTCTCTGTCCACCCGGTGTCATCACTTAACAGACAGATAACGTTTGACTGGGTTCGGTTGAGCTCACTGCACCACTTTATATGGGTCAACCAATGAATAACACTGCTCAAAGTTTAAAGCAGCAGATATTCCACTCTGAAACGGTGGTATGTGAACAGCCTTTGGCCCCAGACACAAGGCCCACGGAATGTTTAGATTAAAGTGCCGAGAATTTATCCGGCATCTTTGCAAGGCATGCAGGCTTCAGTCCAACTAATTACTTAACCTACATTGAGATATTAGTCTGGGTCATGTCCTAGTTTCCTTGAAGACACCCCCCCCCCAAAAAAAAAGAAAAAAAAAAGAAATAGAAATGGGGAGTGCGGCACGCAGAGGAAATGGCTGATACTGTAGTTCACTCACAGTTGAGGTTATAAAGGGACAATTATATACAAGGCATGGCTACACCACTATGTGCACTCGACTCTTGTTCACCCAAAACCACTTCTTGGTCTCCTGTTGACCTTCAGGAAACCGCACATGGCATTCGAAAAATGCAATGTTTAGTGTTTTTCCATTTGCAGATTAAGTCTAGCAGGTCATTTGCACAGCGGGTTGCATGTGTTTCTCTCAATCAGTTTTTTTGAAACTACAGAATGAGACTAAATATGTGAAAAGTGTTAATTGCGCTTACATAATTGGCTTCCATATGATATTAATATGTGTTCTCACATCTGACAGTTCTGCTGAGTGATACTCCCAGAGTGAGAGGTGTTTTAGTAGCAGTAGAGCGGAATGCTGATGTGGCAGATGTTCTGGGTTGTGTTGATGCTCACAGAGCTACAGCACTCTCTCTTCCAGCTGGCGTCTCTATCAATTGATGCTCCTCTTCGCACGTTTGCCTATTTCTATGACTGCATCCTTCTCCTGGATTTGAAAACCATGAGGAAGAAAGTCATCCATTCTCAGGTGTTATGGATATTTCTGTAATGGCTTCCTTGCCAAGCATTTTGCACTGCTGAATCACTATTTCTTTTTTTTTATTATTATTATTTATAGTGTATTCTGAAAAATGCAGAAGTTGAATGAACATTTTAGTTTATATGGCTGGTCTGTCTGCACACAGTGCTGTCTCATGTGTCTGTCATTTCCTTTATAATTGGCTTCCCACAAAACCTGAAACACTCATTTCTGACTGTCATCATCATCATCATCATCATCTTGAACATCACCATGATCATCATTGTTGCAATCACCACCACCACCATCACCACACCATTACAGGACTCTCTATCATTAGCACTGTCAAAACATCATTGCTGTATCACATTGGTAGCCCAGAGGTGCAAATCAGCCAGTGAAATGATTCTCCTTCGCCTTATTCCTCTCAGAATCATTCCACTGTCGTTTAAAAAAAAGACATAAAAAAGGAATAGAGAGATGCATAATCATGATCCATCCCACAGGCAGATAGCACAAGAAAGAAGAACTGATGGACTGTTCTTATCACCATGCAAGATGACTACACAGGCAGATTTGTCTCCTTCAGAATTAATATACTGTTCAATACACGAAACTTGACTTGACAGGTGAAGACCAAGGTGCTTGTGCGGATCTCTGACAAAGTCGTGGTTATTTCACAGAGCAGCCATTATTCTGACAGTCGCTGGTGCAGAAGGCTGACAGCATTTTGGGCTCTCGCTCCTGAAAGGCCAGCCAGATGGAACCATGAGATATAGCTTTACAAGTCAAAGTCATAAACGCAGCAGTGGTATACGTTCTTGCATGGTCTATTGCTTAAATAATGACTCCAGAGATGAGGATTTTCTTGTTGCACTTGTAATGATCTGAAAAAAAAAGTCACTATGGGCTTCATCAGCGCTGGAACTGAGCTCCAGATATAGTTTTATATATATATATATATATATATATATATATATATATATATATATATATGTATATATATATATATATATATATATATATATATATATATATATAAATGGTTGTACTTTAATAAGGCCTCTCAGCAAGTAGACTGCCATTATACAGGTGTGTGTTGGCTCTGGTCAAATTACCCTGCTTGCACACACGTTTCGGTTTTCAGATGTTTTTCTGTCTGACTACTTTTACCATCATGCACAAAATACTAAGCCCTTTAAGCCTTTACAGCTGGGGAGCTGAACAAAAAAAAAAAAAAAAACAGATAATGATGTGTGGAGGTGTAGGGCATGTATGTAGGCATGCATGTGTGTAAGAGGAATTAAGCTCGTCAGTGTTGTGGTCGAGCTGTGGGTGATAAGCCCAAGTCAATGGCACCATGTTATCAACCTCCAGCTGATATTGATTCCTCTCCCCCCAGGCGATCTACTGCTGTCTACAGTATCAGACCTCATTGTCCGTCTGTAGCACATCATTGGAACTGAGCCACTGCTGCTAGCTGATAATCCTTTTGGATATTAGGGATGTGTGTCTATAGAGCCATTCAGTCCCAACACTACTCTTAACCTAAGGTACCAGCTAGGGCTTATATCTTTGGCTCTATCATAGTTTTTACAGTTTTTTTTCTCTCGTCGGATGGTTATAGTAGGTCTTATTATTTCTGCTGCAGAGTGTGAAATGTGTAGAGGGTCAGCATCAGGCCAGACATTTGGGCTAGTGCAATTCCCAACGATATTACACATCTGATTTAAAAAGCTCATAGTGGCTGGGAAAATCTGTAAGAGTCAAAACCCACTGAAACGTGATCAAAATCAAAACTGTGTGATTACACTCCCTGGGTTTGGTTCTGATTTACATGTTTTAAAACCAAGCCCTTCAGTCATGTGGTCAAATAATGCTTGGCGTACACACACACACACACACACACACACACACACACACTTATTCAAGGGAGATGAATATTTTGTTCCATATCCATTGCACTTATGGCAAAATAGATATTACAATTCTAGAAAGAAAGAATAATTAGATTTGGCCAAGCCTACCAGCAAAGTTGAATTAAATGGTTTTCCTCTCACTTTTGTTCGACACTTTTGTGGCAAGCATATTAGGTAAATATGCAAAGCCCCCTTCACAGAGGAGCCAGGGGAACATATGAAGGTCATACACACTGCTCTGCCTATTTCAGCAGTGATCCAGATGCTGCAGTATTGCTGGGTGAGAGCAGTGTTGGGAGGTCAACATCATACACTATAATGCTGATTATACCATGTATAATGAAATTTCATAATAGCTTCAAGAGCAGTGAGGTTACTCATTGCATGTTTACCATGTTGCTTCTTTGACGGCCTTCAGTTAGTCATCAGAAAAGTGTATTATCTCCCAGTAATTACTTGTCACTGTGCTGTATATGACTATGCTATCTACTGGTGCTGATATTACTTGGACAGAATAATAAGACATGACTATCTAGCAAGAGGAAACAAATTAGATTTCTTATGTTTACCTTTTATTTTTAGTTTTACAACATGCTTTTGGTGCACTTATGTATATGAATACAAGAAAACCCTGATAATGATTTGATTTTTCGATCATTTGAATTTTAATTGAATGCCTAACAAATATTTTTCATCCATGTACACATACCCAATCTGGATGGCCTTTGCATGCATTAATAATTCAAATAACAGGTGTCAATAATGATTTCTTGGCTTCAGTTTCCAGAAAGGCAGCATTCTTGGATATGGATGGTGCCCCACGGAAGCACACAGAACAGATGCCTTCAGCAAGCCCTCTCTTCCCCAGCAGCTGGCTCTGGGAGCTAGCGTCCGCTAACCAACTGTGCACAGCTCGCCACTTTCTCTGTCACACAGTACACACACACACACACACACCCTGTGACAGTGATAAACACACATGCTCAACTGATAAATGAGATAAAAGTGCGATGCTGGACTCCACTATGAAGGTCAGCTACTCAGATGTAAAGTGCACTAACTTGTCCATGCTTGACAAGTTCTTATGAATACAACTCCTTCCCCCACTGCTAGACACTCCCTAACTGGCTGTTGACATTTCCTCCTTTAGTCCAAAAGATTGGCTCTGATACGGTCAAATGTGATATTCAAACGTTATCTACAATAGCGCATTGCTCCAGGATTGTTTGTTATGGGGAATGTCAGAAGCTTCCAACTCCAGCTTTTCAGCCATCCTGCCATTTACTCCACCGCTACAGTCGTGTGCTTAATTAGTACTAAAGTCATAAATGGGCGTTTTTTTGGTTTGTTTGTTTGATGCTACATTTGGCAACGAGTGGCTATTAAACTGGCGCAGATGGAGTATCCGCCGGGATCACACACCATTTTGATAAATTCAAGCGCGGCACATTATTTGTTTATTCCTCATCTCATTACTCACACTATGTAAATTAGGTGTGTGGCATATACATAAAATGTATTAAATGGACCTGTAGAGCCTCTTTGCTCTGATGCGTATCTTAACGTCCTAATGACTATGACACTAGCATTTTGTTTTCCAGGCTGCTCGCTGGAGTGAGATTTATTGTTTGAATGAATGAAATCACAGCTTGGCTTCATCTCAGTAAAAAAATAAGATCATTCAAAACTGTATGTAAAAAGTTCAGTGGCCCTCAAATGTCATACTATCTCTAGGTGTAAATATTTAAACTCTCTTTCTCTCCCTCTCTCTCTCTCTTTAGCAGATACATACACTGATCAGCCATAACATTAAAACCACCTGCCTGATAGTGTGTAGGTTCCCCTTGGGCTACCAAAACAGCCCCATTTTGGAGGTGGACATGGGTCAGCATGGGCACTCTGACCAGTCTGTAACTACACAGCCTCATATACAGCAAGCTGCAGTGCACTGTATGTTTGATGCCTTTTTCCCATAGACAACATTAACTTTTTAGCTAACTTTTTTCAACTACAGTAGCTCTTCTGTGATATCGGACCAGGCGGGCTAGACTTCGCTCCCCAAGTGCATCAGTGAACCTTGGGTGTCCATGACCCTGTCAGTGGTTCATCCTTTCTTGAACCACTTTTGCACACTGGGAACAACCCAGAAGATACTGCTGTTTTGGAGATGCTCTGACCCAGTCATCTAGACATCACAATTTGTCCCTTGTTGAAGACACTCAGGTCCTTATGCTTGCCCAAAATTCAGGCAAATGTATTAATGAGCCATTAAAATCCCTAAAGTATCACTTTCAATTGTGTTGTTGTAGGACTGAGATCAGCTTTAGATCAGCAAACCATGATAGGATCAGCTGATCATTTGGTCCAGCAATGGTGTATAAGTAGAACTAAACCCCAGTCACCCTGTCAATTTGTCAGCATCACTGATGTGTTGAGAATGGTCCTTTATTCGTAAAACATCTGGTCAAGGGTGGTCCTAAGTTACACTGATTGATGGGGTATAGGGGTGCTGACAATTTATACAGAGCAACAGAAGGGACACAGTGAGTAATTGTATACCGACAAAGTTACCTGATTTACGTGATAATTTGACTCATATGTTTAAATTCACAGTAGATGAACTCCTGAGTGTATAAGCACCCTGATGCGTATTTGTTATATAACATATGTATAGAGACATCATATGTTTCAAGCAAGTCATGTACAGGCTTTGTTTCAGTTGCAGGCACATTTGTATACATCCTGAACCCATTGTCTGCTGCGCTTTGATAAATCCCAGGATGAAACCTTTGTGCAAGTGTTTAGGTTTGTTTGCCTCCGCCTCTTGAGTTTTCCCTGCAAATGAGATCATTTGTCTTGGCGCCGATGCTTTAGCACACGCCCAGTGGAAAATTAATTAACGCAGTTTGTCTCTTTCTCCTCGCTTTTGTTTCTGGATCCTTTCCCCTCGTCCCCACTTTGACTCAGGGCCCATTGATTTGTGTCTGCTGCTATTGTTTTGGCTGACAGCTCTTAGTTGGTGGTGCACAAAGCCAGTCATTTTCAAGGAGTGTTTTCCATGCATTACGTACTCTGTATGTCGTGACTCCGCAGTCACTGCGGCAGGATAAGACCGGACCTTTTTACCAGCCTGGGTTGCAACGGAACGATACTATCCTAACTGCATGTGCGTTAGACCTGCTATGATGGATTGTGCTGGCAAAACACAATGAGGGCTCTTTATGGGAAGGGGAGGGTGAAGGGCATTAGTGGGTAATGGCAGCTCTGTGCTTCCGCTGTGCTCTATGCCATGACACCTTCCCCGTGAGGTAAAGTGAAGTGGTGGATGAGCTAAATATATATCACATCACTGATATCATTGTCTGGTATTTCTGTATCGATGTTAATAGTTGTTGCAGGCTGCTTAGCAGCTTTTATTTATTTGTCCGCAAGAGGATGTTTTGATGTTGCCCCAATTTTTCATCCAAGCCTGATTTTATAGATATCTCCACTATATTAGCTAACCCACTGGGCAAGTACCAGCTCTAATCTGCTGCCCAGTCCCATGTTTTGGTAGATAACATACAGTGGCTAGTTAAGTGCATCAATACAGACCCAAATGAGTATATATATATATATATATATATATATATATATATATATATATATATATATATATATTCCTGGCAACTATAGGCTCTAGTAATTATCCCTTTATAAGAAAGTGACTGATACAACACATTGTCAAAACATCCTTGACAAAAAAGATAATTAAATAAATCTTGCTTTCTCACTCGCTATAATTCATTTGTTTTTAAAGTAAACTGTCAAATAACTCATCACACCAAAGAGTAGTTTGCTAGAATTGGCAGAGGTTATGGAAAAAAAGTTAAATTTGAGTGTAAAGAAGATTAGAATAAATGATAAATAGTCTGTTTAAAAAATGATTTGAAACACCCAACAAACAATAGCAGTCTGTTATTTTCTTAGTCATCGAGGCACATGGACTGATACATAGCATTTACAAGCAGACAGGAAAGCTGTCAGAATTTCTGTATGTCATATGAAGTTGAGTGGTGCTCGGTTGTCTGAGAGTTGCACTGTGAAACACGGAAGCAGTGAGTGAGAATTTAAATCTGGATAACTGGGTGAAATCATAAATATATGAAGAATCTTTTTAATACAATAGCTTCCAATCACGGTGCATGTGGGGAATGGAAGATTAATTCCGTTAATCTTTGCCCAAAGAAATAGAGAAATAAAAAGATCAGCATAATATAGTTTCCATCTTCATATTGGTATGATTAAATGTACATGTTAGCAGAATAGTAGTTGGGAATTTGTTGTCAAAGAAGGGATTTTTTAGAGTTTTAAAATATTCTGTAGAGAACCAGAAACAAACAAACAAACAAACAAACAAATAAATAAATAAATCTTAATGCCCTAACTACATGTCCTAAAAGATTTTATGTGTCTGTTGGCGAACCCAAGCATCATCATGGCGCATTGCCACCCCACCGGTCTAATTCCTTCCTTATTAAAATTGGACTGACTGGTGACCTTCGCTAACACATGGCCATGCAGACGGAACAGATGACCCTGTTTAATAGTTCCACCTGTCCAGGATGGCTTGTCTGGGTCAGAAAGGTAAGTCCCAGAAACCCGGTCCATGGGGCAGGGCTGGCTCTGGATGTGCATGAGCTCCTTTGGCCCATTGGGTGGTATAGAGGATGGCCGGGATGGCTGTCAAAAACGAGAGCGTAACGTCTCTCTGACAGCGGATCCATCTGTTGGCAGGATCACCCCCCAGGTGCGTTACAAATGGAACCCCAGATGGAGGGTTCCTCTCCATGTGTGTTTCAACATCCTGGTCCCTCGCCTCTTCACAGCCTCTTCAGTGGCGACTCCTCGTTTTCTTTATTGTGTTGGGTTCATTGAAATTCATAATTGTGTCTGAAAGCTAATTACTTAATGTTTTCCGATGGGAGCTATGGGCTGCTGCCTACGTCTTCATGTTGGTGTATTTTTCCTGCGCCTAACAGTTTCCCCCTGCTTACATTGAATGTGAATAGCAGGTAGCTATACCTAAATAAGCAACACTGTGTTTCTCTGATGGCTTTTGTGTTTGTGGTTTAACCATGCCCGTGTGATTGCATAGGGTATGTGAGATTTCAGGGCCGCACTGGGGTGTGATTTGTTGCTGCGGAAAGGAGCTAGCTGGCAATAAGGTAGCAGTTCATCACACAGCCCTGCAGGGTCTCTGTCACAAATATGGCGATACGTCAGCAAATATGACTACGTTGGGGATTAGAAATAGCTCAGCGCACATACCTCACTGTGCTACGAGAAATGCTGTAAAATGCTTAGAAAACGACTTAACCATTTTGATATTTGCAACAAGTTTTCCCCCTCCCTGTATATTAATGCTTGTCAAGTTTTTGTTCAAAGTTTAGCAAACAGAATCGTCTGTTTCGTGTCAGATCACGTTTTAACATGTAAAGAATGTCATTTTTAATGAGATGTTTATTTTCAATTTTTCAGTAGATCATTAAAAACCATCATAGCACCTCTGATACAATTTCCTTTCAATCTTTTAAAAAATTCTTATGCCCAGCTTTCTTGACTCGTAGCTTGACTATCGAGCACTACAGGAACATAATCTCCAGCTTTCATCTCATTAATAAAGATGGGCATGCAATCACACGTTCACAGTGGAGCTGGCAGTTGATTTAGGGTAGTCGGTTTGTGTGGCACGGCTCTTGGCTGTTGTATTAAATAACACGGAGAACGTGTTTTATGGAGGCAGCCACCTCAGGAGAGAGAGTCTCGCCCATGCGGGCCGTGCACACACTCATAAAGGAACGCAGTTAATAATTTAAACCAATATAGTACTGAGACTGGGAGGGGGTTAGCTAAATGAAGAGGAACCCAACAAATTCCCACCATCATTTCTTTTCTATGGAGCAATATATTTGGACTTAATGCAGACCCATAATGAGGTCATTGATTCAAGGGCTGGCTATTCCTCTTCCTCTGGTGTCGCCTAGGAATGGGAATCTTGCACTGAGGCACTTTAATTTACCAATACATAGAGAAATCCTTGTTTTTATAGACCTCAGAGAGATCGAGAAGAGGGAGAGAAAAGAGAGAGAGAGAGAGAGAGAGAGAACGTTTCCCTGGCTTGCTTATTAAATTTCTAATCAGACTGTGGCAGTGTGATGGCAAGCATAAAACACAAATTCCCTGTGTTACAATCCAAGCGAAATAAGGAGCCGTGGAAATGGAGTATTACTTGGCACTGATCGACACTGAAATAGGAAGAAACGGCAGCAGGAAGAAAGCAGCATGTGGAAGTGCGGGGGTACTTGAAGTGTTAAATTTAGAGAATAGCGAATAGGGAAAGTGCCTGCAACTCAGCTTTGTGCTGTGAACCTTTTATGAGGCTGTGTGTGTGTGTGTGTGTGTGTGTGTGTGTGTGTGAGTGCACTCTGTAATCAGTGTGCAGAGAGGGGTGCTGGGAGCCCAGTATGCAATGTCCTGTCTTCACTTCCCCACATCACCCCCCGATTAAAGCCCTTAATTGCTCTAATCGGGCCACCAGATGGATTTTTTAAAGGGCTAAGAAAAAAAATCAAAATGATTTGCTGCAGTTTTTTTATATCCAGGAAGAAACCCATTCTAAGTGTCAAAGGGGGGCAGAATGAACCAACAGAAGACACGACAGCATACAGTCAGTTTTGAAAAAGACAGCCTTTAACAGCCGACCACTCAAGTCTGCAGTTTCGCTGAAGGCTGCAGTTATGAATTATCATCATGAGGAATATTTCTCATCATGTTTGCCTGCTGTATCTAAATCAGTCTCGTAGATTTGATTACTTGCTGTAAATGTTGGTCCTACATCCATTTGCAGCTAGGACACGAAGGGTCTGAGAGTAAATGTTATCACACTGCACACCTTATCGAGTACATTTCCAGCAGCGTTCCAAGCAAAAATAATTTAATAACCTGAAGCTCCGGACCACATCAAACCTTCCCTCCCATCCTAGATGAATGTCCTTCACCCTGCGTGTCTGCCATTCACATCTCACAGCATACATTTCAAAGCCAGATTCTAGCTCTCATAACTGTCATATCCATCATGCCTATGTCTCCAGCAGTAGGCAGATTTTCCAAACCCAAGCAATGGTGTGAGGTTTCTTTTAAAAAGAAAAAAATTTCACTTACAACCCAGTATTTTCTAAACAATACTAAGCCCCAAATGCATTTATTTGTGCTTTATTTATAGCCAGAAACAGTTGATCTCATATACTCTTAGATGACCTTATTATCTAAAGGCATATCCACCTTTAGGTAATGAAAGAAAAAGCACTCAGCTGAATAAAAAAACGAGCACCTATCTAGTGAATTGACACTGAATGTAAAGTAGCTTTACACTATTCATTAAATCACTGTTAGGTGGCTAGCTTCATGCAGCAGATAAAATGATCATAAAATAAACGACAGAGCAAACAACAAATGAAGTAAAAAAAATCCACTACAGACTGGCATTTTCAACGACTCATTTTAGCAAAATGTTGATTTCTTCAACTAACAAGGTTCCTTATAGTTAGAAAATACCAACTACTTACTATCCACTGCCTGGATATATTCTTCTACACCTATAATGACTTATGCCCATCAGCCATTACATTAACTTTCCTGACAGGTGAGGTGAATATCAGTGATTATCTCGTTACACTGGTGCCTGTCTGGGGATGGCAAATATTAGCAAGTGAACAGTCAGTTCTTGAAGTTGATGTGTTGGAAGCGAAAAAATAGGCAAGTATAAGGATCTGATGGCTAGATGACTGGGTCAGAGCACCTCCAAAACGGTCAGTCTTGTGGGGATTCCCAGTAGGCAGTGGTTAGTACATACCAAAATTGGTCCAGGAAGGGCAACCGTTGAACCGCTGACAGGGTCATGGGCTCCCAAGACTCACTGAAGGAGTGGGAAGTTTAGGCTAGTCTGTCTGTATTGATTTTACAGTAGAGCTACTGTAGCACAAATTGTGGAAAAAGTGGCTGTAATAGAAAGGCGTCAGAACACGCACTGGATATTGCAGCGTTTGGGGCCACCTACAAAGGGTGTGTGAGCATCAGAACTGGACCGTGGAAAATGGAAAAAAGGTGGCCTGGTCTGATGAATCATGTTTTGTTTTATATTCTGTGTGTGAAATTTGGGTTAGGGTTATACATTGTTGCAGACCACATTTTTGTAGATAGAGTACACCCTAATGGCAGTGGCCTCTTTCAGCAGGATAATGCACTCTGCCACACTGCAAATATTGGTTTGTGGAGCTTGACAAGGTGTTGACTTCAAGGTACTTTTAAATTCCCCAGATTTCAATCCGATGGAGCATCTGCAGCTATCGTCTTGGTGTCAGATACCAAAGCACATCTTCAGAGGTCTTGTGAAGTTCATGCTTTGACGCTTCAGCACCGTTGGTGGCACAAGGGGAACTTACACAATATTAGCCAGGTGCTTATAATATTACGGCTGATCAGTGTATAATCTCACTATCTCAGTGTCACTCACAGCACAGTTCTTTCCTAACAGGTGGCACCATTCTCAGTCTTCAGTGAATTGATATTTATTTGCTTTTTCAGTATTAAGGCTTATTTTCCAGCTGGCAGGCTTTGTTGCTCAGGGATGATTAGGTTGTGACCTCCCAAAAATACACTGTTTCACCATGAATGCCATTGGGATGCATTGTAATATATAGGGGTGTGAACCATTATGATTTGTTTCAACACTATTAAGGTTTGATTCAGGTCTGCTCCAATAAGATTAGGTTCAGATTGCAAAGGTTTCTTCATCTGCTTTATGTTGCTTGAGATTTGGTTCTGCATTAACTATCTGTACTAAACTGCTTCTATCCCCCAATCCTGTTTTTCCATAAAGCATAGGGATGTGTGTTTTACTAAAAAAGTTGCAGACTCTATATCTGGATTCCAGTGTAGCTACCATGTGTCTGAATCCAACAATTGTCTGAATCCAACAAGTGTAAACTGATGTGATTTTGCGTGATAAATTATACCTAGCCCTAAAGGGGAATCCTTAACCATTAAAACCAACCAACCGGTTTTAATGGTTAAGGATTCCCCTTTAGAATGTTTAGTTTAACCTTGGTTTTGGTTTGTATTTTGGGGTAAGTGGACTGAGGGCATGGGATTAAAATCTCCTAACTTTAGGGCTTGTCACTGTATGTAATACTTTGTATCTAGTAGGAATAAACACCATTGCTGTTGTTTTCACACTTTTTTGTCCTATTTCAGCTGACTTTCGAACAAGATGAAATCGCATACAACCGTAGAGCTGTAGTTAAACTCATGGTGTTATAGTAGTAGTTTGTGAGATTTAATTGGGTGTCAGCTTGTCACTCACACCAGTAACTCAAAGAGTTTTTCACATTGGCAAACAGCAATTTTCACTCGCAGATGTGTGAAATACTCAAGTTCTGGTTTAAAAACCTGATAGATTGGTGTTACGAACCCTCTCTTTCTATGCTGACACTGGTCCAGATGCTTTTCTACATTTTTCCGGCTGGCAGCAAACTGAAGAGGTCTCAGCTGTGCCGTTTCATGTACATGTAGGATATGAGGGGGAAAATAGCTGATGTCCTGAGCCAGTTCACCTCCCTCTGGTGGGTTTTCTAGTCTGATATGTTGTAGACTCATACTGATGGCAAAATGTAGTGAACTTACAGAAGCAGTGGAGGGTTGTGGCAGACACTGAAACAGTGTTTGTTAGTTCAGAGGTCAGTTGCTCTGTTATGTGACCTTGTGTCTTGTGGATGATTTGATATGTGGCTATAGTTTGGATTTGTAGGTATTCCCAGTGTCACTATAAAGATCAAGGACCTTCAGTTGGGTCCTGGTGTTCCTGGTTGTGTAGAAAGGTAACAAACTAGCTGAAATTGAAATAGTTACAACAAAGCAAAGATTGAATGGATTTGAATTGAAGATGATATTAGTCTGGGTGGCATGGGGGCTCAGGTGGTGGTGGTGTTGCTTCATAACTCCAGGGTCTTGGATTTGATCCTGATGATCAAGTGAAACGTGTGGAGTTTAGCATATTCTCATAAGTACTGTGTTACTTCTCACTGTCCAAAAACATTCCAGTAAGTAGATTGGCTATTCTGTATTGCCCTTAGGTGTTAATAAGTGTGCAAATGTGTGTGTGTGCATGTGTCTGTGTGTTTGTGTGTGTGTGTGTGTGTGTGTGAGAGAGAGAGAGACAGAGAGTGAGAGAGAGAGAGAGAGAGACAGAGAGAGAGAGCACAAGAGAGGCAATGTATCTCTGCCTCCTGAGGCTCCAGAACCAGTGCACCCCTGACCAGGATAAATCATTACTAAAGAATGAATGAATGCAGTCATTTTTTACAGGACACATTGGATTCATTTAATTCAGTAAAGTAAATTCTACCATTTTTGTATTCAGGGTTGCATTCAGCAGCATGCTCAGGGCTTTTACTGTAGCTGGTCAGTATCTGGAGGCTTTCGTAGGAGGATGTATTTAGTGGAACTAAGGATGGCCAGTCAAATCCTGGTTTGGGGTTTCACAGTGTTCTCCCTGAAGTCCCTGAAGATTGTTTCTTCCATAATTCCAAATGACTGGTTTATCTTTATTTAGGGGCTTGTAGATTTGCACTTGAAAGGATGAAAACACGACATGAACCCTGAGAGGTTGCAACAAACGTGTCTGCCCTGCCTCCGGGGCTTCCAGTTGTGGTATATTGATCTTCTGCAGCAGTATGGGGTCATCATCTAGGTGGCATTTCAGTTGAAAGTCTTTATTTGCTGTCAATAAATAAAAATGCAACAGCATAGCATAGGACAGGCATTTTCCTCTGCAAAGGCCTCATCCCTGTCAAGGCATTAGAGGTGCATCGATCAAGCTTAATTGCTTGCTACATAATAACATAATATGCTATTTTTATGTTATCTATTAAAAATTATTCCTAAGGAAACGTTTTTTGGGGGGATTTTAGTTTGCATATACAATATTTTCCTTTATTATATTTGCATGGAGTTCAGTTTAGATTTGCTATGAATTATATGACAGGGTGTTTATTACATTTGTTATTAGATTAGTTTGCTACATGGCTCATGATGCATGAGAAAAAAATTGCTTAGCTCCTTTGCATACATTAATGTGAGCCGGGAAATAAATTTGGGAAAAGGGCTTTATAGGACTGCATGGAAAGCATATAGAGGCAAGGGATCTATGAACAGTTACATATAGGCGCACACAAGCACATACACACACACACACACACACACACACCTGCCACTGGGCATCCAATCCATCACTGTCTTGGTGTTAAACAACCTTGCTGCCAATAAGCATTCAATCACAATGCATGTTATCCCTGATATGGTGAAATGGAGAGTAATGATGTCAGGCCTCTGGCGGCATGGACCAGGCTGATGGGGAGTAAATGGAGACGTGACCAGGGTGACCCTTAGCTTTCGAAGATAAATAGGCAGGTGTATATGTGGAGCCACACATGGTTTAAGCTTCATATTGGCTTGGTATCTGGAAACAGTCTAATCACATGATCCACTAAAACCATATTAAATAATGTTTACATTTTTTATATTGGACAGCTAAGAATAAGAATTTAGGTAAAGAAATTGAGAACAATTTAAAAATAATTTGGTATAATTTACTTGAATAGTAGTGCTCCTGCCACTTTAGGAAGGATAGGAACATCCTTACCCCTGCACATTCAGGCAGTCATGTGGCAGCATTTGGCAACAATGCATGAAGTCATGCATATACAGGTCAAGAGTTACAATTAATTTTCACATCTATCTTTAGAATGGGGAAAAATGGCCGATCTCATTGACTCTGACTGTGATGTGATTGTTGTTGCAACCAGGCAGGCTGGTTTGGGTGTTTCAGAAACTGCTGATCTTCTGCAATTTGTAATGAACAACAGTCTCTAAAGTTTGTAGAATGAAATGAAAAACAAAGAAACATCCAATAAGTGGCAGTTCTGTGGGCCTTGGTTTATTAAAAAGGTTAAAAACTGGCTGGTTTAACCTGACAGGATGTCTGCGGTTCCACATATAAGCCCTTTTTACACCTGTGTTGAGTAGAATAGCATCTTAGAACACACCAACACCAAACCTTGACCACATCACGATCCACTCCTGTCAGGCAAGAACAGCAACCAGAAGCTACAGTGAGGCTATTTACTGAAACTAGCCAGTTGCTTGCTCCTTTAAACAGTCTCATCAACAGAGCCCTCCTTTACAGCTCAATGACAAGCCTTCCTTGGATGGAAGACGTGATGCCTACAGCAGTGTCTGGAGGGTTTCACCACATGTGTGGGTGTAGAACAAAAACAAAACAAAACAAAAATATTGTTCTGTGCATACCTGTACACTTTACACAATACAAATTGTAATGTACTATTACAGCTGGTCATTAATAATTAGCTGATCAAACATTTGTAAAGACTTAATCCTCTGTAGTCTTACACAATGTGCAGTTGACAGTAGAACTGATTTCATCTAATCTGAAATATGTTTAGTCTAATAAAGTTCATTTTGCTGTATGCCTATATCTCATTACAATCTGCCTCTGTTTTTTTTCCATTACCCCAGCCACATTTCCCACAGCAATGGCTAGTTAACATATTAGTCACCTAGTCTACTAGTCTACGTAACCTCTGCTGCCTTGCCCTTGTGAACTGAATTATAAGACTTCTGAATTCTAACCTCAACCACTCTCCACTTTACTTCAGGCTAACCCCTTGACCCAAATGAAACACTACAGTCAGTTTTTTTCCCTGTTTGTTGTATAAGATGAAAGCACAGAGGTGCAGGAACCACTCAATTTTTCTCAAAAAGAAACAATCTATTGCTTTTTGGAGTGGAACAGACGGAATTGTCAATCAGGCATTCAGCTCACACTCAGCTCTTTGTGCCACTTCTTGTCCGAACTCTCTCTCTCTCTCTCTCTCTCTCTCTCTCTCTCTCTCTCTCTCTCTCCGTATGCACTTCCAGAATTTCTTCATTCGCATTTTTCATGCCTCAATGTTGGTGGTGTGCTTATTTGCAATAAATATGCAGTTAACAGCCTTTATGAAAAAACAATGAAGTAGCAGCAGCCACGAGCATAAACAAATAACCTCGCTGCTGCATTATTAATGGATGGGCATGGGGTGGGGTGGCACGGAGTGCGGGCTGATATGCAGTTTGTGCTAGCTTCTAACTCTAACATCATTTCTCTGTGAATGTTGTGATATCATCGACTAGGTCCTTACTTGACCTCATCTGCGCAGCTGGGTAATGCAGTTGACACAACTACTAGTCACCTGGTTGGGTCTGTTGTCACCTGGGTCTCTTCTATCAAGCAGTTCATATCCTTGCTTATTAGTCAGTTCCTCAGGTAATTATATGGGTCTCTTACAAGACAAAGCAGAGTTACATCTGAATTAAACTACATTCACTCAGTAACATGATGGGCAAAGGCAGGTGTGAGATTTCACAAAGATCTTCTGAAAGCCTGGGTTATTTAATTAATGTATGTAATTGTGAACCCATCAAAGGTCTAGAAACTGTGAGCAGGAATATAGATCAGGCTGCTAAACATGTGACATAGACTGTTGTTTGTTGATTAGCTGAGGATTATGGGAGTTTGGGAGTTGGTGGCTTGGCTCTCCTTATCCTGGAGATATACACATAATAGGATGTAGAACCTACATAGTGCACTACAAGCTCAGTACAATCATTTTGTAAAACAATAATCTGTGCTCATATAGTCCTTCATAAAGAAAAGTATATAAAGTACATTATAGAGAGTAAGGTAACAAATAAAATTAATAGAGGGAGAGTACAATAAAATTAAGTCAGGACATATAGTACATAGACGAAAGAAGAAGAAAATGTTAAGTAACTTATGCAGCAAAATGAAATTACCACAAGGAAAATGAAAGAAAAGCTAAGCAAAATTAAAAATTAATAAAAAGCTAAACAGTCTCTCTTTAAATGTAAAAATAACTCTCGGGATTAACCTGTTTTCTACAAACGTGTTTTTAGCTGAAATAGTTTGAATGAACAGGCCTATTCTACATGTTGGTGGATCCCCTGGGCCACATGTCAGTGATCCCCTGTGCTCAGCTAGTCCCCTGACTGCAGGTTTGAACTACAGGGTTGAAGCAGAGCTTTTTGTAATAGAGCTCTTTGGAAGATTAAATAAAAAGAGTATTACAGTAATTCAGATGAGCTGACATAAAAAGACGTATGCAGAGGTTTAGCCTCCACCGATAGAGAGTATGTCAGTTCTCTGCTCTGCATTCCCCATAGGAAGGATTTCTGTTTTAACATTGTTTAGCCACAGAAAATTATGACACATCCAGATCTTTATTTTCCTGTACTGATTATCCAGGCTATTGGAAAACTTCAGGCATTCCACATGATAAATGATCAGACTTGGACAAACAAATACCAAGTGAAACATTCTTGGACATTTAAGTAGGATAAAAACCAGTTTATGACAGAGCCAAAAACCCAGGTTTGTAGCCAAGTAAATATCTTGTATTCATCTAAGTTAAAAGCCACACTGAGATCTAGAAGAGTCTATAGTCATGGGGAAAAGAATCTACAGCCTTCTTTCATATCTTTGTTTTTATGTCTAAATGATTAAAAGAATACTACTGTGGTCCTCAACAACTTCTACAGCTCATACATTTTCCCCAAAAAGAAGTACATTCAGAAACAAGGTGGGAAAATATAAGTGCACTCTTCCTACTGCTAGCTAAGGTACATGCGTCTTGATTAACTTTGAGATCGTCTAAGACTTTTTTGAATTCTGTGCTGTGCTGAACCCAGTCTCCTTCATTCAGGAGGATAGAATTTTGATCATGTTAGATAAAATCATGGTAGCTTTCAGTTGATCACAACAAAAAGAACATGTTCTTCAAATATGTAATCCAGTGCATTTTCGCTTATGCGTTAGAAACATGCATCAAGAGGAATCATTCATTTGTTTGTCAACAAAGCAAACACGATCATTCTAAATAATCTTCTGTTAAATTCATAGCCGTTAAATTCATGGCCAGTTTCGGTGAAGTATTTGTTTCGCCATACCAGGCACATATGCTGTTATTTCAATTATACTGATCATAAGAGATTGTTGGAAGAATACATTGTCCTCTGAAAGTCCCGTTCTTACAGAAAAAAACTCCATCATAACTCATTGTAGAAAGTTCAAAGTTTTTTTTACGGCACAGAGACTTCAGTAAATGGAGCACTCACCAAGTTTGATGCTTGTCCTACTTACCAACTTGTTCTCCTCTATCCTCCAGTCACTTAATGATCCTCCTGTGTCTTTGATCGATCCACTTTTTTTTTCAATCATGTCTCACTATTTTCTTGGTCATTGTTGTTCAGGGGATCAAATCTCTGCCCATGTGTCCCCTGTGTGAATGCAGTCAGTGTGACATGGCTGTCAAAATGCAGTTTGAATGAAAATGAAGAGAAATAAGTATTCAGGCTTGCTGTATTTGGACAATGCTAATGACCAGCATTAGTCATTTGCAAAAGCAAAGTACTTTACAAAGCTGTTGTCAGCAGCTTTGAGACGTCTAATGGTAAGAAGTTCAATTTTGTGTCCACATTTTGCCCACGTCTGTCTGTCTACTGTTTTTATTCAATTCCATCAAAGTTATGGAGGTCCATCTGATGGACGCACAGTTTCAAAAAAAAATTTTTTCAGTGGGAATCAAGTAATTAAATCAGGAGATCATCTTCATCTTCTAGGTCAGACCAGCACCTTGACTTTTATTTATTTATTTATTTATTTATTTATTTATTTATTTATTTATTTTCTTTAATTAGTTTGGCTGCATGTTTGAGGTTTGTTATCTTGTTGAAACTTCCATCTTTTCCATCTGTCTTGGCGGATGAGATTAAAGTCTTCCCTAATATGTCCCAGTACATCGGCACATTTGTAATGCCCCAGTACTGGTTGCAGCCATATATCATGAAGCTTTGGGAACTGAATTACTGCCAGAGAGTTCTGTTACCTTTTTTTAATGTCTTTTGTTTCTTTTGTTACAAAAGGAGTTCTGTCTTGTCTCACTGACATTCTGTATTATCGACACTTGCATTCCTTATTCTTATAGTCTGAGAGCGTGATGTAAGATCTCACATGCCGATCATGTCCAAGGACGATTAGTTGCAGGTCCGTGAACTTTCCACTGGCATATTATAGAATGAATTTTTACTGACAGGGATGTTTTAGGTCTTTTTAATGGCTCTGTAGCTCTTTTTTGTTCGGGTGTTGTTTAATATCGCTGCCATTAGGAAGCTGCAGGTGCAATTTGCATGAGAGATTTTGTTTTGTAGCATTAATATCTTAAACTTGATTTACTTTTATGAAACCATTTCACACACACACACACACACACACACACAGAAATACCTGTACTTTTCCCCAAAATCTATTTCATTTGAATTTTAATGTGCATTATGTTTTCAGGTTGTCTGTGCGTCCATGCAAGTTTCTTCTCATTTGTTAAAAACTAATGAAACACATTTTTTGCATCCAACAGGTGAACTGAACTGGGTCAAGGTCACTGGGAGGATATTTGTCTGAAATAATTTCTCTTCAGTAGCCCCCTTTATTTTTGAAGTATATTTTAAGGGTATTTCTGTTATAAAAATAGTTACAAGGAGTCAAAAGACTTAAATACCAAAATTAGTGTCTGAATAATTATTTCCCCTGATTGTATTCTTTCATTACACTGAGGTCCTATTTTACCAAATGCAGCACTGCTCTCCGTCATATCAGATCTAAAAAAAGAGCAGGAAAGAAATTCTAGAATGCAAATGCTTTTCTGCACCATTCCTATGCCACACCATGCCATCGGTATGATTGGAAACTGATGTAACAGATGGCCAGATGGCATACATCCAGATTTACTACAAAACTAACAGTCTAATGAACATTTAATAGCTTCAGAGACTGGGGTTATTCTAGTGCTTTAGCGTCTGTCCTTGCAGAACAGCTCTAATAACCTGATGAGTCACACAGAGTCACTTTAGCTCACATGTTGAGCATTGGTTGAGACACTGTATTATAACCGGTACCGATACGTTCAGCTCAGTCTTTGAGAAACGTGTTTGTGTGTACTTGCTGTCACTAGAGTGTTTCAGTACACTGTTTTCAGTCTCGAGCTTGTAGCTGTTCAGTTTAATGACTTTCCTGGGCTGCACAGTTATTTCTTTTCACATCTTTCATTTTGTTCTGCTTTTTCATTTTCAATTTTATCACACCGTGACAAAAAAAAAAATCAATTTTCTTTAAATGAAATATTTTCTCATTAAGCCTTTTTTTCCCCCTCCCCCCAAAAAGTTCTCACCCTTACAGGTTTAATAGAGTTTTTTGGGATGCATGTTATTCAGATTTGTGGACTGTATATTAATAAGATTTTCTTTTTTAGAAGCTTTGTTGTTCTAACTGCCTTAAAGATCTCTTAAAGTGTACGCGTGTCTATTTAAAGGCTTAATAGGTACTGAACCTGCCTTAAAGCCTACTGAATCTGTACTGAACTAATAGGGACATTTTAGAGAAAAATGAGGAGTAGGAACGCTATAAAGCCAAACACTATAGGATGGTGTAGGATATGATACTATGAAATACTTCCTGAGAGATTTGCAAGGTAGTGGATCTTGACTCTTTTTTTTTTTTTGACCTTTTAAGTTGTTTGCAAATATTTACAAACCTAAATGTTCACATTTTTAGTATTTTCCACCAACATGGGACCTCATTAATCAATCTCTTTGGAAAGTTGTGTGTAAATGTTTTCATAGGCCAAAGCGAGAAAAAAATTCCCACCAGATTTACAAGTTTCAGTAACACCCAGTTTATTTGTGCGCGTGTTGATGAATGCCAATCGGCCGTAAATTAGCAAGCGTGTTCACAGCACATCTGAGTTGCGTTTAGTGATGGCCACATCAAAGGCAAAACACACAGCCAGATGAAAATGACAAAATGACAACTAAACAGTGAAAGCGTGGCTCTGAAACACAGCCCCCAAACCACTTTCTTGCCCTTTTGAAAGCGATGTGGAATGTACTGTGCAAACATTAACTGCCTCATGCAATAAAAAAATTGCCAAAACATGGAATCTGTGTTCCAGATTAGGTGCTTTAGTGAAAGTAATGAATACAAAAATGTATTCATACCTTTTAATTATTTCTTTATTTTTTTGTATATTAGTGTGCATTTCTGTATAGCCTTAGCTATATTTATTTGCATTGTTTATACCGTTGATATATTACTGTATATATATTATATTTATATACTGTCTGTACATAAACGATATCCTGCTTTTGTTGACTTTGTTGTACTAAATTAAAAAAATCATCCCGCAGCTCCAACATAGACTCTTCTGAAATCTTCCTCCTTTAATACAGTGCTTTTCTTATGACTTGCTTGAATGACTAGTCTTATTTGTCTGCGGTTAATTGTTGTTAATGGGATACGACTGAGCCCAGAATTCTCATTACATTGTGCAATTGAAATAATTAAGCAAACTTCATGACCTAATTCGTATATAAAATTGCAGTAACCAGTTCATCCATAATTATACACTTTGAAGCCAATCAGTCGAGGTTGATATTTTACATAACCTTATACTTAAATTTACAGGAGACACAAAATACACACTTTTCTCATAAGCAACCGGATTTTAACGACTGCCACATTTCTATTCTTGTACATGTTCTCGAGAACAGTTTTTAAAATACGTTTGTTTGTATTGCAGTTTGTTAAGTAAGTGAGGCCCAGGGTCCTGTAAGTTTTAACCAGTATGTAGCTCTGAAAATATCAAGCTAAGAATTTCTACTTGAAGTTTAGAGAAAGAGTTGCTAGAGATAATATTTATATATTTTACAATAAAGATAAGGACTTCATACACTAAGAAGACCATAAAAATAAAAGCGTACTTGTCAAATAGATTTTGTTAATTACCAGCATACACATGTGCCCCATTGAATTACTAAGCAGAGAGTACTGTGTGCCATCTTCAGTTATCTAGAGAGTTGATTTGTCTTTTTATTTAGTAGACTGTACACAAGCTGCAATATGGATTGTCAGATAATGTGATTTGATGTATGATGCTGTATTTTTTGAGAGTTTCTCCATAATTAATTATTTCGGATGAAATAAAAAGAATAGCTGTTTTATACAGTACAGCCTGGCATCTGTCAGATTTGTCAACAACAAAAATTTTTTGCTCATGTGAAAAAGATTGAGGGTTGCTATGTATGAACTAATGTCATAAGCGTATGTATATCATATAATATCTCAACATATTTGGATCAGATTATAGGAAATATTTAGTGACGAATGATGTGATGAATTTTCCACCAGTTAGTACATTTTGTATGCTAGCTCTCCCTGATCATACAACCTAGGATAGCTTTAACAGAAGCTGTTGTGTTTAAGTTAACACATGCTATGTCCAAGACATTTGAAGCCAGGCAGACCTCAACTTTTTGAACTGCTGTGTCACAGGGAAGCATAACACTCAAAGGAAAGCACTATCTGCCCTCTTCCACATACATGAGCTCATGAGTGTCAGTCTCTTCACTTTAAACCATGGATGGCTGTGGCATCAACACAATTCGAGCTTGATCCCTTGATGTTCAAATAGAATGCTTTTCTGTTGTGCCACTTGAGAACCAGTTCTTTCAATTGCTTTCTTATAGTAGTGAGTGCTGTAGAAAAGCATCATTGTACCTCAGTGCTACATAAAATTTAAAACAACATGGAGAGCCTTAAGCCCAAAAATATAGAAGCTTAAAAACCTTTCATTGATGTTTCATTTATATAGGTTCTGGTGTCCATGCGAATGTAAGACAGTACCCTCAGCTAATACCCTGAATATATGCTGTTTGCCTGATTACCATTTCTGCCAAAATGCAATAATATAAACAAAAAAAGATATTGGTTTGAATACTCATGCAGTTTAGTAGGCTAAAAGCCGCCAGTAAACACTAATGTGCTTTTAGTGTGTGTCTCTGCATGTCTGTCACATTATAGATCCCTTGCAAACGTATAAATACTGCACACAGCATATCTGCAGACGTACAGTAGAACTGAAAGGCAACGAAGCTAACATTGGCTTTGCCACATTTACATTGACACTGAAACTCAAAATGTTTTTCTGTACAATTTTTTATACACCAGGCTCTTATCTTGTGCTGAGCATAAAGTAATATCAGAAATCACACCACAATTAAAGAAAGGTTCAGGAGTCTTGTGCCAGTTCTCCTCTAGCCAAGGCTGTGGATGATAGGCCTGAGTGTTGCCATGGCAACATGATAGGACCCCCCCCCCCTTTCTGTAATGTGATATGTCTTATCGGGTTCGGTTAAAAAAATGTTGTCTCTGCTATTTTATTTTGTGCATCGTTAACCACTGTTGACCCCCCTTTTTTCATCTTTGGCGGAGAGAGAGGGCTCATACTGGTTTCCCACAAACACCTCACACTTGCATTAAACAGAGCAAGAGCAGCCGCATGGATTTAATCAAGTATTTTGTTGTTTTCTCTTTCTTTTGCATTAGTCCCATCTCAACAGTTTCATTTAGCAAAAAATTAAACAGACAAAAAAAAGCCTCTTTCCATAGAGCTGGTCTGGATGTCTTTCAATACAATTTCAGTCTATCTTGCCAGGTCACATATCTTCTGTTTCAGCAAATATTATTAGTATGGATACTGTACTTTCCTCTCAAGGAACAACCAGTGATGGACAGCCCAGATTTACTTGTCAGAATTTTTTAACACCCAAGCTGTCATGCAGCTGCCCCTGTTGCCCTTTATGTCTCTGTGGCTAGCCCCAAGATATGACAGCCATGTTCCTTACGTTGGCTGTAGAAGATTTTCTCTTTTTTTTTGCACATAAACTACTATATTGCTTCTTTTGTTGATCTGTGTTTCTCACAGCCACTGTACCATTGATGGTTGTATCAAGGATGAGACTTGTGGCTAGGGGTCTGGGCACAACTCAGTTCCCCTTGTCAAAGATGCAGCCACATGCTTTTGCCCCTTAAGTCTAAGCAGACACACAATCAATACTAGAAATGATGGCTTCTATGGCAAACACTTCTCTATCAGCTTAGCTCAAAAAGGGCTTAACTCCTCAGTGGGCAAGCGGTTCTGCCCAATCGAGCCACAATGCTGAAGATCAAGCGTGCAAGAGAGGGCGCTGCTGGAAGGCCAGATGTTAAGTCTGTGAGCTTGATCCATAAAGTACTTTGCCAGCGTAGATGGGTGGCCTTATCTGTCCAATTAGAGCCCAGTGGGAGAGACTCACTGTCTTCTGTGAGCTGTTATTTTAGGCTATGGAGGCTAACTTGCATACACTGTTTTTTTACACATGCCAGTTAATAGATAAGTGAAGCTTCATGAATGCACTGCCAACTCATTTCTCTAGATTTCTGTAAGTAGAAGATGGTCACTGAATTCTAGAGAACCTGGACAAACACTACTGTAGTCCAAAAGTCTAAGGCAACTTGTTAAAATGCAGTAGCGACTTAAGTAAAAAGTAGAATATTTTGCATCTGAAACTTTTGCATCCACTCGAGCTGACTCCACAAGTTTGTGTAAACTTGTGCTTTAATGGAAGGAATAATAATAATAGAAAAATAATAATTCAAAACGTTCATACAAAGGAATTCATGGTCTAAGTTAAATGTGCTTCAACTTAAATAGTGTTAAATAGAAACAATGTACAATCTTGAATATTTCCTTTCTTTGTAAAACTTTTTGTTTATTTTAAAAAGATTTTCACTGTTTTGGGCCCCACTGTTTATACAGCTCTGGATTTTCCTGTTTTTCAGCTCAAATTTGGAAACTGCAAGTTCAAAGACATGTTCTTATGATACAGAGGAAGGAAAATGTAGGCATTTGAAGACATGGGGCTACAACCCAGGGAATAGAAAGTATCAGAGCTACGAGAGTACTGTTTGTGCTCCCCAAAACCTGGAAGCACTTGTCTTGGCAGATGGCTCTAATCCATCAGTAGGGCCTCTGGAGGACCATACAGAGAATGTGGAGAAAAAAAGGAGAAAGATCAGCAACTCTTTAATTTGACCTAAATCCTGGTGTAACTGAGAACGTACTGTGTCTTGCCCTAGAATGGCAACCAGGGGGACTGCTATATGGAGTCAGTGAGTTCTTCAATAATAAAATGATGGGCTGTGTCATTCCTTCTTTGTGTGCTATAAAGGCAGAAGGGCATGCTGTCATTAAGGCTTTTCTAAGAATTCCTTTTCCTCTCTCAAGTGCACTAAGACTTCTATACCATTCTAGAGGTGTAAGGCTGAAAGCCAGCTCCACAGATACTCCCTGCTGCCTTGCTTTTATGTGAGAGGAATCTACTGATAATAGCACAGCAGATCTCATTTGGGCAATTTATGGCACACATCTACACCCTGTTGCATTCCTGAGCTTCATCTCACAATGCAGTTGGGAGCAATTAGTTCCTGACCCTTTCAGTCAACAGATTCTCCCGCGCAAAAGAAATATTTCTTAAGATATAACACACAGAATTCGTAGGTTTAAAATCTTTCCATGAACTGTTATTGCACTTGAATTCCATAAATTCGTCAAAGCTGTTTCCAGAATGTTCTACCTAATGTGTACGGCAATGGGTATGTATATTACTATCTTAGGTATAGGTACAGGGGAGTGTGTGTGTGTGTGTCATGTGCATGCTTGCATGTGTTTGATGAAAGAGCTGCATGGCACAGCAACACTGATTGATGCTGATCATTGACTTCACAGCTGTGCTTTCTCCCCTTGGGCTCCATCTCAGGAGAAGAAGGAGTGTGTGAGTGTGTGTACATGTATGCCGTGGCAGCACACTTCAAACAGTGTAGAAGACCCTCCTTTCATCCTCTTCTTCTGCTCTATGTTTTGTTTTACACCAGTGTTACATCACAGCAAGCCTCTTTTGAACTCGAATTATGCTGATAATTGGTTATACAGTACAGTGGGAAAGTCTGTGATGTGTTTAGTGAATCTGGTGTTACTTTGTTGCCTGATGCACTTTTTTTGAATCATTCTCACCAGTGCCGTTGCAAATGTTTAATAGTGTCTTTTTCTTTCTCGTCTTTTTTTTTTCCAGCAGTGTTCATTATTATATTAATGAGAAGCATAGTGGAATATGGCGGGTGCTGAGCAAGAGGGGCGTAGCTGGAAACCATCCCTGCCTGGCTAATTAGGCTAAATCTACAAGATGACAAGTACGATGGTGTTGATGGCAGCATTAGCATGAATGTTGAAGCTGGGAAAGCTGATCTGTTTGAGTAGAGCATACAGACAAGATAGGTGAAAGAGATGAGCAGTCTTATGGACTGATGCTTCAGAGCTTTAGGTAGAGATTAAGCAAGTGGCAGTGGTATGACTATCAGATGGTAGTTGAATAGTATTGTTAGTAATGAAAATGAAGTAATTAAAATAAAGACACTCAGGATTTAATTTCAAATGAACGCTGGATACAACTGAATATCACATATTCATTATAAATTGTGATATTGTCTCTATCATTAAACTTTAAATGATTCACTGAACCATAAACTCTATATGGCCAAAAGTTTGTATATGCCTAAGCAACACACCACAATGTTGGAAGCCCACAATAGTATGTAACGAATTTGTATGCTGTAGCATTACAGTATCCCTTCACTGGAAACTCCAACCTGTTCCAGTATGACAGTGCCCCTGTGTACAAAGCAAGGTTTAAGAAGGTTGTAGTGGAAGATCTAGCAGATTCCTGACCTCAACCCCTCTGAACACCTCCTTTGGGAGGAACTGGAATGCTGACTGTGCTCCAGGTCTCTTCGCCCAACATCAATGCCTGACCTCACTAATGCTCTTGTAGCTGAATGAGCACAAATCCCCACAGCTATGCTTCAAAATGTTGTGGAAAACCTTCCCAGATGAGGAAGGTTATTATAACTAAATATCAAGTAACATGTTTCATAAATATCACGTACATTTGGTAGACCTGGGCAGGTGTCCACATATTTCTGGTCCTATATTGTATGTGCAAATGTGAAAATGTAAATTAAAAGCAGACCAATATTCATTTTAGAAAAACTGAAATTATTTTTCCACTTGGTCCCCAAGAACCCGGGTGTTGCATTTGATCTTTACCCTGGGGTATGAATATGAGCTTTCACACATGTAAAATCACTTATTACCATGAGGGAAAAGACCTTTTAAGACAAGACACAGGTGGTTGTTAACCTACACAAATCAGGTAATGGAAAATAAAATAAAAAAATTCAAAATAGTTAAAAATACAATTAAACACAAAACACTTATGTGCCATAACTGGACATTTGCCAAGAATGCGACCCATTGAGCACACTGCTGTCTCAGTCACAGTGATTAAAGAGGCGCAAAAGAGAAAAAAGCGCCCTAAGATGAGTTTAAGAGTTGCACAGCGTCGTTCATTCTTGTAGTCACGTTTGAGAATCTACTGTCAAACACCACTTACATAACAACCAGCTGTTTGGAAGCTCTACCTGAGAACATGTTATAAAACACAGCACCTGATCTACACCAGGTGTCTTTAGAACTACAGTTGGCATTATAGTGTGTCGATGGAAAACTCAGCTGAGAGCCACTTTATAAGATATATTCCATTATAAAAACCTCATTGATGAATTAGGGCTATTTGTGGCTGGTCCTTTAGAGGCTTTTGTGAAGATTGATGACGTCATGAATTCTACTAAGTACCAGGATTTTTCAGCCCAAAACCTGGGTGCCTCTGCCAGGAGGTTCATAGATTTGAACCCTACTGAATCCTGTATAAAGAGGAAAGTCATCATGCACAAACCTGAGAATGTAAAGAAGCTTAAAATGACCAGACCAAGATCCCACTACAACACTGGGTGTCTGATCAGTTGATTTTGGCTTTCATATGACTCGGGTGTAGCTTGACAAACTGACAAACTGACAAACTGCTGCTTTAAAATTCTGCCTAACGAGAACAGATACAGGTATAACATTTGTGATAAAGTGTTCAGCATAAATATTTAATATGAATATTTAATATTTAGAGTGTGGACCCTGCTAAGCATGAAAAAAAGAATGAGCTAAATGATACTGTGATTGTATAGCAAGTCGTGATTCTTGCTATCCAGAAGCCCATAGTGTAGCGGCCAGGACAGGGCCTGGTGTGATTGATGGTTAGACGGCAAATCTTGGAGGAGAACAGGCAAAATGGTCAGGAACTGAAAGAGATTCAGAAGCTTTTCCATTCTTACAGTGACCTTTATTTCTGGCACTGGGGATTCCACTGATCATACTCATGAGGGAAAGCGCATATTGAAAGACGTCTAGCACACTGGAAATAATCCTTTTGATACGTTTTCTTATATAAAGCTGCTTATATGGCTTGGCTTGAGGTGCTACATATAATTTTTAATCACAGAAACTGGCACCAGTTCTTAGATGGGATTGGTTGTCAGAGGACTGATTTCTGATCCAGCATAAGCTGAGCTGTTAACTGCAGTTTTGATCATGTGGTGTATAAAATACACAGCAGTATGACAACACAGGTTTTTTTCTTCCTTTATGGGCACTAGACATAACTAGTGATAATGAAGGAAATTTTCTCCCGTAGTTTTGATGGGATTATCTGCCTTGGTTTATGATTATTTTCGAGTAAATATACGACCAGTGTGCATGCATTATTTACCTAAACCCCCAACACAATTTTGTACTGTTTTTCTTTGCCTTTCTCAGATGACAGCTTCATTTATTTAGTTTGCCGGGGGCTTGCTTAATGCATCAACAACTCCAATAAGAGTTCTCCATGTCTCCTAATTAGGCAGAACCTTGGGGTGGACAGTTTAGGGAGTTAAAACAGGTGGGACTTCATCTGGGAGCCTTGACCTCTGTCTGAGCCGTGTTATAAAGGTCTTCTCTGTGCGCAGCTTAAAGTACAAGTAAAGGTAAAAGAAAAGAAAAAGGTATATTCTGGGGGAATGAATCAGCTTAGCTCAAATTCAGAGACAGTATTGAAGACAAGTATGTTAATATTGCAGAAGATAAAAAAAGCAGATGATAAGTGTACAGAGAGAGTGCATTCTGTGTGGGCAGCTTGTCAACTTGCATGGCTGGAAATGAACTCACCAGGTTGAGATCTTAGTAGCTGGACATCTTAGTAGCTCTAAACACCCTGAGCCCTAAAAGCTGAATAAAAACTGGAGCTGTAGAAGGCTCAAAAAGGCTCTGTAGCCATTTAACACAGAGTAAGCCTGCGGTTAACGACCATCTCCAGGATTTTCTGGTAACGGCTCTTTCTGGCCATTGAAGACTCTATGGGTAATTTGGTGTTGGCCAACCAGGCACTCCTCAGTCCAGAGCAGCCACTTGCTCGGAGAGTTAATCCTTTCATCGCCTGTATGACCCCACTCCCTTTTCATCACCTATGCCATTTTCATTATTGATAAGAGCGTTGTTAAAAAAAATGCTTTTCCAAAACCAGAAAATCTTTTGTAGCTGAATTCTCAAACTGCTGACTCCGACAAGAAAGATCAACGGACGGATTAATTTGGGAAGATGATAGAGTAGAAGCAGCGTGAATAAGGCCATAATGAGCATGCATTCCTTTGACTCTAGTGCCGAAGGATCAGCACGTGCCTCTCTCTAATAAGCGCCTTTCAAGATGCTTTCACTCACGCCGCCATCTCTTAGTCATGAAATATGCATGGTGCAAAGCCTCCACTCAGCTCCCACTGGACCGGCACAAGATAACTTTTTCCACCTGATCAATGCCCATGCAGTTGTAATATGCCGGTTCCGGAGGTGAGAGAGATAGTAATTAGATTATAGGGCTAGATGTGAACTTTTCCCAAGCTACGCCTTTAAGCGGCAAAGCTATTTGTTTAATAAATACCCTCATGTAGTCTTGGGACTCCCAATCATTCTGCTCCTTGTGTACAACTGCTGTAGTTAAGGCACCAAATTACCATCTTATACTCAAAGACAGATTATACACAGAGACACCACTGGCTTAACAAATTTCCATTATTCTCCTTGATTAATAGGAGTATATCATACTATTAGTTTTAAATGTCATATTATAGCATTATGCCCTATTGCATTTGTCGCATACAACTCACAGTGCACCCTACTGTTTCCGACTTTGGTAGTCCTGGTTTGCTGAAGCTCACAATAATGGCAATGTGTGACTGTAAATTTTTTTTTAAAGGAAATTGGTTCATTAAAGCAAGCCATTTTATGGCTTTGTCACATTATGGGTAACCTAACAGTCTTTTCTGTCTTATTATTGCTGTATTTTCTGACAGTACGCTCTCTCTTTTCTCACAGGTTCTAGTTTATTGCCTCTTTACAGACCAATTAGTTCAACAAAACGCAATCCAAAGCTTTTCTTTTCCAGAGTTTCCATCCATAGGATCTACGCCACTCATTAATCTCTGTGTTGTTCTTTCTTATACCCCTTTGTCCTTTTCTACAAGACAGGGGAGGTTATGGAGTCCCAAAAACTTTTTCATTTTCTTTTCCTCCCTTACGCTTATCTCTTCTTCGCTCTTTTGCCAACCATAAATAAGGCCAAATTTTAGTACTACACTCCCTCCCTTTTCTTGTCTTTGAACTTCAGAGCTATTTAGACATAGAGAGCAGCTTCTACCTCAACTGGCATGCTTTTAATGCAAGTCCTAATACATAGCAGGCATGTAGAGATATACTCTATGCATGCAGGCTGAAAGGACAGTAATGGACTTAAACAAGGCCCGAGGTGCATCTTAAATTGTTCGACCTGATGTAAATACACCTTTCCCGTGCCTCTAAGAAAATCAACTCTCACAAAGGCACTATTTGTCATACACATGATTTTTTTCTGTTTCTCACTCATTTTTTTTTTTTTTGGAACATACAACAGCAGGATATAATGCCACTCTGCAAGAACGCTCCTTCTGTCAGCTGCTGTAAAGATCCTAATATGCAAAACAGGAATAAAACGCTGTGTAAATATCCAGCAGCCTCATTAATTTTAACTGCAACCTGTTTTGGTGTACCCGAATATCCACTCCTCTCGCTGATGGCAATTTCCTTCGCCCATAAAGGCACTTTAAAACAAATTTCACACCTCCAGTAAAAAAAAAAATGACACACTCCTGAAATCGACACCTTTTATATTTACCACTAGGTATCAGGTGTTAGATTAGTTGGTGAAATGTCTCTCCCTGTCCTATAGCAGACAGCTTTCAATACTTTTTCACAAGCACTGTCAGGAATCATTTGCGGATTTAAAAAGCATCAAATGTAGTGGTGTCTGTGCTTGATAAATATACATACTCTCTCACACGTACACCTGAGAACCTCAAATTCTGAGTGACGAGTGATTTATTTGCCGAGGCATCTTGCGCGTTTTGGCTCGAGAGGCATTCACGGGTGGCATCACCACGGTCAGCTGAAAGTACAGCTGGAATCAAGTTCACCTCCAGAAACCAAGAGTTGTGTCCGCACCAAAAAGCTTCAAACTGAATTTTAATCTTCAAATAGAGATTAAGGTAAATTGATATTTATTTGTCTGTTAGTGTGAAGATCAAGTGCTGCCTCTTTTGATTCTCCTCTTTTTAGCTTCTCAATTATTTAGAGCTGAACGCTAACATATACATCATACATGCACTATAAAGCCAACCTGACCATCACATCAGTGTGTGCTTTTTGAAAATCCCATCTCTCTTGACTGTTATAATACCTTGCACAGTTCTAGGAAGGTTTGCTGCAAGATTTTGGAGAGTGGCTGTTGGGTTTTTTCAGTAGGGTTAAGATCAGGGCTCTGTGTGGGACTGAGATTTTCCACACCAACCTTTTCAAATCATGGACCTTCTTTGTATGCAGGAGCATTGTTATGCCAGATCGGGTTTGGGGTCTTTAGTTCCAGTGAAGGAAACTATATTGCTACAGCATACAAAGACATTTTATACGTTTGTGTGCTTACAGATTTATGCCAACAGAAGACTCACATATGGCTGTGATGGTCAAGCGTTTGCATACTTTTGGCCACGTAGTGTACTACATAAGAAATAAAAACATGATGTTATAGGAAAATAACACGTGATTGGGTTGTTGGTGGTGTGCAGCCAGTCACTGTTACCATCCTGAATTTATTATTTTTTAAAATAACAGCACATCAAACATCATGGTTTTTATTCCTCTTTTTTATTTATTTATTTTTAAATGACATTTAATATAAAATTTCAAGGTTTTTATGCATTTATATTTATACATGCTTCGACATGCTGTGGACTGTTTGCTAAACAAGTTATCACATCCAATATGAAATACATTATGCTAGCTATAAACAGTGCGTCACATGTCATGGAGACTTCATATATTTACATAATTAAATTTCATTTATTTATTTATTTATTTATTTATTTATTTATTTAAACCAATTTCTGTGGCTATATATCAGTTTTAGGAGGAATTTGTTGCAATAGAAACGATAACGTATTAGAATGTGTACACCCATGTAATTACATTTGCCTTGTACCTGGCATAATTGTAAAGGTTGCTGAGAAGAAAGCGAATCCAAACCTACTGACCAATCAGAATCAAGAATTCAACAGCATTGTGATGTAATACATCTTCATACACAGATATTTACCACTTACCAAAGAGTCGTTATCTGTGCTAACACCAGGGGGACCACACAGCTCTTTCTCCCCCCTCCCCCCCAACTCTCTCTCTCTCCCTCCCTCTCTCTCTCTCTCTCTCTCTCTCTCTCCATGTTTCTGTAGTGTGTACTGTGGCTCCCTTGTGCTGTGCTATTATTGATCTGGGTACAGATGAAACCCGACTGCTTTTTAACAGCCATGTTGATTTAAACAGCATGTTAGGCTCCGTTCCATCGATATCTAGTGCAGATGAATGATTAAACACAGCTTTAGCAGCCTTGGCGCCTTCTTAAATAAAGCGTTTTCATATAAGTAGCGACGCTTTGTAGATAAACAGACCCGCGTACATTGCAGTAATTGGGGCCACTGGTTGTTAGGGGAAGCAATGGAAAGGATTTAATCAAACTTCTCTATCACGGCTGTGGAACGTTAGAATGACAGAACGAATGCCTGACGTTAGATTCAATTTGATTTTGAAACCAGGAGGTTTCATTCCCACGAGCACAGTGGAAGTGTAAGCCTCAGGAAAAGGCTATCGCTTTCCGAGTTTTTTTTGAACAGAAGAAGGTGCCATGTTTATAGAATTAGCTTTCTCTTTCATCAGACTGATTTCAGTAAACGATGAGATCACAGCTTAATGACACTACTTCATTTGCTAACTTTGTTAGCGCCGACTGGAAGACGCAGCATTCATCAAAGAAGCGCAGGGTGTTTGTCATTTTATGAATTATTGATTTAACTGTTGAATTTTAAACGATGGGCTGTGGCATGCTGTAGCATCCATCTTTCATCTAAGCACCTTATTATGCAGAATATGTGAACAGAAGAATGTGAAAAGCATGGCATTAAAAAAATAAGCTTTATATGTTTGATTATGTAGATCTCATATAACTGTGAAATGACAGAAACAATAAGTAATCGCATCTATAAATTTATATATATGTATATCTATATATCTGTGTGGGTGTGTGTGCATGCACATGGTTCCTGGAAGCTGCAATGTCATATGTGGTCAGTGGAAGTTCACTGCTCAGTTTGCACACCTCTGATTGTGCTGTTTAGACGGTTCTTGCCCTCCGGCTAAAATCAGGCAGGGTGACAAACCAGCATGTATACTCAGGCAGCTCTTATTAAGTTAGTAGGATATTCAGGGGGTGAAGGCGCTGTAGAACAAAGCTTAATGCTTTGCTAAATCCAATTGCCTGGAGGTCATTTGCGGGCCCTGCGGCTAGCGCTAGTGATCTCTGTGTAAGGTCATTGTATATCTAATAATGGGAGACAGTTGCGTAGTGCTTTTATACACCGACTCCATCCCTTGTGGCCCATTCAACCAAGAGTATATCTTCTCCTGCTTGACCAGACCCCGCACATCCAGGAACGGACCCTATTCCCTTCAGTCCTGCCCCGAAAGGATTTCCTGACCCATAGCTGGGAGTGTACTGCCCATCTGACCCTTTCAATCCCCATGAGGGATTTCCCCGTGAAGCAATGGGGTATCCAAAATGTCAATCCATCTTCATCAGAAACAGAGAATTCAATAGTAAGCCATTTTTGGTGTAAAGAGAGAAAAGGTATAGCAGATGTGTCTTCTTAGAAAGGGATAGGAGTGACTGAGAGACTGGTGAGAGGATGGTGCTCAGTGTAGATAGAGCAAATGTGGCTTAGCGATAGAGGCAATATTAATTAACAACTCTGATTATAGCCCAGAGGGTCTAGTATTAACTCACACTGATACAGTCTAAAGACTTTCAAGATGCCCTTAAATTTAAGATAATTCATCTCTCTCTCTCTCTCTCTCTCTCTCTCTCTGTATATACTGCAAACACTTCTACAGAACTATTTTCTGCCACACTGAAATCTTCTTGTAAGCTGTGTATTCAATTCTTTCCTTGGCACTCCACAAAAAATGTCTCAATCTTAGCACTGTCAACATTCAGCAACTTCTGTAACGAGGAGCAACTGATTTCTCTAACATTACCACATAACGTTACTCTGCACCTTTATTACACCCCAGAATTCACCTCCGTCAGTGTTTTTTTTCCTCGCTCGCTCAAACATTGCCCTCTTAAACGATGAAGATGCTTCAAGAGCTTTCATCGCCAAAAAAAGAAACGCAGATGCAGTACGTGGCTGGTAAATCAACAGAGACGCTAAAAAAAGGCAGCTGTGCTGATTTCCTGTACGTTCCTGATTGGGAAAGCAGGCCTGGGCTGGAGCTTCTTGGCAGCAGATGGATGTGTTGCTCAGGAGCAGTGATTTTCAGAAAGCTCGATTTAGCATCTCCAGTTTAAGATGATGTGTCTAATAAAGGCATGTCCTGTCTGAGTATGAACACAAATAGAATTTGTACTGTTGAATACATATATAACAAACACACAGTGTCTGATTCATTAGGCTGTTAAAGCTATTATGTATATTAAAAACAAACAAACAAAAAACATGGGGACATGTTAATATAGAAAAAATAATCAATAATGGTGTGCTGTCCCACAGAAAACTTCAACATTTTAACAATTACATGTTTTATTATGTTTATGTGGCCATAGTCAAGTGGTTACTATGGATCCTAGCCTTTCTGACCAATCAGATTTGAGAATATCTCATGCAGTGCCATGGGATAGAAGCGAATTTAAATACTTTGTTAAAATCACTGCTAGTTTTTGATATTATGTTTGTCTACTGACTCAAAAAGCATAAAATCAGGAATATCCCTGTTAAGGTGGGGACCTGTCCAGAGACCACTCAAAACATGCCTGTCAGTCAAAATCAACCCTTCAGTGGACAGTAGTTATATTGTATGAATGCAGAGGTCTTCCGTTGAACTTGTAAGAGGCATGTTGTTGGACATTAGGTCATTTGCACGGCTGACATATTACACTCGACAGGCACAATTAAAGCCGTATATAGATTAATGCCATACTAAACGGAACAATTTTCCACCGTGGCCATTTTTGTCTCTTAATAGCAAAATCTAATTAAGGACTAGTGCAAAAGGTGAAGTTGAGCATCTGTGCATCCAGTGCACATGATCACCAATTCAGGGTCATTTGTATCAATCGGAGCTCATTGTGTTGTGAGTGAGACACTTGAGCATTATTATTCACAGGGCAAGTGGTGTCCTGCCCCCTGTTCCTCCTTCACTGCGAACACGTGCAGCTTGTGTGTGTGTGTGTCATGGTGCCTGAAAAGTGCTTAAAAAGCATGAAGGACCTTTCGTGACTCATTTCTAATAAAAATGCGAGATAAATAATCAGTGGTCTAAATTACTATATACATTCCTCAGCTTCAAAAAGAAATAAATGTGCATGGTGAACCAATCCAAAAGCAGTGAAGGGAAGGAAAAGGATACCTTTCATTTATCTTTTGCCACTAAGGGTGGCATTCGTGCCTTTTGAAATCAGAGCCCATGGTATTATCATTGAGGGATTAAGCCAGATTTCCAAAGGAGACACATTTCGACCCGGTGCTAAAGCAAAGTAAACAACCACGGAGATCAGTCTTTAAAACCAAGCCAAAAAAAACGGTGTCACATTACCTGGGGTTGTTATTGACACAGACTGAAGACGGCAGCATGGTGTTGGATGCAATTTGTGGGTGACGGGGTGATGGGCTGCTTCCAGCAGAAGGCCACAAGCACGTCAGCTTCAGTCTGGCGTTACAGAGTTACAACAGAAGAACAGCGTACTCATAAACCGCACTCCGTTCTGGAGGCTCTTTCGGATGGAATGCATCGAAACCGAGGCAGTTCATGCTTCTAAAATTATGCTCTTGGTATGAACGCCTGTGTACTTGAAAATGATCGAGGAGGTTCCTTGGCTGAACTACCACCCCAATACACAATTTAAGTGGGTTTATATCCAAATATATAATATTATGATGGAAGCTAGGAAAAAAACGCTGAAGTTATGCACTAAAGTTTATACAGAAATATTTTTTTTCTTTTTCTCAGCTAAGCATGCTTCATTCATGCTTGCATACAAAACATTTAGTTTTTCTAGAAAATGGGTTGCATGGCTTCTGTCTGGCAGATGAATAAAAATATGCAAAAAAACATAGCCTCTCACAAAATTCAAACATAATACACGATAATAAATTAAATATCATTTGATTATTTTTGCGTGGATTGTATTTTTTGTGGATAACAATATTATAAATACACTTATGGAGCAGAAGCCTAGCTAGGCAGTGTTTGCTCTAAATGCATGGCCGTCCATCTTGAAATGCCGCATAACACATTTGTCTCCTGAGATTTGAAGGCAGCATCACATATATCATTTGACGTGGCTAAAAGAACTGCCGCTATAAATTCCGAAAGCAAAGGAAACGTAGCCAGTTTAGCTGCAAACATTTGAGTGTTCTCAGGTTTGTTTATTACTTCCTGGATTGCTTGACTTCCTTGGTATTCTAGAGAGCGTTTCATTTTGCTCTTGAGCCTTTACATCAATATATGGAAATGACAGCAGCAGCTAAATTTGCATGTAGCTCTTATATATCTGGTATATTTAGCCAGTTCATGTAGATCTAATGAAGTCAGTATAAATCCTGCTAGTATTGGTTGCAGATGAACACACATACACATAAAGCTTTTTTAGCTAGCTAGTACAATATCAGCTATGGATCTATAGAACACATTAAGCTGGAATTTTCCCAGCCGTTTGGCAAAGCCTTCCGTGCATTGTGCTTCATACAAAAAAAAAAAAAAAATGGTCCAGGCTGAAATGTGCTGAACAAACCTTTACGCTCTGAGCTGAAATCCTGAGGGACCCAGGGGAAAAAAAAATAAACTTCAGCAAAGATACATTTGCTTTTCGACAGCCAGGAACAGCACAATGTTTAGCGGTTTCCCCTTACACCTTCTGCTCCAGTGGATATGTACTGCCGTAACTGCACTCCTATACTCACTATACTGCAACACAACCAAGCAGGTCAAGCTGATGACCAGGTGATCATATGTGTACGTGTGACATAACCGATTCCAGTAAATGGCTCTCTGTGTAGTTTCATGTAATTAAATGGATTTGGAAGGGTGTGATACATTTTGAAAATTTAACAGTGTTTACATAGTACATAAAAGTGTGTGCGTGTGTGTGTTTAAACCAAGGATATTTTGCTTTCCTCAAGCACCCTTTAAGCACTAGACAGAGCAGACATTCACCTCTAATTTATTTGCAACAGGACGAAGTTAAAGAGATAACTAACCCACCCAGTGTTTTTTTTTTTCTTTCAGTGTAAAACAACAGCACATTGCTAAAAAAATGGTCAACAATTCACCAGATTAAACCATGAATGAGTGATCTGAACATTAGCCTCCATTTGTTTTCTTTTTCTTCATGCTTTCATAGTTTACGATTTAACTAAATCCTTCAGGTAAACAGTGTACAAGGCTGCTTTCTTGTAACTATTTTCCAGTGAAGTAAACCAGTCCACTCTTCATGCAGTTGTGTGATGAAACTGAAGATGCACTCAGAGTATCAACCGCTGTGCCCAGGGTGCTGTATTTTTGTGTGTGCCAGTGTGGTGTGTAAGGCTGTAGGTGTTGGATGTGGATGAGAGCAACAATGAATAAATATTACAGCTACTTTAATAATAATGGAGTTAAAGATATTCAAATTTACTACATAGTTTCTTTCATCTTCAACTTGTGATTGAACAGCAGTAGGGTTCCAACTTATATGAAATCAAACATAAAATAATGGAGTATTGATGACCTAATTTCATGCATAGTCTACATTGCTTGATATGTAGCTGATTTTGCCACGGAACATCACACGTTAGCTATTTGTCAGTGTAATCCAATGCAATTTATTTAAATGATGCAGAACTTTAGTTGTTTCCCAACAGAAAATGGCAAAAGCTTGACTCACAGCACTCGAGTGAGTAATTTAGCATTTAGCATTTAGACTTACATATTTGCCTGATGCCTTTATCTTAAGCAATTTACCATTGAGGCAGGATCCAGCCAAGAAGTGAAGGATTTAAGCGTTCTCAAAAAGGTGCTCAAGGGCACAGCACAGGCTCAAGGCCCCCAATCAGTCGCCCAGAGCCTTAACCACTGAGCCACCACTTCCCCCTGTAATGACAGTGTGAGTTTTGGAGTCTGCCACAGGAATCGCTGAACCTAAGCCATTGTCAAAGCTCCAAGCTGAACACCACAATAGGCAGCATCTTGGAAGTCATGGGGCTTGAGGCTTGTCCCACATTCTCCTGTTCAAGCCCTCATGCACCATAGCTTCACACCTGGACAATGGGTCTTATTTATCAAGCAAATGGAGCATTTGCACAAGAAATGTAGTATTCATGATGATCCTGTGAGTTTGGAAACACTGTTGTATCATAAAAGAACTCCTGTACTGGGGATTTACTAATGAAAACCTTTAATAATCAGCTTTGAACTGGTGGGAGTTACTGTAGCAGTAAATGTACTCATCCAGCTTGATAAATGGGGCACCAAAGTGCAGATTTTTGCTAGACTCGGTAGAGGACCACAGAGATTAACACGCTGTTTGAGACAGAACCACAACTAAGAAGACAACTTTAATTTCACTCACTTAATCACTTAATTTCACCTATTTATATCAGTTGCACATGAAACTAGCCACTCAATAACAAAAAAGAAACAGAGCCCTATAAAGAGTTAGTGTGTTTCTGTAGCTGACACGCTGCAGTGGCTGAGCTGCATTACAGGAACATTGAATGGACACCATGATTAGTCATCAGTGGTCATTTTGTCGATTTCAGCGCTCTGTGAGCTTTGCCTTTTATGGGGTTTTGTGGACATTACTAAATGCAAATCAGATGTGTTGTAAATGTGATCAGACTGGATATTTTTTTTTATTCAGTTTGCCTTACAAATACATTTACACACAATGAAGCTCATCATTTTTTAGTAAAGTTGTGTGAATTTTTCTACTAATTCAACCCAAACTAGAAATTTCCCCTGATTTTCTAAGTACTTGTGTGTGTGTATGTTGATGAATTGCAATCACTCGTAAATTACCAGGCTCATGCACAGAACAGCTGATTTGCATTTCTTGACGCCCACAAAACTCATAAGGGCAAAGCTCAAACAGCTGAAACGCCAAGTAAATGGCAAAAATGAAGAAGAAGTGAAAGCTTTTTGACTTGCATCTAACGCAAAGAAAATATTTATTATTTAACAGTATAATAACCAATTAAAATAGACCAATATCTGAAGCTGGATTACAGATAAGGTGAATTAGATGTGAATTAAGTATATAAGTGTATAGAGTATATATAGTATGACACCATGCACATCACGCACGGCATCTCAGGCAGGGAAATCTGTGTCTCAGCAACTATTTCAGCTACCACACCCATCCTGATGCCATGTTGGAGAATTGTTATGACACATTGCAGCTTGACACATACCTAATCAGTCACTTATTGGCCACTTAGTGCTGGCTCAGATAAATTCTTCCTATTGTACAACTGTATTAGACTTTATTCTTAATGCAATGGCAGGGCTTATTTGTCTTAATTTATGGATTTGTTAGCTCCTTTTCTTTATTTAATTCATTATTTCTTTAGGCAATGCCTTTAATATGAGATGACACGGTTTAAAAAAATATTCATTGTTTGTGTGTGTAACTGAAATACATAAACTATTTAAGCTTGACAGAGTGATCATCATAAATTGATTTGATGTGATTTGAAGTCAATCAGTTGAGGTTTGCATTATTTATTGTTCTTATGCATCACATTCTTACCACACACACACACACACAGGAGCACACGTATGATACATTTTTGTGAAATGATGGGATTTTCATGAATACCAAATATCTTGTCATGTCTCACTATGAGAATAAATGCTTGTAAGAACCATTTACGAATAAATCTGTTCAAATCCAACTTGATGAATGAGGCCCAATCATTATTAAATGATTGATAACTGGGACACTAAAGAACAGACATTGCTGGAGGACTACAGGGATTAGGGAACCATTGGGGAAAGACATTTTTAATTTGACTCAGTTAATTATTTTGTTTTATTTAAAATGATAGCTTTTAGACTTGCTACTTGCCATTAGCATCTGCCTACAAATCCAAATCCTGCTACTCATATATATATATATATATATATATATATATATATATGCTGTGTTTTACATTGAATCGTGTTAAATGGAACGTGTGTGTGAGTGAGAGAGAGAGAGAGAGAGAGTGATAGGCGGCGCTATGACCCAGCGGACTCCTCCTCTCCCTCCCGGTCCCTGTGGCCGAGCTGAGCAAAGCGCTGCCGAGCGGAGAGGAACTCATTACTGTCCTCAAGTCGACTTCGTAGCTGTTTGCGGGATGTTCTTCTAACTCTTCGGCCTGAAATTACGAGGATTTATCTGCTTTATTTTTTTTTCCTCCTTCTGTATTTTCTCAGCCTCTCGGCGTCCTTGTGGCTCGGTCTCACTCTCACTTCCACTCCCGTGATTTTTTTTCCGCCCGTCCTTCTTGGGATCTTATGGAATTACGCATCATCTCTGGAATCCAAACTGAACACCGACTGCCGCTTTGTCGGGACATTTCCACCCCCAAAGTACCCGAAGTGCTCTATTACCAACCAAGTCTTTTTCCTTCCAGTTTGACATATTAGAGATCTTACTGCCAGGAAATCTTTGGGCGTTGAAGTGCCAGTTCGCGCGCATGAAAATAACCTCAGTAAGACAGTAATTATTACAAAAAGCGACGGAAAGTTTTCTTTCTCGGGTTTCAGCTTAGTGGAAAAAATAAGGAAAAAAAACTGGTGGTGTGGTGGCGACTTTGGGTGCTGCACGTCTCGGCACACAGACTTGTGGGTGGTTGAAGGGGACAACTCGCATCCCTGCTTCAGATCACACTGCAGATTACTGCGCTTCCGGGAAAAGAGAGGAAAAGTTCACTGCGCTTGCCTTAAACGCGCTGGATTAAAGGGCTGCCGTTGGCGCATTCCGCTGTATTCCTCTGAGAAAATGCTGCAACACTGAAGAAAAGTGCAGAGCCACTAATATGACTTGTCGGCGCATTGAAACTAGCACCGATCTCACTCCATTGCTTGCGTGATGTTTTGATGCTGCACATTTTTGGTTACAAATATGATGAAATGGCAGCCCCGGAAGAAGGTGAGATCATTTCTGTTACGTGCTTGTTTGTGCTGGAGTGTGATCAGAAAGTGTTTTAAGCTGATTAATATCGAAACTATATACGTGAAATGTTCTGTTTTGCTTTTTCAAGTCTTCTGAAAGTTGTGCCAAATGCGCTGTGCCAAAATTCTTTATTTTACGCATGTGGCGCATTTTACGCATGTGGGCGGATCGGCACAGGTTCCACTTCCGCTAATACCCGTTATATTTATTGTTTTTAAATTAGCATTATTGTTACCGTTTAAGTAGCTATTTCATGTGTCGTTCTGATACAGTCATAAGCAGCACTGATGATCTGGTGATCACTCCAGTCTGGATGTCTGGTTCACGTCCCACTTTTCTGACCTCAAACTTTCACAATCCGTGCAGTCAGAGATGCGCACACCCTATATGATGCTCATCATTGACATCCACAAAATCCAGTCAACTTGATATTTAGCCTGTTCTCAATTCTCATATCTCCTTCTTATGTGGGCCACTATGAAAATATCAGCTATGCAAAACGTAATGTGTAATTTCGCCTGAGACGTGGAAAAGTCCACTATGGCCTCAGTTTGGTCTGATCACAAGGATATTGATCATGTTTTGGGATGTAGACCCAAGTATTGATTCTAAACCTTGTAGTTCTTCTTTGTTCCACATGGGGGCAAGAATAGAGTTGATTCATTTTTCTAGCATCTGAAAAAATAGGTGTTTATGCTTTATTTCCCCTCAGAATATATCTTGATTGTTTTGCTCTGTGTTTTAATTAGCGTGTGTATTAGCAGTTTTCATTGAATTCCTCAGGATTCCAAAGATTTCAGTAAAAATGTTTGTATTTTCAAATAACAGAAAAAAAATGCTCAAATTGTGAGTGAGTCATCTATGCAGCTGTAGTGCACCTCTTTCAAAAAGAAATCAGTAAACAGACCACTCTGGAGGATTATTACAGCCAAAACACAGTCTGAGAGCCCCAGAACACACACGTTTCAGGAAATTGTCATTCAGAACGCCACCTCAGCTTCAATGGACGTGACAAAGGGGAGGGAATGATAATAATTCCTAGCAAAAGATGGCTGCTGTTAAAACTCAGCAGGTGTCAGATTGCATTCTTTGTCAGAAACCTCTTGATTACGATTTCCACCATTTCCCCCCGCACAGGGCCTTCTGTACTTGATCAAAGCACCACAGATTTCACTCCACTGCAAATGTTTTTCTTCTAAAGCAATCCAAAGGCACTTTTTGTTGATTCTTCCCCAGGACAGTGGAAGGATGCTTTATAAGATGTTTGGAATTTCTGAACTTACAGTTCCTGCCAAGGACACATTTGTGTTGTGTATGATATTGTTTTGAGAGCAGTTGTATTATTGTGTCTGCACCATGTGTGTGTGTGGGACAGAGGAACTCTTCGGAGGAAGAATCAGAAAGCAGGGCCTGTTGGGCCAGGGTTTGGCGAGACTCTGTGCGGTCCTGGCCAGCCGCGAGCATTCCTTGCAGAGTTGGCCTCACATTTCCTTCAGTGTTTCCACAATCCCTGAGCTCTCTGGAGAAATTGTCACTCACAGAGGACACAGTGCTCACTGGTACATTCTCATTTTGTCCAAGAATGTAGGTTTGCTTCACCAGTTAGGCCAGGCTTTGGTCCTGCAACAACACAGGTGAGAAAAAATCTAGAAAATAATACCCATTAACAAGTACAAAAATGTTTCTTCTAGCATGCCTTCAGACTGATATCAACCCCAGGCTACTGCTGTGGTGGGTCTGACACTGTTCCAGGAGTTTAATTTGAGACTTTAGGGACAGGTCTTTTTTGATTCAAGTATGAAGACATTCCTTGAAAAGTATTATAAGGCCACTTATTTTCATCTCCTTGTGAAATGGATGTCTTGTTTTTTTTTTGTTCAGGCTTTCTCAACTGTATGACCTAAATGTGTCCTTATGATCGCTTCGAAAAACCACAAACTCAAAGAGCTGCATCTTCAAACACAACTCTTGCTCTCAGCAAGATGTAGATCAGTGTAAGATATCCATGTGCTGAAAGGCCTCTGTCTCAGAGTGTGTTGCGATCCATTATCCCACCTCCTCAGGCTCAACACTCAATAAAAGCCACAACCCTACTCTGATCCAGCTGCCTTTTTGTGTGGTTTTCAGTTCATCCCCTCATTTTTAATAGTTTTCACTCCAAGTTATCTCCTCTGTCACCTCTAAATAATTTAGAGCTTGGACCAGCACGCATCAGAACTCTCAGTGTAACTGTAAGAGTGCTATTCTCAGATTTTAAGATTCTCTTACTGTTAATTATCATTTTGATGCGGTTTACAGTAAAACAAAATTGATCAGAATGTTCCTGAGCTGAAAGTAAGCCCATGTTGTTATTGAACCTCATTGCAAATGCATGCTATTTCATACAAGCTGTGTAGATTTGCATCTCGAAGCGGAACTCCTGCATCCTCTGTGTGCTCCTAGAGCCGATCAATACAGGTGGTGATATAAACAGTCCGGGTTTGCCTGAAACCCTGGGTGACTCTTCAATTCCTGATTGGATTACACTAATATGTGCACTTCATATTCCTCTGATAGCGTTCTGGGAGTAGGCGATTTTGTTCATCGCGGATTACGAGGATTATTACCAGACTCTCTTCTCAGAGTCTTACTACCTCAGCAGATCAGCCTACCCTATCCATTATACACAAGCGACTTGTGACTTATAGAAAGCCTGTACCCCAGAGGTTAGCTATTACAGAAGGCTGGGTTGGAGACAGAGATGTAATTATTTATGATGTCAGAGATGCTGAATCAGGAATGCGCTCCAGAAAAGCGGGTGAAGACAAGGCATGGAATATATCATTTTCACTTTACAGTCTGGTGCTTGTTGATTTAAAGATGAATCTAACCAGAACTAAAGTTCCTGAAAGTTTTTAGTATGGGTGCCAGGGCATTGTATATGAAATTTGCTGGCTTTTTTTTTTAAGCATGACAGCTCAGATATAAACCTGATTAATACGTCAACCGAGCTCTGATTGCGGTGGTCAAGATTGAGGGATAATCACTTCTTTATGGTGTCCTTACAGTGGCGAGGAATTTTTTTTTTCGGCCAACGTCTTCTAAATGATATTGCCGCAGACCTGATTTAGTGGCGACTTCAGCGGATCGGGCTTAACCCTTATCTGCAGTGATATTGCTTCTGCTCTAACCTAATTTGCTAGCTCTTAACCTCTAAGCAGCTTCAGGGCCTTATCTCCGTTCGATTTCTGCTTTATTTATTCGATCTATGAGTGGAGGCTATCTCCGTCCTGACATTTTATCCATCACCGGAGCCGCTCTGACTGTCGGCTCGACAACAAAACGCTTTGCGGGAAACAACTCGATGAATCCGCAATGACAAACACACGCTGCCTTTGCACACACCGCGTACAGAGTGTGTCCCATCACCCGAGCCTCAATCTCTAACCTCCTGCGGCTCGTGTTTATGATGCAAAGAGGTGAACAGTCACGAATATCGAAAGGAAGACGGAGAGCACCCGTAACACATAAAGCAAGGATGCTGGTGCTCCAGTGTATGGTGTAAAGGTGTTCTGTCACGCCCAGTGAAACGGAAGAGGGAGCATGTTGCGAGCCAGCTGGATGATTAACGGTGAGGAGTAGGTGCACCTGCTGTGTTCTCTGACAGGCCAGCATATTTACAGCCTACCGCTTTGTGTGGAATTGAGCTGAATCAAGCTTGCAAGGCAGGCAGCCAGCCGTGAGTCTCTCTCTCTCTCTCTCTCTCTCTCTCTCCCTTGTATCTGCACTGCTAATGCAGTGGAGGAAGTAGTGGATGGAAGTTATTAGGAAGCCTGGCAGTGCTCCCTTCTGATCGTCCTTCTGCAACACAAAGAGAAGGTGCCTGCTCAGGGAGTTTTAATAACGCAGATCGTTCACCTCCTCCTTCAGCTGCAAAGCCACATGCATAATTCGATATATCTGGACATTGTTTTCTCATGATAGCTCGCGGCTAAAGAACGGCAATCATTCGCTTACTGTGGGGCTGAATACGGATACGGTTACGTTATTCCGATTGAACAGAATGGATGCAAACCCAAATATAGAAAGAGTGTGGTTGTTTTTTTTAAAGAATGCTTTACATGTGTGCATCAGGGCTAGGATCAAAAAATGAAAAGTCATTCAAGGTGGAGGATTTTACTTTCATTGGCTTTGAGAAAGCAGGACAAAGTTAACAGCCCTTAGTAGTTGCTTAGTCAGGGTCTGGAGGTGGTGGATTAAATTAGTTATTTTATTATTAATTATTATTTTGGGACAGTGAGTCAACAAAATGTTCTTGAAAATATTGTGATTTTACACATTCCACATGGGAGTATGCTGCAGGTAGTATAGTAAAGAATTTATGTTTTAGGTGTTTCCTGATTGCCACAGTGACTGCCAATAGTCCTGGTAATATTGTTATGTCTCCAGTACGCTCCTTAAACCTGAAATAATGGACATGCTCGTTATTTATTTCTTTTTGAGGAAAACGGTTCTGGATGATTAAATCATTTATTCTCATACAAACAGGATTAAGTAACATCTGTAGTATACACACTGGAGTGATGAGCATGAAATGGAGTGAACATTTTTATGCACTGAGTTTTTGTTCTTTATTTTGCCCCATTTGAAGGCCACACCAGATCTGAATATTTGCATCTCTAATCAGATACAGATACAAATAGCATTGTGTTATGTCCTTAATTCCTACAGTGCACTTTACATTCTCCCTAATATATTTTCATCTCAGCCACGCTTGTCGGCGTAATCCTGTTTGCATTTTCATTTTAAAAGCAGGCAGCATTCTAAGTGTCTTGGCACGCAGTTGGAGCAAATATGGAAATATCATTTGGAAATGGTATTTCCCTTTAACATTTTCAGTGCAGTGCAGAAAATTAGCTCCTTGATGTGTTGGAGGTTTACCGCCGCAAGAGCTCATCTCAGCCAAGCACCCAAGCATCTAATATGACCAATAATGCTTTTGATTGAAACCTATTTACACAATTTTGCTTTTTACCCCAGGCGAGCAGATGAGTTAATTAGTTGGATGCGGTAGATATGGTGTGTGTGTGTGTGTGTGTGTGTGTGTACACGAATGCTGCTGTGGTATCACCAGGAGGGGTTGGAAATTCTTAGGGTTGGATGTTTCACCATGTAACGGTGTAGTGCTGATTGGTATGATTGGGTTGTGTGTGTGTGTGTGTGTGTGTGTGTGTCTGTCTGTCTGTCTCAGACCAGCATGGCTGTTCCTGGGGCCCAGAGGTATTAGAAAAAGCAGTCAGTTAAGCAAACATGCAGGCTCAATACACAGCATATTTCCTTGTGCGCTGAGGTGGAAAAACACCTCAAATACACTGGCCTCTTGGATCTACTCTAGCATGAGCTCCTTGTTCTATACTCAAAGGAAGTAAAGCAAATTCAGGAAGGAAAAAAAAGAAAAGAAAAGCCTTATGTCTGAAAACAGGGGCTGGCCCAGAAGCATTTGATGAAGATTCTCACCTACTGTTCTGCAGCTTAATGGCCTGATTGCTTTTTTGTTTTTTTTTCCTAGATAATGCTTGATGCTGAGTCTTTGTCAGCATGTGTCTTTTAGCTGCCTGGCTTTCATCAGAATTATTCTGTATAAATAATGAGCTTCATCACTGTCTGCCAGAGGCATGTGCAACCCAAAATGTTTTAGCAGCTGCGTTCCTCACCTTTCGTTAGATGGCTGAGCGTCTGCTCTTGTACACCAGTAGCCTGAGAATTCCACTCATTATTATAAACTTGGTCCAAAATCAAATTGGAAAGGTTGAGGCGATTTATGTTGTGTGCATTTGCAAAATACAGTCAAGTCTTAATACATGCAGTGAGTGACAGCACAGGCCTGTGGCCATGAGGCTCTTAGCCGTCCTTTCATCCATTCAACCTCTTATACTACATGGGGTCACAGGGAACTTTCAGCTTATCCCAGGGGACTCAGGGTACAAGGCAGGGGAAACCCTGGACCTGCCAACCCATCAAAGGGCACACTCACACACACACACACACTATGGACAATTTAGAGATGCCTGTCAGTCTATACCTCATGTTTTTGGACCTGGGGGAGGAAACCAGAAACCCTAGAGGAAACCCCTGATCCATGGAAAAAACATGCAAACTCCACACACACAAACAGGACAGAGCTGTACCCAGACATGAGCGGCAAACATGGTAACTGTGCCCCATGTGGATAATATATAATTTTAACACATTGTTTTTTCAAGCACTCTCTCTTCTCTTTCTTTCTTTCTTTCTTTCTTTCTTTCTTTCTTTCTTTCTTTCTTTCTTTCTTTCTTTCTTTCTTTCTTTCTTTCTTTCTTTCTTTCTTTCTTTCTTTCTTTCTTTCTTTCTTTCTTTCTTTCTTTCTTAAATTAGTGGCTTTTTGCTGCTTGCATATTTATCGGCACCACATGACTCCCATGGAGAGAACAGCACTGAGAATCCAAACAAAGTTAAAGACACTTATAGAAGGATTTTCGACCACTTCTTTATGGGGAAAGCTCCAAGCATTCTTCATATTTATTGCACATCCTCATCCTTTCTGAAATCTGAAGACTGTGACGGTTATTGAAAAACATTATATTTGTTCTAGATCGTTTTAGATGAATGGGTTATAACCATAATTCGATCTTCTATGGCCATGTCTTAACCTCCAAGCAGAGGCATCCTTAGCTTGTGTCCAGTTGAATTAGTGGATTTATTGTGACTAGTCCCCCCACTGTATTCATGTTCGTCATAAAGACATGATCCTCTACAAGTGTCAACAACCTTGTTAGACGTTACTGTGGTTATCCTCTTCAGAGAACACTTCACTAAATAGCAGATCTGGGGATGTGAGAAACCAGTATTTGACTGAACAAGTGCAGCATTTGTGAAAAAAACATCGCATTCCAATAAATGTATCATTACTAGGAATCATCCTGTTGTCCCTGTAACTATCACCACTTGAAGACAATATCACCTGTGGCTTTCAGCAAGGGTAGGGGGTGTAGTTTTCTCTGAAGTCAGACTATATAACCTTCTTATAAGCTAAATAGAAGCATGTATTTCGAGAAACAAGACGATTTATTTTTGTCAGTGTTAAAGCTGCAGCCATCATGTTTCTAAACTTTTAGATACTTAAACAGTCCAACCTGATAGCCATCATGATAGATGGAGTCTGTTGGCGAATCCCAAAGCTATCATCAAATATAAGCATTACCATATGACTTAGATCAAACTATCATTCACTGGATTTGTGTTCTTCATTTTATAGCTTTATGTGCCAATAATTCTGCAGCTCACTGCAGCCAGCTATCTGTTAGCTAACATGATGTGTTAGATTGAGGTATTATGCTAGTAATGCAATGGCCAGTGCATCACAGTGTATCACTGTCACAGGTATGTCCATTCTGCCTTCACTGGGTCATTTATTCATTAATCGCTTTGCCTGGTCAGGATCACAGTGGATCTGGGAATACTGGTTTTACCCCCTGGATCGGATGCTAGTCATTCACACGAAGGAGGTGGGAGGAAGCCAGAGACCCCGCAACAGTATCCATTCAGTGACTTTTGTCAGAGAGTAACCAGAGCTTAGGACTGAACCTGGGACTCTGGGATCGATCTGTCTGTGTATCTGTCTGTCTAAATCTGGATCTGGTATTCTATAAAATGGTTAGTTATAGACTGAACAAGTCAAATGTTTTTCATAAAGATGCTATGAATAAATTAATTCTGCTCTGTGCCCCCCCCCCCACAAAAGACATGGTTTTATAGATATAGAGGCAATTAATATTTCAGGGAAATGTGATACAGGAAAAAGAATCTAGAAAAAAATATATACAGCTTAAACATGCGTATAGCTGTAGTACCCAAGCATGCGTGTGACTGTGTGCTTTGACAGGTGCAAACTGACTTTCTTGACCTGTGAGATTGAGCAGTAAACACACCAGCCTCGTTTCACACAGCGATTGATCAGGCGTGTCTTTCTGGACGGGATGAAGTGTGTCGGTCAGGCTTTTGTCTGGAGCGGTTATCTGTCAGACTGCACTAGTCGCCGCTTTCCTGCTCTGTAGGCCAGCGGGTCGACTCTATAAATGGACATCAGGCATAGAGACACAGTGGCACAGTTCTGCCCGGCTGTTTAGTCTATATGGACATCTGATAGCGCTTGTGCTTGCTGACTCTTTGACCCGAACAGCCCTTTTGTGCGTGTAGAGGATTGTGGGCATGTGTGATCATGAAATATGCAGACAGCCTGTGCTTTCTGGTCATGAAATATGCAGGCTGATTTTTAGACAAACGAAAACTGACATTTACAGCCGTTAACATATACAGAATGTTGTGATATTCAGATATTCAGTGCATGTCACTGTTTTATGAATGAGGTGATGGCAACAGTGCCCCCTGTTAGCTGAATTACTCTAACACACGAACATCCAACTTTACTAAACATGTACTGTACCTGCCAGGTAGCCATGTTAAACTTAAGAAACATTGCTAGTTTATATTCCTAGTCATATTGTACATGATCAAGTAGTCTCAGTATCTTGAACTGTAGTGTCTTTTTTTTTTTATCTCACCCTCCCAATTTTCACCTCTCTGTCTGTCTTTTGCAGCATTTGGAAATGTCAGGTTAGGGAGCTCTTCTGTTTAAGGTTGTCACCATCTTACACAAGCACCAGTCTTGTCATTTAATCCATAACTATTTCTACATATGCTGCCATGGTAAGAAAAATCAAACGCTTTCAGTGTTTTCTGACTAGATTTTGTGAATAGCGGTGTCAAAACACTTATAGTAAGTAGTTCTTGCATAGTAGTATTTGTATAATGACTTAAACAGTAGGCACATCACAAAGCAATAAAACCAGATATGGATTTAGTTCCCTGATGAATAGTCATTGGCAAGATTTTAAAAAAAAATGAGACAACATGAGGAAGAAGCCTTGAAAAGGACCATGAATCAAAAGGGAACTCATCCTCTTCTGGTGGCACTGGAGAGCAAAATTATCAATCATTACTCTTCTACGGGATGTTCAGTATGAGCAGCAGTTCTTACATAGTAGATGGAAGACTACAGCATCTAGATATCCAGTGAAACTCAGTGGCACTGATTTAGGGAAGTGTCAGGGGATCCATGTGGGACCATTCACAAGAGGACAAAGTGAGTCACAAGTAGAGGATCAGGCAGGTAGAGGGCAAGATGAGTCACAGCAGGTGAAGGGTGTCAGGATCAGTCATCAGCATCATGGCGGTAGAGCAGTTTCACTAGTAATAGCATGAACTATGGCTGGACCGTATAATACTGAGGTTTCCAAATGTTTTGCTCAGTCCATTTTAAAAGAATGTTAATGAAGTGGCATGTTTTCATGTTTGTTTTATAAACCACTGTTCGTTTGAGTGACACTGACTCGATATTACACATACACTATATTGCCAAAAGTATTCGCTCACCTGCCTTGACTCGCATATGAACTTAAGTGACATCCCATTCCTAATCCATAAGGTTCAATATGACGTCGGTCCACCCTTTGCAGCTATAACAGCTTCAACTCTTCTGGGAAGGCTGTCCACAAGGTTTAGGAGTGTGTTTATGGGAATTTTTGACCATTCTTCCAGAAGCGCATTTGTGAGGTCACACACTGATGTTGGACGAGAAGGCCTGGCCCTCAGTCTCCACTCTAATTCATCCCAAAGGTGTTCTATCGAGTTGAGGTCAGGACTCTGTGCAGGCCAGTCAAGTTCATCCACACCAGACTCTGTCATCCATGTCTTTATGGACCTTGCTTTGTGCACTGGTGCACAGTCATGTTGGAAGAGGAAGGGGCCAGCTCCAAACTGTTCCCACAAAGTTGGGAGCATGGAATTGTCCAAAATGTCTTGGTATGCTGAAGCATTCAGAGTTCCTTTCACTGGAACTAAGGGGCCAAGCCCAGCTCCTGAAAAACAACCCCACACCATAATCCCCCCTCCACCAAACTTTACACTTGGCACAATGCAGTCAGACAAGTACCGTTCTCCTGGCAACCGCCAAACCCAGACTCGTCCATCAGATTGCCAGATGGAGAAGCGCGATTCGTCACTCCAGAGAACGCGTCTCCACTGCTCTAGAGTCCAGTGGCGGCGTGCTTTACACCACTGCATCCGACGCTTTGCATTGCACTTGATGATGTATGGCTTGGATGCAGCTGCTCGGCCATGGAAACCCATTCCATGAAGCTCTCTGTGCACTGTTCTTGAGCTAATCTGAAGGCCACATGAAGTTTGGAGGTCTGTAGCGATTGACTCTGCAGAAAGTTGGAGACCTCTTCGCACTATGCGCCTCAGCATCCGCTGACCCCGCTCCGTCAGTTTACGTGGCCTACCACTTTGTGGCTGAGTTGCTGTCGTTCCCAAACACTTCCACGTTCTTATAATACAGCTGACAGTTGACTGTGGAATATTTAGGAGCGAGGAAATTTCACGACTGGATTTGTTGCACAGGTGGCATCCTATCACAGTTCCACGCTGGAATTCACTGAGCTCCTGAGAGCGACCCATTCTTTCACAAATGTTTGTAAAAACAGTCTGCATGCCTAGGTGCTTGATTCTATACACCTGTGGCCATGGAAGTGATTGGAACACCTGATTCTGATTATTTGGATGGGTGAGCGAATACTTTTGGCAATATAGTGTATATGTAGCGTGTCAAGACAGGGACTTTATTAAATGAAGCTTCAGAGTTAAGGCGACATTCATTTGTTCATTGTTCATTCATTATTCATTGAAAATAAATGAAATAGGAGACATTTCTTTCACGACCCCAGTTGTAAATCAGGTGGATGTTCTTGGTAAGTCGTGTTATATTATTATATTATATTATTGAAAAATCTGAACATGTCATGGATTAGACAAGATTTCTTAATACGCTTGAATCATCGACCGAGCCTTCACGTTTCTGGAGCAGTGTACAGGAGAACTTTTCCCAAGGCTTGTAATCATCATCATCAACTTTATATCCAAGGCATTTTTTTTTTGTATCCGTTTGACGTGTATGCTTAAATCAGAATAATAAATATAGCTCTTCAGACGTGTGTGGGAATGGAAGCATTGGGGTAGAGGTGGCACCACCCACACAGCAAGTCTTTCATGTGTGCGTGTAAGTGGCGCCTTTGAACTCCTTTAAAATACTGCAAGCAGTGAAGCAAAGCAAGCATCACGATTGCTCGCGTCTCGGTGCAGTCCTCCTCCACCATTACTCGTTCACTCGCTTTCTCTCTCTCTCTCGTTCTCTTGCACGCAGCACTCTTGCTTTTCATCAAAGTGCCCCTGTCCCTTGGAGCTATATCCAGTTTCCTCCTTTTCCAGGTGTGAAACAATGAAATAATAAAAAGGCCATAGGGGCTCCCTTCTTCCTCACCTCACACTGGACTTTAATGCAATTTGTTTCAATTCCCAGCTCTGCTTCACACCCATTCTAACCACCAACTGTCTCTCCTCTGCAAGATGCTGCCTTGTGTTATTTTGTGGCTGTAGCTTTGCACGTGTGCGCGCGTGCATGAGCACTCGAGAATAAGCTCTGAATGGAGGCGTTCCAATTCTCCTATGCCACGAAGGTGTGAAATACTCAATCTCTGCATGTTTCATGTGTTGACTTGGCACAAAAAAAAGATATTCATGATTTGGAGAGGTTTCCCAGCGAGCTGTGGAGCAGCTCACTACCATTTACCTCTGACCGTTCAGTGAAAAGGGAGTTAGAGGGATGGAGTCCGATTCTGCATTTAGCAAAGCCAGAGATTCTGCCTGGTTTCCAAAAGCTTTCTCCATGCTTGTCAGAACAGGCTCGCTTTATTCACCACAGTCTTTCTCATAACACAATGTAGACATTACCATGAAAATGCTGTTTTTTTTGTTTGTTTGTTTGTTTTTTTGTGAGATTTTCAGTGCAATATCATTACAAGAGCTGCTGTTTACAGCTGTTGACACTCAGGAATGCTTTCATTTTGTTATGCATTCACTCTTTCAGGTAACGCTTACTGTATCGTCGGTAAGGACAACATTGTACATTACTTATTTCTCACTGAAGCTGGGGTATTTCATTACAATTTCAATGAGAAAGCTAGTCGTCCACTCAGATCTCATCAGCAAGGACGTCTGGTATTATTTTATCTAGTTTACAGAAACAAGAGCAAAGGTTTTCTTGAATGTAGGGATCATATGCCAGCACTGTTGGGTTTGTAGGCAGAGGAGCTCTTTTATTATGATGAATATAATATAATTTGCATGCGCAACAAATTGCTTTTGTCTTGGTTTGGTTGTGATGTGGCATTGGAAAAAACCTTCAGATGAAACATGAAGAATTTCTGTTCAGGAGTAAGGCCAGGAATGATAGATAGGTGTTTTGTTTTTTTCTAGTATTGTGTTTCTTGACGTTTTTGTTGTTAAAAGTTCTTTTAGAAAGTGTGTTATTGTCATACCAAGCTGCGAAAATCACTTTTCCCACATGGGCAATAAACAACTGAACTCAACTGAACTCCACACTGCATCCAAAATGGTGTTTCGTCCCAAATCACATACAAGCATACTAAATAGTGCTCCATTTCTTTCTTCACACACACACACACACACACACACACACATACAGTATATATATATATATATACAAACACACATATACAAACACACACACAGTGGGGAAAAAAAAGAAATTGGTCGTGTCCTCATAACCCATTTTGGAAAATGAGTAGGGCGTGCATCTTTCCTTTAAAACGTCCAGTATGAGCTTGAGATTTTTTATTCATCAGTGCTTTTAATTTTGTTTTTACATCATTATTGTTCATCAGTAATTATATGCCCATATCTAATTAAACTTTTTTTTTTTAAAGGTTTCTATTGTATTGTACCAAAAATAGCACAAATCTATTAAGAATCTAGACTGATCTCTGACTCCGATCGGTTTAAGACTGATCATTGTCTTAATTAGCCTTTGTAATTTTGCAGGTTGTGAAGGTCCATGTGAGTTAAAATTCTCTGTCGATGCTCTTGACCCTGTTGTCAGCTTTTGAAGATTTTAAGGTCTAGAATGGATGTAAATAAGGGGAAATATCAAGGGAACAGCTTCAATTTCTTTACCAGTTTAAGGAGCCGATAAGAAGTGTGGATGGTTTGGTTCTAATGCTTTACAAGGTAAGCCAGTTAAGTAGGACATACAAACATACAGGTGATGCAGCAAACATACATACATATAAACATCCATCCATCCATACATACATACATACATGCAGGCCTGTTCTACCAACCCTTCTGTTTTTACACACATTCACTTTTTGGCTCATTCTTTCTTTTTCTGTCCTGGCAACAAAAATAAATCCTGCTCTCAGAGGGCTCATGAAAAAAAAGAGTGGACTGGAAAGAGAAGGAGAGAGCCAAAGAGGGTAGTATGCTACAGGGAAAAAAAGCAACCCAAACCGTATTGGGTATACATTCAGGTACAGTTCCAGTCTGCAAGGTTCTACTTATTCTGGAAAAGTCCTTACTGCAAGCACTTAGAATCTCTTCTACATATCATCTACCCAGTGAAGCTCATCTCAGTCATCCATCCCCAGCACGATCTCTTCCACTAGTTCGATTAACGTCACAGGACCAGGTGGAAAATAGGAGCTCCTAAAATAATAGGCTGCTGGCCTTAGAATTTCCTCAGCCTAGCACTTTCCATGGCTTTCATTTTCATGGCCTTGAAAACTCTGAACTAACTCCCCCCACCATCCCCCTCAACCCCCTTGGCCAGTTTGAATAAACATTTTTTGACATATTGGCTAGCATGAAGGCCAGCAAAACCTGAGCGAGGTTCATACCGCAGTTGGTCTTCTACTGATCTTCACGGTAATGGGTGCTGCCTCTGTAGCCATTATCCTTGGCTTGGCCACTCCGTATGCTTCTGGGCCTCTGGGGCAGCTGCAGTGGAGAGTCTCGTTTTCTTTGCTGTTTGTCTAACTGTTCTGTTTGCTAAGACCAGGTGGTTCTGATAAAGTGAAATTACTCAAAACAGAGTTTATTTATTTATTTATTTTTAAATATGGTGGCAGTTTTTGTCCACTTTTATCTGGTTTGGTGGTTCTCCACTTTAGCATATCCGTGTGTCCATCTTACACTGTACACGGGTCAAAACTGAGCTCATGTTACTGTTAGACTTCATACCTGCATTGCTGTTGGATGTTTCTGTCATGTTTTAGACCCTTCTGGATAGTCAATCACAAATGTTCATTGTTTCTCTGATCTGTCTTCAAACTGTCTGAAAACAGTGAGTGCATTCCTGCATTCTCTCTTTCTCTCAGTTTCAGACAGCGCCTGACTCCTCCAGACTCGATAAGCAATCACGGCTGGTGGATATGACACTTGTTTTTTGTGCGCTGTCTGCCGTCAGCCTTATCAAAAAAAAAAAAAAAAATCCCACCCTCCTTCAGACAGTTCCCAATTTGCCTCTTCATCTCCACCCTCCGTTACAGACAACATTGTTTCCCAAATAGATACCCACTCAAGCTTTGCAAAAGTGCGCCTTTCACTTCCACTAATTGCCTTCTTGAGGTAGCTCATTGCTTACTGATGTGCCCCTATCCACTGCAGTGTATCGGTGGATGTCTTAAGTCGGTTTTCTGTTTGGCGAATTAGTGTCAGAATGATCTCATTTGAAAGCTCAGGCCCTCTCTCATTAATATGATCCCGCGTCCCTCCAGGGGGTTAGAGCAGGAGACGGGATTGGCTTCTCCCAGAAACCCGATTAGAATGCTGTTCCAGTTAATCAAGTCTGAGCCCCATTTTTATCCTCTTCTTTTAAAAATCACTTTTGTGTAATGTAATTATGCCGTGTCATTTTTTTTTTTCTCTCCAGTGCGAAGAAATTGAATTTTGACCATCTCTTCAGCTTTGTTTTGAACAAAGCAGCATTTCAGGATGTGTGGAATCTCTCACTGAACGGTGTTTACCTAGTGCACAATGCACTATTTACAGCACATCTCTGACAGTGCAGTAAACTGAATATATGCTGTATATACATATCAGGGGAAAAAAAACATAATTACCTTTTTAAACGTTTATGGCTGTTGCAGGTTTCAAATGTCCTCATACACTGCAAATGTTGGGATATTTCCATGGCTCAGTCACAGCATCCTAATTTCCCCAGCTATCTCAGCGGAGACAGCGAGCTGAGGTTAGAATGGGGCCGTGCAGACTGACCTCATTTCATGGAACAGTGTTTGGAAAGAGGGGTTTATAGCAGAGTATTGCTTTATATTACTTGCTGTGTGATGGCTTCGTGTAACTTAGTAAACAGTATTAATTTCAAAAGAAAAGAGCTTGCTTTAAATAAAGCATTCATTTTGGCCCGAATGAAATAAAGTGTGAACTGACAGGCGAGAAATGTAATTCTGCCTCCTTTATCATTTTCTCGGATCAATCCTTGGCTGCTGTGTCTCTTTCTCGTTCCCCGGGGATGACGCTGTGGGGTTGGTAAAGTGGTTTCTTATCTGTATGGTGTTTTGAAATTAGTTTATTTTTTCATCTTAGATTAAATGTTTAGATTGCAAAGGAAGAAAACGGGCGCTTCAGCCATGAAGAGTATCGCAATAAAAATCTCAGAGGCTTGGCAGGAGAGAAGGACAGAAATGTCCCACAGCATCTTGTGAAATCGTATGATGTACTATTGACACCAGGTTACATTTTGGCTGAAACTGTAATGCATGGGGTGCTTCCACTGTGTCCCTTTTTGATGTGTGCTTTGTCTCTGTCTAGTTTTGTGTCTTTTCCTGTGTGACCTCTAACCAAGGTCTGTGCGGTAGGTGTCCCAGTTTCTGCCACTTTCAAATTTAGAGTGTAGCTCACTTTACAGCGAGGCAGCTGGAACACCCTCGACATGGGAACAGTGCTTAGGTACACATGTCTAACCTCAGTGTGGCTTTGGAAGCTTCTCAGACGCTTAAATGCTCATCAGAGTCGTTTCCTAAAAGCAAAACGAACCATTAAGCGGGCAAGTTTAGAGGACGTTCTCGAATTTAGCTATCTATTGTGTTATAAATTTGGATGAATGGAAGCGGTTCAGATGGAATCCTGTTAAGCAGGATTTGAAGTGCATCCTGTATGTCTGCGCCTGTGGGCGCCATTCAGACTGGTTCTCGTCATTTCAATTTGGCTAAATTTTCAGACCGAGGGAGGAAGGAGACGTTTTAACACACATGCTGGTGTCATGATTTGTTCTCACCATCTGCTTATTAATTTCATGCACATCTCAGTTTGTTCAGATGATACCATCCACAAGAGCCCTGCAAAGTCTGAAGATGATTCAAGTCTTTTCATACCCAGGGCTGTCTGTGAGAGCTCTCAGTGAAACATGAGCTTTCTCATATTGCCTGCTTAACTCAACAAAAGGCCAGTGTCCCCAGACTGCACGGACCGTCTGGATATATGCTTATGAACTTTGAAACAGGTGGGCTAGTCCAGACATTTGAGCAGCAATGAAGTTCAAACACTGATGAATCCTAAAATTGAGGCCTACTGAAGTTATCCATCCATCCATCCACCCATCCATCCACTCAACCAGTGTAGTGTTTATCTACACATTAAGTCAGCGTTAGTCTCCAGGCTCTTCAGACTAAAGGAAACACTTTACCCTCAGAGTTCTATTCTGTTATTGTCTGCGCCACTGTCGTATAATCCAGTATGTCTTCCAAAAGTCCGGCAGCTTAATTATATGTCCTCTAAAGCTAAAATTAGGCTAGATGACACCATGTTTGCTATTTACATAGCAATTTTTTTTCTCTTTTTTTCCTTCTTTCTCACCCTACATCATCTGAAATTTCATTAGATCATTATGAAACTCAATATTCTCATCATAAGGCCAGGTAAACAGTGCTACATGTTTCCATAGTAACCAAACCCGTGCCCAACCACACGTCTCCCAGCCATTTGCAGTCTACGGGGGAATTTTGAACAAAACCATAAAAAGGGCCGCATTAAAGGCTGCCGACCACAGTGGCAACGCCATCTTTCAAGTGGGGCCTGTCGTGAAAGAGGTGGACGTGTAATTAAGGGGTGGGTGGATGGTTTTAGGAGATGCGAAGCGGCGATATTTACTCACTCCGTTTGCGACCTTGGGTGGAGCCGACCTTGTGGCTCTGGAGTCACGGCAACTGGGCAGTGGGTGGAGAGGAAATGCACTGCGGTTCTACCAACCATAGCTTGTGCCAAGCATATTCCCACGAGCCCTGTAGAGTTACGATCTGTTTACACTGTTAGGGAGATTTCTCTCAAACACTTTGACTTTTTTTTGTTTGTTTGTTTGTTTGTTCTCTTTGCGGTACGGGGTAATAGTGAGAACCCAGAGTATTAGTTTAACCAGAAACAAGCGACCTATTGAGACTGTATTAATTCGTGAAGATGTCAAAATCAGATTCCATATCCCTGAGTGATCAAGAGGCAGTGGGTTTTTGATTAATGGTGGAAATGATGTTCATGGACTCAGTTACTCTGTGTCACTCTGTGTGCACTATGTACCAGCTTTGACCCTGATTGATTGCACTGAAGCCCTCTAATTCAGGGCTTCACTGCAGTTTCCCCTTCAGGATTGAATGCTTAATTACAGCGAATATAAGAAATTGGCTGTGACTTGTAGGGATGAAATATTTATGGCTCTGAATGCAACCCTTTGGATACGACTTTAACTCTGTGCCCCTCTCCTGTCACTCTGTATACAAGGAATGAGGAAACACTGCCAATACGAATAAGCCATAGCAAATAAATCCTTGCCATCGGGCAGAAGAGCGTAAACATGATCACCATGTGTTGCTATGTTTTACACTCTGATACTCCTAACCAGGCTTCAGATGCATCTTGGGACTGAGAATAGTCTCTTCTTGAAAACACGTCCAGTGTGTTGACTGGTTTCCCAGATGTGCCGTACATTACAGAGAATGGCGAGCTGCCAGTGTTCTGTTGTTACAGGTACCGCTGTATGCAATGCCATCTACTTTAATAACAGAGAGACAGGAGAGAAAGAAAAGGACAAGCTCAGAGGATATATTTAGAACCGTGGTCGTACCTGTGCCAAATCTCTAGAGGATGCACCCAGGTGCCTTCAAAAGCAGGTGTTTGCCTGTTCATGAGACACAGCTTGGGATTTCTGAATCGAACTACTCTCTGCCCTGGGGTACTTACAGGCTGCCTGGTGGTGGCATTCGTCTGTTTGGCCTCCATCCGATGTTCAGAGGCAGAGAAAGTAATTATACAGCAAAAAAGAAATGCACAATATGGCAGCCAGGCCGTGACCGGGGGAGAGAGAAATTGTGGATAGAATAAGGATAATTTAATTGCAGGCATGGATGTTCTGAAGGGAAAGAGAAGTTTGAAGGGATGAAGAAGAGAAACCAATATTAAGAGAGAATATTAGAAAGGGGTTTATGCAATTATGGGGAAGGATGGATAGAAATATCAGAGGAGGCGAGTGGAGAGACGTGTTATCGCTCTCGTGACAGGCCACAGATAAAGAAAACAAAAAAGGTTCGAAGGAGCAGAAGCGAGAAACAGCGAGAAAGTCATTAAAGGCCGTCTTTGTTGTGTTTTGATCGTGCTGTCTGTAACAAGCCTCGTTTGAGGATGAGGGCAAGATGAGACTCTCTGGGAGGGCACTTGATTGGGCCTGCTACAGCTAAATGGTTTCCACAGCAGGGAATAGCGAGCAGGGCGCCTTCTAACTCGGAAAAGCTGTGATTGACAGCACAGCGCTCTTTTGTGCCTTTAATTACTCATAAGTTATCACTAGTTACGGGCACAAATAGTTCTCTCATCGAGTGCTCATTATGTAAGCGCTTCATCGATTAGAAAAACGCTCTTGGAATTTTGCTTATTGATTTATTTGACTGAGGGGGAAAAAATCCCAGAACTTTTAGTGTGAATAGTGCCATAAAGGGCTAGGGCTTATAATCTTACAGGTATTCTTAAAGTGATGTTCTTATAGGGATGGGGCTCGTATTGACACAGTGAGCTTGGCCTATAGTAATGTTGAAAATTATCGAAATACAGAAAAAATAATTCATCGTTAACATATTGTTAGGACGGAACTTTTTATACAGTCCAGTTTCAAATAGCATTCTTTTGTATGTGTAAATAAACAGTATGTATTGTAGGTACCACCGATTATACCTTATGTATTGCTTGAATACAGTAATAACATTTCTGCCCAAATGGAATATGATGGATTTTGTAAATGTAAACTCAAGTTAAAATACAAGTCAAGAACATGAACTAGTATAGTAGCTAAATAAGTCTAAAACAAAATTCATGGTATTGTGTATGTGGTGTTGATTTTTTTAAACAACACAAATTAAAACTTTATTCACCTTTTTGTGGCATTATTATACTTTAACCGGACTGTTCTTGCTTACTTATTTATTTTAATTACTTAGCACAAAAAAACGATATAGACAACAATATATCTTTTGTTACAAAAATTAGTACTGTTAATTAAAACAGTTTGCTTCACACACTGTTTATTTTAAATATTGACTAATAAATTATTCATTTTTAATGCGGCTAATTACTCCGCTACAAAATCGCCCATAACAACCATCATACATTCAAAATCTTCACTGGTTAACATAATGGCCATGGTGGAGGTACTCATGGTCCGAGTTGCATGATTCTCTCTTCCTGTATGTAACTATAGTGCTGCAATAATCTTTGCCATGTTTAATGCTTTGTGTCATGAAGAGCAGAGAGGGAAAAAAATCAATTTTGCCTTATGACAGTGCTGGCAGCGTCGGAGGCAAAACAGCTGCAGTTAATGAAAAGCCGTGGGATCAATGAGAGCGAGCACGGCACATGAAGATGGGGGAGTGATAGATTTGCTTTGGGATGGTTGAGAATGAAAGAGAGCGAGAACCGCAATTCGAAGAGAAGCGAGGTTTACTGTCCATGAAGCTCTGTGGGTTGCTTAAAGTGCACTGAGAGCTGTCTCATCCTGAGCATCAAACAGCGGGGTTTCCCGGTCACGCCGTCCACATCCAGACCCTTCGTAACGACACGTGCAACACTGCGCTTTCATAAACGCCCGTCTTCTTCTCTCCCTCACGCTTTTAACATTAATACACTCTGCACAGACATATGGCTCAACACTGTGGATCTAATTAGATGTTAAATTCCGTGTGAACTTGCCTGTAAATGACGCCAGCTCTGGTCATTCTCTGGGAATTAGAATTCAATTTGGATAGTAGTGATGGCTTGAAATGTGATTATGTGGGGGGAAAATTGCTAACTAACATGGCAGTTTAGTGGTGTATGTTATACAATAGAAGCTTTTTGTCTTGCTCTACTCTGAGTAAAGAGTTTTTTGTTTTTTTTTGGTTTGTTTGTTTTCCAGTTCTGTCTGAAATGATGGAAGATGGAGGCCTTTATGGAACAGGAAGGAAAAATGGATGCAGTTGCATTTCTGTGCTTTATTAAAGCAAGCATGATGCTAGAGGCGTGTGTGTGTATGTATATGTGTGTCTGAGAGAGAGAGAGAGAGTAGATATGAGTAAAGGGCGACCACCTACAGGTTGGAGTGAGTAATCAGGCAGCTAGCTGGACTGGTAGCCACTGAGAGGTGTTTGTGTGTTTGTGTGTACATGCTAGAAGGTTAGAGGACCTCCTGGAGTTGGCTTAGCCCTGCCATGTCATCTGAAATAAGCTGGAGTGAGCCAAATAATAAGCTCTGCTGGCTTGGAGAATTCTTGTACTACTTGCTTGAGTCACAATTGTTATTTTTACCTTCAGCTTCTTAAAAGCTTCTCGCATTGCTCTTATTTTCCACGGGCGTTCAAGTGGAAAAAATGTCTAGCGGAAATGATTTGCTACAGTATGCAGTAAAACTGTACCTCACTTTCCTGCTGCTTATACCACTTATGTGAGTTCGAACTTGGATAGTGTCAAATAATCATCAATACTGTAAGTGATGTTACGTAGAAGCACTGTCATCTTTGGGGAGTTTGTTCATTCCTTTGAAATCCAGGCTGTCCACCTAAACCTTTTTCTAAGACGTTGAAATACGATGAAATGTTAAGGAAAGTGTGATTCCAGTGACGTATACGCACAACACTAAAGACACTTGCAGCTAAACACACTGTGAACACCCGAGCCATGTTTTAGTCTCGCCTGTTATGTGGGCAATTTGAGAGTATAACATAGTTATCCCGAACTAGACATCAACCCACCCACATCAGCTTTCACATCAGCCTTCCTAACCTCCCAGCTCTTTTGTAGCTGTTCCATAAGATATAAATAGATTCATCTGTATGCTCCTTGTTTATCTTCTACTCTCTTAAGCTAATTGTTCATTTACTCTATATCCCACGCATTTATTAGCTGACTGAGCCTGGACCTTTATGTAGATTAACAGGTAAATGTGTCACTATGCACAGAATCTTTGTAGTTTGTGTAAAATACAGAAGACAGAGAGATTTTTCCACCATAAGCAGGTCAGTGCAGCTCTCCTGATACTGGAGTCACTGAATGAAGTCTTCTGTGAAAAGATAAAATAAAATCAGGGCATTTTAGTGGCAGTTGAGTCTAAAACAAAGCAAGGTTTGCGTGAAAAATTGGTAATGAGAAAACGGTCATTTAGGCCAAGAAGTGCACCATGATACTGAACCTGAGACTGCAGTGTAGGAGGTGGTGTGAGTTCAGTTGCACTGGAACCGTGTTGTGATTCTCGTGAACGTGAGCGCAGCTTGTACTTGGGTCTACAATTGTTCAAGTGTTATAGTAACCTGCTCATGTCTTTTAGCCAGTCATGACATCATTAGTTTCCACAACGCACAGGGGAACACTGTGGGACACACAAGAGGTGAGGTGCCTTACTGCACATAATGGCATCAAAATAATGCTAGCTGTGTTCCCCGTGTGCATTCGTTGTGATGCAAGATGAATGTAAATGCACTGGGGTTCACACCCAGTAAAGATTTTCCAAAATCTAGGTCTATGCTTAATTGCTAAACATGTTTCTGATTAGTGAAAAAAATAGCAGATCGACTGTGGTGGCAGCTATAAAGCAAACCAGGTTTCTATTAAGCTTCTAATATGTCATTGTTTCTATGGTAACAGCTAACTTACTTGGATGTGCTGAATAATCAACAAATTTTCAAACTGTGTTATTTAACAAGGAGAAATGTAGAACTGTTATGATGCAGCTTTTTATAAGAAGGCATGTATTTAATTCATGTTTAAGGAAGGAGTCTCCAGTGTCAGCATGTTCTATCGGTTTGTTTGTTGTGTAAGTCCCTTTTCCAAGTTGTCTCAGGAACAAGGTCTTTGTGCTTCATGGTTTCTCTGTAACATGACCAGCTTTTCTTTGTCTCATTACATCTCAGGAGAAAGAGGAAAGTTGTCTGGTGAAGGAAGGACTGGTAACAGCTGTGAGAACAGGAAATAACTGAATTTGTGGAAGTTGAAGTTTGCTGGTAAATTGCTGAGGCATTAAAACATTTCAGAGTGGAAACATCAGCATTGTTTTCTATAACAACATGCCCTGTCAAAGTCTAAAACTTCCACAAGAGCAGTTGCCTTGACCAGATACTGGAGGTTAGAGTAAGGTGTTTATTCTTTTTATGGGTGCTGCCAGGGGTGTTTGCCCATTAAATGGGTTTATCAGTGATTTTTTCACACTTTGGCTGGTCCAGTTAACCTTCGTTGGACATTTATTTCATGGAATTTGCTGAAAGGGTGACCCATTTTTTCGAGTTACATTCCACTGGACCCACAAGTTAAACAGACAGCCATACAGTGTAAGCTTTCCTGTGTACACAGCAAACTGCAAAAGGAAAGCATAATCCATGCAGGATTGTCCCAAATGGTCTGTTTGCCAGCGCTGTAATCACCCAATCTTCAGCTTCTTCTAACACGCTGGCATTAATTTTTCATGGAGTAAATACAGCAGACTTTTTCAAATGCATGTGCATCTATGAGGGCTGCTGTCTTGTCTGTATGAATTATTTAGCACGACAAATGACTTGTCCCCAGCATGTGTAACGACATCCAGCTACGTTCACAGCCAGCATGACTTTTTTGAGCGTCCTACATCTGGCAGGTCAATGGTGTTATCGAACAGCGAGGAGATCGGAGGTGTTGGCATGACTGGTATTATTAAAGGCATTGGTCACAATGCAAGGAGACGTCGTCCCTGATGTGCTCTATCTATCTCTATATGTATCTATGGATGGATGGAAAGATGGATGTGCAGGGAATGGGATTGCAATGGAATGTATAGAAATAACTGTCCTGTTGAGTTTTAGGGTGTCTTTTTTTCCTTTTTTTTTTTTCTTTTTTTAAAGAATTGCACTCTCATTTTTATATCAGGGCATGCTTTTGGCTTTTTTTGTTTAGTCTCTGTTTATCATCTTTTCAGCCAAACCTGCAAGTACACTCAGGCTACCCACTCATTCACTAGCTACATTACTTCTTATGTTCAGGTTTAATTTTTTGGTCGTAACGTCGACCAAGACAAGATTTTTCAAATTTCATCCATTTTCGTTGAAAAGCTCAATAAACAAAGCTGTCATGCTCTTACTGAAATCACAGCTTTGTGTTGTAAACATACATTCGAAAATAAATGTTTGTCTGTTGTCTACTGTAAGCATAGTGTTAGACACCATATTTGTTCATTGTAGTCTCCCTGGACCTAAACTAAACTTGATTCTGCTGCATGCACTCATTTGATGACAAACTGCTCCCTAAAGAAAAGTCACCAATGCAGTGATTAAAAAAAAAACCCCCACAACACAGAAAAGAAAAAAAAATCAAGAACCCTTGGAAGTACCCGTCTCTCCTTGGAGTGATGTGATCATAACTTTTTCATCTCCCTCTGAAGAAAGCATTTGTGCTGTAGGATTAAAGAAGCCCCAGGCTTTTCTGAGTGTCTGATGTCAGATGGCAGTGAGAACGCAGCGAAATAATGGAACTCTCTCTTTGAGTACATCATTAAGCAGGGTGCGTTTTTTACACACGCCTCGTTATGCAGGAGAATCGTCAGCGTTAAGGAAAAGGAAATGGGCGAATATCGCTCTTTTCATGCTGAAAGTGCACACTACCTTCAGAAGAGTACAGACAAGGCACTACTCATGTTCTCTGTTTGTTCAACTCGGGGAAGAAAGCATCTTGCATGAAAGCCCCATACGTTCCAAGCCTAACTGCGGTCTAACAATCACACACACAAGCTCCAGCATGGTCAGGGCATCTTATTAAATCTGGGTGGTATTCTCACCAGAGCCACAGCTGAAGATGAATTTGGATCGTAGGTTGATGTTTTGGGGCAAGCGCTATCTTTAGAGATCAGAGGCGACGACTGTCGACATTTGTAGTATGAGGAGACGTAGATGTGGATGTGTCGGAGGTCTTAAGATAACAAAAGTGAAAGCCGTGTGCGTTGGATTGGCTACGAGACCAGATCAAGAGCTGGATCAAATGAGTGGGCGGAGAGTGCGCAGCGAGTGTCATTATAGCCTGCGGGCAGACTGCAGGACTCGAGAAGAAAGAAAGTCTGCTTCTCAGGCTAGAAATGATACGCCCTCTGTAAAGACAATTATGCTTGTCTTATCGTGTGCGTGTGTGTGTGTGCGTGCGTGTGTGTGCGTGTGTGTGTATATGTTCTGGGGCCCGAGAGTGTGAGCTTCACTGATTCTTCTTGGTCTTTGTTTAAGGGCGGTGCCATTTTGAGATCAAACTTCAAGATCACATTTCTTTCAAATATGTTTGATCTTTAATTCCCACAAAGTTGCATGTCCTTTTGGGAATTTTACAACAAGAAAGATGCTGAAAGAAGATACGCGGTATAAAAAGAACTGTTGGGTAAAAAATCTTTACAAGAAAAGACTATTTTTTTCTGCTACAGGAAAGCTCTTCTTGTTGTAGCTGCACATTAGCATGAGGATTGCTGTGCCAGTTGATTTGTCCTTCACTGTCTTTCCAGCTGCGGAGAGTGATGGGCTATTGCAGTTAGTGGCCCTGGGCAATGACAGAAAGAGAAAGCGAGGAGGTGAGAGAGGGAAAAAAGAGAGCCTGAAATGACAAACAGAGTCATTCAGCCTGCAAAAGCCTGCATTCATTTATCCAGCTAAGCACCAAAAGCAGATTAGAGGTATTAATCTCTTGTAACCAAAATAAAGTGCGCCAGAGAGGCTTTGGAGTTTTTGCGCGGATAAAGTCGAGAGCGTGTCCTTTCTCGGGGTCTTCACCGAGGCCCTCCGCTCTTCTGCTGAAATCTCTGTTTAGAGTATTATATGGAAGAAGCATCATGACTGTTGGTCACACACATAATCTCTCAGATAGACAGATTCCGCCAGCAGGTCAGGATTTCTCCTCCTTTATGTTCCATTCCCCTACAGTCATCATTAATCTGCTTCACTGCTTTCCATAATGTGCCTCCAGTTTTCACCACAGACTGCTTCTTGTCCAGACTTACTGGCCTCTCAAGTTCCATCTGCACTTTTTTCACTTTTTCTTGCTCATTTGTGGCAAATATCTGCAACGATTTGTAGACCCACTGGCCATATGGGAACTGCCAGATATAGAGCGTGCTCTCCTGACAGCGCTTAATCTAACACACGTCAAACGGTTGGGTTCCCCCAACAACACTGTGCGAAATGACTCGTCTTTGGAAAACGAAATGTCCGAAACGACGTGTCCCTCTATTCTGCGAGTGCCGCACAAAGCTAAGCTTATCACCCTGTGCAATGACATGGATGCCAGTAAACTCAGTTACCTCTGAGGCAGAGAACTGAGGCTCACTCTCTCGACGCTGATCACTCACCGGAACTGATTCAATTAATAGAGGCCAGGGGCGGCTACTGAAAAAGCAGGAAGAGGTGAAGTCATAATTATCAGCTGCTTAGTCTACTTACACCTGACCGATTTCAAATTAAGATAAGTGTAGCTACGTAGCAGGACTGACCCACGGAACAAATATGGTGATAAAATAATTACCCATCAGAGGAATTAGGGGAATGATAACAAGCACTGTTTGGATTGATACTTGGGAAAGGAGTGCGTGGAACGGGTCTGCTACGTGTATCTGGAGTATCTGAGGTCAGTACCTGAGCTTCGGGTCGGTTCTGTTAGACGCGTGTCTGTAGGATTGGGATTATTTGTAGTGGTCTAGTGTAGTTGCTGGGATGAAAAGAGAATATTCCTAGAATAGCACACACTCACCTACATTCTCAGCACACAGAGGACGGGGCAGTGTGCAGCACCAATGGGCAGATCACTCGCCATTGTTTTTTGGGGTTTTTTTTTGTCAGTGTGCATGATCTTGGATGTATTTGTTTCTTGTTCATTCACTTTACTAGCTAACTAGCTCACTGTGTATTATTGGTAGCTACTAGGCTTGTGTTTTAGGTATTTCTTAATTTAAGTCCTCGTTCATTTGTCTCAAATTCTCAGCTAGACAAAACAATACAGTAATCCCCCATTTATCACAGGTTCTAAATAACAGATAACCTTAAAGCTGAAGACTGTGCAGTTCCAGACATTTAATTTGGGAGAATTTAGTGATGTATACTGGGTTAGGGTTTTGGGCAAACGAAACATAGCACCCAGCAACACACCAGAGCTTTTACTTGTCCAGTGTGTTAGCTAATAAATGTATTATTTGTCCACCCCTGAGTACAGAAACAGAGGCAGGCAGACAGGTGGATGCTTTTGCCTGCAATCCAATTAAGAACACGGACTAATTGAAAAGCATACAACTGCAAGAGCCTTTATTCCCCGTCCTTCTGTCTCCTGCTGTCAAGTTGTAAGACAACACTATTGTCAATTAAACGTCCTTAGCAGATGGTCCTGCACAAGAAGACACAGAAACGCTCACACGTCATGTACGATAGCCGATGTCACAGCTGAGATTGTCACATCGTGACACCTCTTGGCCAGGAGAATTCCCACGCAGCACTAATGCTGGAACCGCACATGCGGCTCTCTGTGCAGCCGGGGTTAGAGTTCCGCTGAGGCACGAGAAGGTCTTTAATCCTCTATGTGCAGCCGCGCTCAGGAGAGGAGGATAGGAAAAAGATTTTTTCGAGAAAAAAAAAAGTGAGGTGTAAAAGTAAGAGCAAGGAGATCTCGCACATCTGCTCTCCTTCTTGACTGTCACACAATCCTGATTTACTTTCTTCTCTATGGCTCATCTCGCAGCGTTCAGGCATTCCATCCTGCATTCCTGCAGCACCCGTAGTCTTGTTAGCGGTGATGACTGCATCAGAAATTCTGTAAAAACGGGACTTCAGCAGCAATCATCTTGCCTCCCCAGTCCTCCCTAACTGAAAGATTTCTTTAGAAGACTCCATTGTAGGCAAAGAATCAAGAATGAGAGCTTCATTGTGACTTGAGAGAGAGTGTGTGTGTGTGTAAGGGTCTTTTTTAGGTCTTGAGCAGTACAGCAGAGGTAAGAGACACAGATGAATATTCAACAGAAGGGGAAGGAAAGCTCAGGAGATTTGTGTCATATTCCTGTGTTGATGCAGCCACACAGTTAAATAAGGTCTCTGGATGCGCAGACCTCTGAATGAGACCCTGATTGAAATGTGCATTTCAAGAATGCAGGGTTTATCCTCCTTCTCACACACATACACACACACACTTCCCGGTGTGTTTACGTCTTCCTGAGGTTGGCGCTGAAATAATCCTCTAAAGCGTTTCGTCTAAAATGGTTTGCATCCCCACCCTGCTAGTCTGCGTCTGTGAGCAATGATAATGTCACCACAGTGCTTTTCACATTCAGTCTTTTTCTGGGCCAAATCATCGCAGCGTGAAGATGCTCCTGTATCACATTTGAGGTGTCTATTAAACACACGCTTTAGAAGCTCTGCGCCTTTAGAACGCCTGCCGTAGTTTTTACTACAACCCAGGCAGAGCCAGCATGGATTGATTCTTTTGAGGTTGCGGGAAATGTCAAGCAAGCGTCCAAGGCCACACCTTGAAAACCTTCCATTCATCTGTTCCTTATATGAAATTATAGTGTCTTTTTTTTTTGTATTCACATATAAAATAGTTCTGTTATCATGCCACAAAGGAATATTTTCCTTTTTTTCCTGTTTGTCAGCTCTCCCCAATCAGACGTCAGGATGAAGGCTAAGCCTTAAACGTGTACTTACTTCGAGACATCTTTTTTAAAGCGCTGCTGCACAGGGCAACGTTACACACTTTGAATAAATCGCTGAAGTCTGCCCTCTTCCACATACATGAGCGCACAGATTGGCTGGTGTGGCTGTGAATGAACGTATACAGAGATCCAATCACAGCTATCCTGTAACACGTCAGTAGAAAACAGACCACTCTATGTAATAACTGAACATTATTGCACGTGGAAAATAGAGGACCTCAAGAACATCTCTTACTGTAAAATCTTTCCAAGAAATGCAGAAGGATGGAAACACGCCTTTGACCTACTTTCTCATGTTACTTGCCTTGTCTACCACAGTAGCAGCAGCAGCAGTGACTGATTATTACAGCCTTAAAGACTTTCTTTAATAAAATTCAGTCAAATCACTTTAATCAGAATTGTTTAGTTGCCAGCAACGTTCGCCAGAATAGCTTCAGTCAAAAATTCAAAAACTGCGTCAGATAGTGAGAAGTCTATATTACACACACACACACACACACACACACACAACAGAGTGTGAGGTATATGAATTCCAACCCTTCATATTCCTTAAAGCCTCAGTGCCGGAAGACAGATTGTTTCTAAATTTGTCTTTTCGCACTTTAGGACATGATAATGGACGAGTTTCTAAACACAGGCTTTGAGCAGGAAAAGTGTGTTACTGTAATAAGGAGAATACCATATGGGAGAAGAACAATAACTCTGCTGGAATGTAGCATTCCTTTTCCTCTGCCTCGCCGTATGTCAGACGTTAGGTCAAACAGCGAGACAGGCCGAGGAAAGGAGAATGGCTTGCCAAAAATGGACCCCTTTTCTTCTTCTTCTTTTTTTTCTTCTGCTCCAGCCAGGATTTTTGAGTTGTTAAGAAAGCGCATGTGTTCTCACTCATTAGTTTAATGGTATTTTAGGAATCACAGCAGAAAACATAGCAAGCTTGACCTTTTTAATCAGTAAGGACTGCCTGCACAGTGAGAGAGACCGGAGGATTCATACGCATGCATTATTTATAGTACAATAGGCAGCAGTTGACAAAAAAATTCTGGGAAAAAAAAAAAGAAGATTCACGTTAAAATTGTCATCTCGCTCTCTCTTTCTTTCTCTCTTTCTTTCTCTCTCTCTCTCTCTCTCTCTCGCTCTCTCTCTCTCTCTCTCTCTGCCTCTCACTTTCGGCAGAAGGTTGCAGAGGGAGGGCTTAGACGCTCAGATTTCACAGCCAGTATATTGGATGATACACCCATAAATGTTTCAGCGTTCCTCTGAAACACACTGTGATATACAGCGCAGTATCGAGCGCCTTATCTGCACTCCTTTTGATTGTTAATGTGCATTTCAAGAATTACAAAAATAAATAAATTAAATAAACCCTTTGAGCCTTTGCACACTGCTGGAAATGGATGTTAACGAGACCAGCATCGAACGTCATGCCGTCTCAGTAAATACTCCAGAATCATTAATTAGCAGATGCATGCTAATAGACCATGCTGTCAGTGAATTAACCAAGACACCGTACTCAACTTGGTGCCTGTCTTTTTTCCAAGAGTGACATAAAGATAAAGTTAATTACATGAGAAAAGCAACACGTTATATTGTGTCTTGCTATAGGTTGTTTTTAAACAACATAATGTTAATGAATGGAAAAGCTTCAGAAAGCTTCCACAGCGCATAGGGCTGAGGTTTGGAAAGGGCACTCCCTCCCTCGGGAGAGGACGCACCTAGATTTTTCCGTTTTTCCTCTAAGTGAATCGTTTTGATCCGATTAAACATTCCTCACGAGTGGAAATGGATGAATCTGGAATTGTGAAGATGCAGAGGTCCGAATCTTCAGTAAGTGTGACCTGATAAAGGAGCATCTCTCTGCACTTTAAGGAAACATGAAAAGAGCTGAGAAGATGACTAGGCGTTTGAATCCCTGGCCTCTGTCGGTCTTCAGGGACATCGCTCATTAGCGCAGGACTTCTGAAGCAGCACGCTGCTCCCTCTCCCCTGCCTTAGATGTGGATGGTTGGGGGCAGGGAAGGGGCATCGATGCCGGAGCAAAGGGCCAGGGCTGCCTCCGCCTTCTTCTCCTTCTGTATGCCGTCTGCTTTTACTGTGCTTGTGCAGCGTGATTGACGGCTAGCTGAAGTGTTAGGCCGATTGTCTCGGTTGTAGTGGTGTCGAGAAAGATAGAAAGTGCACTCTGACAGGGCGTCGATGGATCGTCCCAGAATTGCACAGATAATCAAATCATATAGGATCAATCACGTAGCAGGAAGATTGTGTATGATTGTGTGGATTATATTTATGTTTTAAAGCAAGTGCTGGTTTGAAGGTTTGGGTTTATTAAAGATTTAATAAAGTCTTTAGAGGCATCTGCTCCCAGTGCCCTCTTCAGTCTGTCTGCGTGTGTGTGTGTGTGTGTGTATCACAGTGGGCTATAATTGCTCCCCCTAAGACAGCAATGTCATGGAGTATACACCATGAGTAGTCCTTCTAATAAAAGCACAGATTTGGTGAATTCAGGGTTTAAAAATTAAAGCGTTATCTGTAAAGTTCTCTTACACACACCACTGATCTGATGTCAGGCCAGTATCAAATATTGAAGGATAAAAAAACAAACAAACAAACAAAAAAACCTGATCCATTTCTTTAACAAGCTAACACTGATATTTTATTTATTTTTTTTACTATCACATTATCAACTGACAGAATTAAGTATTATTCTGGAATTCCAGGATTTAAAAAAAATCTTTATTTATTTGTTTGTTTGTTTGTTTGTTTGCAGTTGTTCTGTCGAAGTCATTCTGATGTATATCAAAAAAATCTAGAGCAGTCTTGGTATTTTCTAATTTTAGACAGATGTCTTATGTAAAAAAGCATTAAGCAAAGCTTAAAGCTTTTTTAAAAAAAAATGGGGACCTGTCCACTGTCCAAAGAGCAATATGCTATTATTTCCTCCAGTTGTGTTATTGTTTGCTTTTATTCTAGAAGTAGCCATGGACCATAGTTATGCCTTGTTATCTATTTATTGAAGATGAAACTGAATTGCTCACTGTGTTACTGTTACAGCGCTGATGTTCATTTATATTCCTCTTCTACAGTGCCAAAGCAATTTTCCTTCACTAATATTCTTATATTTATTGTAGAATCTCATGTCATGCTTTTATTTTAATGTCATAATTTCATATCTGTTTGCAGTTCCCTTGTAGTTAGTAAGTAAGAAAAAAATGACAATGCAGAGAAACAAATGTAAAGAAAAAGCTTTTCATTAGACTGATACAAAGTTCTGGCACTGGAGACTCCTTCCAATAACACTAAATGTCCTCGTCAACAAACCAAACATTTACACACAAAAAAAAGTGTGTGTGTTTAAAGGAGTGTCTGTCATACCAGCCTCTGTTAACTAGTTGTTACTATAGAAACGATAATATGCATAATTATAAAGATAAACGAGTGATTTGCCTTGCAGCACGATTCAGTACCTTCTGAGCAATTAAATAACTAGTTACGTCTGATTAAACCCAGCTCATCATTTACTGTGTACTTGTACTCTGTACCTTTTTTTGTACAGGACACACAAACATACCAGAGGTCACATTCTACTCAAACAACAGTTGGCCTGCACTCAATACATGTCCTCCTCCTGACCTAGAGGTCACTCATGCGAGACTTGATTGACAGTCTAATTACCTCATACAACAATGCCAGTCATGTGCTGGTGTCGTAGTTAACGAGATTGGTGGTGGGGGAGTGGGGGCGTATGTCCTTTCTCTGTCCATCTGCATTGTCATGGGACCTCCAACCTTTTTTTTTTGTGCCTGGCAAAGAAGAAAGCGCAAAACAAATAATGAAGTAAGTGAAGAGAAGTGGTGGCTTCCACAAGGGAGGAACAAGACAAATACAGGGCTGTGATTGACTGGTGTGTCTGGACGGGAGATGGAGGCAAGCCGCCAGCTGTTTTTCGAGCTTGGTCTGGCGTACAATGCATCAGCCATCCCTGTTCCCAATGATGCAGCAAGAGCCTCCTCCCACAGATCTCTTTTTCTGCCTGGCAGCACCAGGACAGCTGCCTCTCGGGCAAAGCCAACTCCTTAAGCACCTGGATTATGATTTAGTGTTGAAATGCAGTAATTATGCGTAGACACTGTAATTAAGCAGCACGACTCGATCGTTGAATTGCTTAAAATACTATCAATTGGGGGTTACGTCAGAAGAGAATGGCCGTGTTTTAACGCATCTGCTAAGTTTGTGTTGCAGTTGCCAGTGAAATCCTGTAAATAAAAGTAAGGTCAGCTTACTAGACCACTTTGTTTTGCTCTGCTGACCAGGCCAGTGCCCCACAATCCAAATAAAACACTTCCTTAAATAGCCATGGGAGTCACTGCATCCGAGCTTTGAACACGAGCATTGCGACGTGGCTGTAACGAGAGGGAAAAACCACAAAGGGTTTTATGTGTTTGTTTGACTGATGATAAATAATAACAAGGTGTCGTTTTTTCTCTCGGCATCTTAGCCTGTGACTGAATAAAGTTTCCTGACTGAAATCCCAGCACTCTGTCAGCTTGACATGAATCTCTTATCTCAAATACATCTTAACTCTTTTTGTCGGTTCCTTCAGACGGTCTCAATCACTAAGCGACTCAGATCCCAGGACGAAATGTCCAACAGATCGAACCGGATTCTGTGTGTAGCGTTCGTTTGCTGGCGGGAGCTTAGTGGCGGTTTGTCCATCTTGTTTTGCTAACCTCGGAGCAATCTCTCTCTCTCTCTCTCTCTCTCTCTCTCTCTCTCTCTCTCCTGCTCACATCCAGAATTCTCCCCTCATCCAGAATTCTTCTTCATATTGTGACAGCAAAATATGACCTTTTGAAAATTTTCAAACAAAGGTGGACATGGATTTTAAAATGCCACCGGCTTGTAGTTGCCATTTGGTGGTCTCGGTTCTGAAAGCCCTGGGTGTCCTGGATGATGCCGTGATTTTATTGCTGACTGAATCAATACCCTGCAAGCTTTAAATGATCTCTAAAACAATGGCTTAGAAAACCATCTTAAAACACCATCAGCAAATGAGAAATAATAAAAAAATTGTAAACAAAATATCTACCTTGGAAACATAACAGTTCTTTTTGCTTAGCTGTCCCTTATATGTGGCACACTAATAGGTTCCACTATTGAGTGTCAGTTCTATGCAAGTGTAGAGGTGAAATCTCGCACATCTCATTGCTATTTGGTCGCTTTAATCTGCTGGCTTTTTAAGCCGAGTCAGTAAACACTTGCGCCGAGCAAATGATCCTCTAAACGCTCAATAGAATCAGCCCCATTATCTTCGCTGCTGTGGACCTGGGCTACTCGAAGCGTCTCTAAATTACCATAAAAGAAACTGAGCCATTTCCACAACAATGCACAGTGACCAGTAAAGCAGCTTCCAGTAAACTGAAGCCTCAGCAAATGCACCAGAGCCCATTAACATTTCTTGAACATTTATACTGTATATGCGAGGTGCAGCAGTCTGTGGATATTTATGTATTTATTTATTTATTTACATTATTTGTCTGCAAAGCTGTAAGGAGAATCTGTTTAATTGTGTCTGAAAATCTGACATTTTAAGCAGCATCACATGTGCTTTAAAGGCTCTCTACTAATTGCCATAAATTTCTTCATTTCTGAATTAATTAGAGGCTGCACACTAACAAGGAGATGGATGGCTATAGAGATTGTTGATTTTATAGTCATCGTTGTTTCTGGGTGTTTTTTGTAATGAACGAATGTATTTATTTATTTATTTGTGTGTGCGCGTGTGTGTAAGGGTAATATGAACCAACAGAATGTGTCTGTTTCAAGACTAATTATAATTCATGATAGTGTGAAAGACTGGCTGTGCTTCAGATCACTTGCACCCCCTTATATTCTTTGATGGAGAGATTTTTCTTCCATTTCAACAGACTAGTATTTGGATGGACTTATGAAGCCTATATGAAGACATCCTCGTAACAAGTCTGTTAAAAAATATTACTGTCATTTTCCCAATTTTGTGATTTAATACTTGGGCTGCTGCTGGAATATTATACAGATTTTAATGGAATCACATTTAAAAAGGCAGTAAGCAGACTGCAGGTCTTTAGATCTGTTGCACAGATGAGATCACTAGCTGTATCTGTATAACCATCTATATAACTAGCTGTATCTGTATAACCATCTATATAACTAGCTGTGTCTGTATCTATATCACTAGCTGTATCTATATCACTAGCTGTATCTGTTTAACCATCTATATAACTAGCTGTATCTGTATCTATCTCATTAGATGTACATATAATAAAGGTTATAGTATCTGTAAAAACTAGCAGAATCTGTATAACTAGCATTACCTGTAATAATTAGCTGTATCTATAACAATTAACAGTATCTGTGATAACTAGCAGTATCTGTATAACTAGCAGTATCTGTGACTGTCTCACTAGATGTATCTGTATAACTAGCTGTATATGTATGTCTATAACAACTAGATGTATCTGTATAACTAGCTGTATATATAATATATGTCTAACAACTAGATGTATTTGTATAACTAGCTGTATATGTGGAGCTAGCTATACATGTATAACTAGCTGCATCTTTATAGTTAGCTATATCCTTGTAATTAGATGTAATTAGATATCCTTGTGTCTGTATAACTAGTAGAATATGTAGAACTAGCTGTATCTGCAGCAACATAATTATATGGCATTATTTGATAACACAGTGTTGGCGATGTGCTTATCCTGAGATACCACGAAAAACAGGATAGTGTTTTGTAGTGTGCTCATACTGTGAATTTTAATTATTCACCCAGTCCTAGTATAGACCCTGACTGAGTTCATTTCATCTTCATAAGGGAAGGAGAGGCGTTGCGTGCTCAGCTGGTGACAGTAATGAACTGCTCCTTTGCAAACCAAAGATATATAATGAGCTTGGTGTCACACAGCATGCCTGCTCATCGGACCTTTGCCTAGTGGAGGGCTAGGATTAGCGGAAAGATGTGTCTGTTCAGGACTAGCTAAAGGTCACCCATTACACACTGTCAATAAACGTGACATATGCAGGTAAGAACAACCGGAGCAGAGCCAGGTCGAAGAGCTTGTGTCTCATCAGTTTTTTTTAGAACCTTATGCTGTTTCCTGGATTGCATACTCCAGCTCAGTGTTAATTGGAGATGAACTACGATAGTGTTACGGAGTCACAGTAATGTATGATTTGTTTATTACCATTTTCGTAATAGCTTTCATTTTCTCTAAAATTGATGTGTAATGGGGTTCCTAACTAACTGTTTGAATGAATTACTCTAAAAGCTTTGGAGGCACCATTCACTGGCGCCAACATGGCATGAGATCACTGGTGTGACTGCTATGAAATTATTGGCAGAAAGCTGTTGGTTGCCTGAGAAGTGAAGTCATGTCTCCCCTACAGGTCAAACCCTGTCAGATCCACGTCTCAGCTGCAGCGGATTACCCGCCTGCCAAGGGCCACTGAATGCCATCTTTCTTTGCCCTGCTATATAGCACTACCTGTAAAATTAACAGCATGTTCAAAGAGCTCGGCAGAAAAGCGGAGCCATGCACAGACGTGACTTCATCACGTTGCATCATAACGGCTTTCAGCACTTCACAGCGCTCCTTTCGTTAAACGTTCAAGCCGCTTAAGATCAAAAGCCTTTTGCAGATGCAGATACAGACCACCCTCAAGGTAGTGAGCGCCTAATTGTCTCACCTCATCTCACTATCATGCTGCTCAAGTATTGTCTTTTTATCTTAGCTTAGTTTATACTGAACAGTTCACTGGAAGACACTTCCCCCCACAGTGTAACATTCTCTTGGGTTTCTGACTCTGTGTTAATGGTGTTAATTTCAAAAAACGCCTTTTCCCAGCCTTTGAGAGCAGCAGCTATTCTGAGCTGGGTGAGAGGCAGCTCTTGCGTCCCAGTCGATGGCTCGTTGTTAGTTGCCAGCCCTGCAGTTTGATTTCAATTACAGAAGAAGCTGTTTTCTCGCCTTCACCCATCTCCCGCTGCCAATCAGAGACTGTACGGTATTTGACGCCCCTGGTTTTCAAAGTCTCCTGCTTTATTAGTGTCAGAGGAAGCGGGCAGCCATGTCGAGCCTTTGCGCTGACATCAGCAGAGCAGCCTGTTGGGAATATTGGCAACAGCCACGTTTTCTCCGTTTTGCTCTCTTCCTTGCTCTAGCCATAAAGAAGCTTTGAACCCAGCCTGACAGACCCGTAGGCTTCCCTAGTCTAATACAGTCCAACCACACGTTAATGCACTCCGTTGGATCTTTATTTTTCCTTTACATGTCATCCGCCTACGAGTGCAAGGCGCGTTCGTGCCTCTCGGAGAGGAAGAGCAGAGTTGAGGGGGTTTTGCATTGGATTCTCTCTGGGATGGGAAGAAATAGCTCGGTTAAACACGAAGCTGCTTGGAGCTGCTGGCAGTTTGTCTGGAGTGTAAATCAGAAGTGAGTGTATCATTTCAGCAAGACTGTGTTGCATGAGAAGCCTAAATTCAGAACCAATCCCTTCATAAAAGGACTGGCTTGTAATTATATGTTGTCTTTGCAGCATAACAATGGATTTTATGTACTTTTTTCGATTGATTGTGCCGTGGGCCAGACAAAAGAGACATAGGTCTGCTGCCAGGGGGGATTTCTTTAGCTAATATGTGACACAATTCTGTTATAGACTTGTATTTTGCATCTTTAAACAAATAACTACTGCTAGCAAATAAATAAAGAATGAAGATCAGTGTGTAATCCATGATGGAGATCTTACCCTTTTTCAGCACCTTTGCTGTCAGTCGGTACTTAAAGAACATGCTGAAGACTCATACCACTAGTATTATTAGACTTAGTATTAGCCATGTTGGATTGTCCTGCTTTTCACACCTGGTGAGTGATGACCTTTGTCAGTAAAAAGCATCTCGAACCCCCGAGCTCAGCTTTACATATGAATCTGACAGCCCAATTATGTATGTACTTGTCAGTTCTTTTTCTGGGTCTGCACTCGCCCTCCTCTTCCTATCCTTCTTTCTCCATCTCTTTCTGTTGTTCTGCCCTTTGTGTGGCTGCCTGTTCCGCCAGCTTAGCAGCTTTCCTGCAGCAAGGTGAGACAGCGCTGAGGAGCCTTCTGCTGAACTAATCCCCAACAATGCTTCATTCTTCACTCGGTTAATATATGAAAAAAATGGGCTGAATCCCTCTTGACCACAGACTTCCTGACCTTGACTCTCTTTCACCATGTATTGCACATACTTTTGTGTAGCATATTGATCAGTGTGTACTAGGAACCAGTGCAAGCAGGAAGCTGAGGTAAGTTGGGATTAGACAACATTGGGGAGAAAAAAGTGAGGCGAGCCCTCAGGCTTCTCAAGCCCTCAAGGAGGGTGTTCTTACTGCAGCTGTGGTGCACTTGAATAGTTTTCTTTTAACATCCACCAGAACCTGAGATGTGTGCTAATGAAACACTGCTTCCTCAGTGATGATGCTTGTCCTCTTCGGTCACAAACACACACACACACACACACACACACAGTATCATTCCTATCCTACTATGCTCTCTGCACCATTACACCCAAGCACGGTGATGAATGGCTTTTAATAAAGCAAACAGGGTTCCTGCTTGTCCGGATCAATCCTTCCCGTGGCTGCCATGCCAGCTATTGTCACAAGTAATTGCCTAAACCCCTTGTTGTATGAAATGAGACTCTTTCGGGGGAACAAGAAAAAAAATAAACGAATAAACAGCTGAACTTGCGGCAGCCTCAATTTCGTACTCCAGTGCACTCAGTACTGCAAACCCTGAGCCTTCGGGGACATCTTGTCTGGATGCTAGTACAGTCACGGCTATCCTATCAGCAAGGTTCAGACGCACTTCTAAGATGATGTTACATAGGACATCCGAGGAAGTCAGTGATGGCTCTGAAATTCCACCCAGATCTTTCAGACTTACACTGGCGTGGTGTCTGTGTCAGTAGGTCATATACTCCTCCATTCTCACTGCATGCAAGAGCCAAGGATCTGCTTTCAGTGCAACACGGTCCAAACTAAAAAGGATCCCATGGCAATAGTTGTAGTTGTTTTTCCACTATTTTGCTAAACACAGCATCTGTCATCATTTCCCAGCTTGTTTGCGCGTGTTGGACCACGATCTTGGACGGTCGGGTTATTTGGGGTCAGGTGACTCGCTGGCTGCATCTGGCAGTGGAATGCATTTGTTTGTCTCTTTTGGACTGCTTACAAAGACGTGCATGTCCAGATTAATGATGTTTGATTAGCTTTCCACAACAATACAGATTAATATTCATGGAGCTCGGCCCTGTTATTTTGGGCCTGGCTTTTCAGCTAGGAACAGCTGATGACATTGGTTTCAATTAAGGTTTGCTGTTTGCCTTTCAGCACTTTAATCTCTCCACAGCTGGTCACCAAAATCTGGCTACCTTTAAATCTGAACAAGTCTTAACACACTGCGCCATTTAACATGCTTACCAAAAGGACTGTAGGAGATGCTGTAATAGATTGAAAATTGTGTTAAAGGTCTTGTTTTAATGACACATCAGTGAGAATTGTGTTTGAAATACACCAAATGCTTACCAAAGCAGTACCGTTGATCAACTCAAGCTTGCCTAACTAAAGCTGAACATCGGCTAGCATACCATCACGCCAAGCAAACGGAAGAAGTCTACATGCATTGTCACTTATGTTTCTATTGTTTGGTCAAACTATTCCTCTGAACATGCAGCTTGGACTTAACTGTGTGGAATTAGCAGGTCTATATTTGGGCTTACTGCATCTGTTATGCATTAGAGTGCATTTATCTGGTAATCTCCTGGGAGAGCTAAGCATCTGCATTCCAGGCAACCTGGAAACAGAGCTGCTGGACAATGACCAGCCATGAGGAGAGCTTTATAAACCCCAGCCTTACTCCATCTGTCCACTTCTATTTCCTCCCTCTGTCACGCACTTATACGCTTGACATGTCACTTGTTTATTTGTTACAAGGCATGAAGATCTTAACAGTTGCTGTTATTCTAGCATCTTTGTGGCTGTTATTTTTGTTACAGTCCTTGTTGTCCTTCTTTCTTGGCACTACTTCCTCCTTGCTTATGAGAACAAACAAGGTACCAATTACCACTGTAAAAGGTCCAGCCTTGAAAATAATCACCAAGGCTGAAGAAGGCATAACACCTGGGAACTGCCTCTGGTACTAAAATGATGTCAGTTCTGTGGGTTCACTGGACAAATCTATCCAGGTTTTAAGCCTGGTGTTGCAAGGTCAAACAGCTCATCGTTGCAAGCTTTTATTTTAATCACTTCTATCAGTAACTATGCAGCTATTGTTTACATTGGCCATGGTCGATACCATCTGATTTTTAGCTGATAGCAACAGAAATCAAGTGCTTGATGGACTCTCTTTCCTCTTAACAGGAGGACTGTCACTGGCAAGAATTCAGCTCGTATCAATTTTTGCATCAGGACGTTTTTGTAGCAATGCGCTAAAAACTGAGAATCTCTGTAGTCTTCAACTCTCAGCCCATCTGTCTCATCTTTCCAGCTTTGCTGATGCTGCTGTCTTGATTCTTGAGCAATTTAATACTCCCATGGTTTAAGTTTCTCCCTCAGTGGAGAGGAGAAACACTTCAAGCTTCAAGACAGAATTGATGTATTAATAAGAACCTCACTCATGCTAAGATACACCCATGTCAGCATCACGTTCATGCATGACGGGGAATAGACAGTCCTCAGAGGTAACATGCCGATGCGCCTGAAGGGACTGCGTGGGGAAGGTTAACATTGTGTACTTACATGCTCTGTATGAAGGATGTCTCCGCTCGTTCATGCATTGCAGCCACAAGGCATATGTGTGTAAGGTAAAATTCGCCTATATCAGATGTAAAGCTGTGTAGTTGATGGGTAATAATATTCCTCAGACATGCACTGTTTCTATCTCCAGAGCTCAAGCCTGGGATATTTTTGTACAGTCGCCATCTGGTCTTGATTAATGTAAGTAAAGATAATTGAGGCATCTGCTAATACTCCCAACCTCAAGTGTTAGACTCCTCTTACTCAGTAATCAGTAGGCATTACTGTTACACATTTCTGTATAGTCATGCATTGTACTCCAGTCTGGATAACATAACGATAATTATGTGACACATTATATGGCCAAAAGTATGTGAACATCACACCAATGTGCTTTATGAACATCCCATTCACAGACTATGAGCATTAACATGGAGTTTCATGCTCCTACACTGTTCTGTTCTCCTACACACTCTTTTGGAGTGTGGCTGTGGGGATATGTGCTCATTCAGTGAAGTCAGGCACTGTATGTTGTGCATGAAGTGAAGGCTCTTAAAAACCAGCCTTGGTAAACCATGTCTTTATAGAGTTTGCTTTGTGCACAGGCGCATTGTCGTGTTGCAAGCCTCTTAGTTCCAGTGAAGGAAAATTGTGATGTACAACTTACAAAGACATTCTAGATTATTGTGTTGTGTGATTCTCATATATCAGGTGTCCACTAACTTTTTGCCATGTAGTAGAATAAATATTTCAGATGTTAGGTGTGGTTTTGCAAAATCCGCTGACCGTATCAAATAGCACTTTTTTTTGTCTGTATTTTTTTGTCTGTATTATATAAAAGTATGGACTTTTTCATGTTTACATATGGCACCACTGAATTTCTTGCACATTTCACAAGCCACCAATACAGATTCACAAACATTTTCATAGCTGTCATCAGAAATATAGCAACATGATATAAGAGAGAGAGAGAGAGAGATAGATAGATAGATAGATAGATAGATAGATACTTAATAAAAAAAAAAAACTCATACTCTAATTTCAAGGCCAGGTTAGGAGCAGATTTCTTGATTGTGTCATTGTTCCTGTGTATAACAGTTGTAATTTGGAATGCATGTATTGATCATCACTCTGAAGTATGACCTTTTCTACGCACTTCTCTGTGGTTTGATGCGAGCCTATTGATCGAACCGTGCACTCAGGGAACGCTGGAGTCTTCTGCCTGCTCTTGCATGACTGATATCATCTCACCATCGGCTCAGACATATTTGGCCACGTATGTCACATTTGATTTTTTGAGCATCAAAGCTCAACGATTACCTCACTGTGGGGTAAATAAAACACCACGTCTCCTTTTGAGGATAGCTTTGCAAATCTGAGGCAAGAGAGCGTTTCATTAGGGAGCTAATTGCATGCTCTCTGTCTGCGTGCTTTAGGCAAAGTGATAGCAAGCCACATTGCAGGGATGGAGGCAGGACAATGTTGCTAGGCAGCCAGAAAGTTTAGGAGGCATTCCACCAGGATAGAGACACATATATAAATACGCACAAAACGTTTCTACCTCCTGTTGATGTTGTACAATCAGTCAGCGAGTTACAAAGCAGAGCATCCTAATGGATCAGGGTAGCGCTACTTATGTTGTCAGTGCTATACAGTTGTTTACTCTAAGCACTGAGTGCTTTTTTAACACCGCTGTTACCCTGCAGCATTTTAATCCTGGCCAGGAAGAAGAGGCAGGGGAAAGCAATTGCGACTTAAGTGCTGAATTTAACTGCCTATGAAGCTCCTGAAACAAGGCCGGCAATTTAGACTCAGCAGCCGGGCGAAACGTGTGAATCTCATTTGCGTTTGTTTGTTTACTAGAAGCCAAAGTATACCATACAACCCAAGCCGACTACTCCGGTTGTAGAGCCCTTAAATAAAACCATCAGCATGATTTTCTTTTCTCGTGAATAGAGCTCTTCAGATGCAGGATGAAAGGCTCCGAGAGCCGTGTTGAACAAACCCGAGTTTCATGGATGGATGGAGTTAAGCTGACACGCCTACTTTACCTTGTCTAACCCCTCAGTACACCCCCTTCCCTAATCATCTGCTCCTACATACGCTTCAGCAAAGCACTAAGGTGTGTGATAAGCTGCTAGATGAGGAGTTATGTGCTGTGTTTGTCTTCATGCTTGACTACATGCGAAGATCAGACGGCTGCCTGTTCATGAGCGCCCGTCACTTTTTGTGCTTTTTTGAAGGGACTTGAACGCTGTGTAGGCTCTTAATGAATCGATGGGTATCAGGAAGTGTGAGGAATGTGTGTGAGGGAGAAAAAGAAATGATCACGCAAAAACTAAAGACTTTAAGGGGAATGGCATGAGAGTCTTAACTGGTGAGAGCCAAAGAGAGTGGTGTGAGAGAAACCATAAACAGAGGGTTTTTTTTGCACTTCATTCACAAAATACCTTTTGTACTTGGAGGAGGAAATCGCTTATCGTCATAATAATCATTCTAATATTAAATGTGTTAAAGAAATGGAATTGCATCTGTGAACCCCTCAAACAAACCCCTCTTCCTCTTTATATTGGCAAGAGCCTGAATGCCATTGCTTTGAGTGCAATTTGTCTAAAAGCTCTCATCAAAGATTTGCTGTGCACTGGAGCTGAAAGTGCTCTGAAAAAGACGGAAAACACACACACACACACACACACACACACACACACACACACACACACTTTATTTCTCTACTATGTATGGTTCATCGTGTATAAAGTCTACTTCAAATAATATATTTTTAAATTGATTCCTGAATTCCTGAATAAAAGTCAAATGACTAAAAAGTAAACAGAAGTCCACACACACACACACACACACACACACAGATATTTGAAAATCTTGACATTCTCAAAATATAAAAAATAAAAAAAACAGTTAAAGTAAGTTTCTGTGTGAATCATTGCTCTGGCACCCTGCAGATGTCTGCCAATTAGCATAAGCTGGCTTCTGAGAATGACAAAAAATGCATTTCCTGTCTAATGCTCTACCAAAGTGATTTTTCTGAAAGCCTGTTGTGTAAAAACTTTGATCATTGGTCCAATAAAATGTCAAAAGCAGATGAAATGTAATTGCGTGATGTGAACGTGCAGTATGTTTTTGATTATTATTATTTAATTTATTTTATTTTTTCTTCCCACACCCACACACACACACACACACTCTGAGGCAATTAACAGTGAGCAGCGCATGATGGCCTGCAAGGTTCTGTAATAACACAGTTAGGCTAAAGGTTAATGCGTGGAATTCAATCTGCCTCTCAGTCCATTTCAATGATACAGTCCAAAAAAAAGAAAAAAGAGAGAGAGAGATGATGTCTCTGTAATCAAAGGGTCACGCCCCCTCCTGTGCGTCATGAAATTAATTATAGCCGGTCTCTATAAATTCATTGTGTCACTTTCCACAGCTCTCCACTCCCTCATAAAAAAATAAAAAATTCCAGGGATGTTATGTATGAGACTTGAACAAGCTTCCTACCGAGGCTGCCCCACACGGCCGTGTGTGTGTGTGTGTGTGTGTATATAGGTGTGTATGTGTGTGTGTGTATCCATCCCAGACTGCAGAGACGGAGAGCCCTGTAGTCAAACATTAGCGGCATAATGAAACAAGCCTCAGAGTGAAAATTAAGTCATTATGTATAAGACAATCCCTCCCAGGACCATGGAAACAGAGCTGCATACAGAGTGCTGATTAGCACTGATGGCAGTTAAAGGGATACTTCAGTCAAACGCTGCCATACTGACTGACTACATTAGCCTTCATTCATTATTAGAATTGTTTGCATGAGCTACCTCTTTAGCTAATGGAGGATTAGAAAGACGATAGAACAGTTGCACCAGCAGACCATAGACACCAGACATAGATACCAGATTTCTTCCTTTAGGGGTTTTAATATTAAGAGGATTCTTCATTCATACATCCTCCTGAGTAACATCTCTCTCTCTCTCTCTCACACTCACACACACACACAGCAATACGGTAATAAGCACCGTGATTAGTTACTATTATAATCCTCACTGAGGTGGACTGATGGACAGATTTACACATAGCTTCACATGCCTAATTGTGTTATTCCACTTGTACCTAAAAGCCATTTCAGACGGTTACAGTTGTTGGATTAATAAAAGAAAATTTTATCTTTTTAACAGTATATAGTTACATTTTATCACTTGTGCTACAGCAGCTTTAATCTCAGTTGTTCTCTCTCTTGACTCTGTGTGTCTATTCTGAAGATTCTCCCTAGACAGAAACCTAGTGTCTGTTCCAAATTCCTGACCCTGAAGACTAATGTTAAATGTTATAATAAATGTGTCTAAAGCTTAATAAAGTCACTACATCAACAACCGGTTAAATAACTTCAGATGATGAGGCTCATCCTTTATACCAAATCCCGGAGCTATTGCTATAGGAACGACAATATATCAGAGTGAGCATGTTAATATAACCCTATCGCTGAGTTAGGTTATGAAAATGAATCCACACCTTCAGATTTAAGCATTCACCAGTGGCAGGGAATAAAAAAATGTTCGTTTATCGCAGCATGACATTTAGTGCACTTCACAGATGGGAGTCTGGCTCGTTTCATTATCACCAAACGACTAAGCAACATTTTTACAGCGTATGTTCCGAAAGGACAAATATACACGTGTGAGCTTTTTCTGAACGCCATATAAACATTGTCGAACTTTTACACCCAAGCTTTCCTTTTTAACCTCCAGATTCTGTCTCTTCTAATACCATCTCCTTCTTTTCATCCTATTTGTCCATATACGATGCAAGCGTTCACCCTCGACTGTTCAAAATATTACACAAACTGGTTTGAGGCTTGCTGGTGGAATTCTCCAGTGCTGAAATTCTTGAGTGCCCAGATGTTCTGATTGAAGCTTTTTCTGCAGCTAATCATGTTCCTGCACCGCCACCGGAGCTCTGTTTGAGCTGGATCAGTTTTAGCAGAGAAGCTTTGCTAATGTCATTTGTAAAGGATTTGACTGTCTGATTCAAGAAGGATGAAGTATCTGTGTAATTTGCTCAAATTATCATAGATCACAGCTCAGATGTTCATCAGCCATCCGACGCCTTGGTTCGGCTTTTTGTACTATTCTGTAATGTTACTGTATAACATTCACAGTATTGTTATTTTAAGATTTACATGAAGTACCACAGTGTATTGGTCAGTGATTATCTGGTGATTGCAGTGTTGTACAATTGTGTCTGATAGACCATGAATCTGACATCCTCTTTCGTTTGTGTGTGTGTGTGTGTGTGTGTGTGTGTTTTTCTCTCTTCCTTTACAGGCATACTTCCGACAGGGTGTTGCCCTCCAGTACTTGGGCCGGCATGCAGATGCTCTGGCCGCCTTCGCCTCCGGTCTCGCTCAGGACCCCAAGAGTCTGCAGCTGCTCGTCGGCATGGTGGAGGCCGCCATGAAGTCACCACTTCGAGGTGTGTGTTTTTGGAGTCCTATTAAGAGTGCACAAATTAGCATCCATTACGTGAAGAAATTCAGCCAGCTGTCACATAAATGACGTACTCCATTGTAGCACTAATGGGCTTTTTGATGCTTTTGAGTGTTGGGTTATTGGTGCTTGGGTAACTGGTACAAGCAAAATGTCTGTTCTGGGTATTTTTTAAAATTTCTAGTCATTAATTTAAGTCATTTAATATTGTAGCTTCACAGTGGTGTGGTGCTGGACCTGTAACACACTCCCAAGCTCACCACCTGCTGCACTACACACATCAGCTGATTTTTACTAGCCGCATTAATAAGAATCCATGAACTATAGACATACAGAGAGAAAATAAAGACACTTTAGTTTAAAAGCGATTCAAAGACAGAACACCACAGCTCATAGGAGAAATGTTGCCTAATATCCTTTTCATATTTTGACAACATGATACAAATTCATGTGACACGATATGATACCCATGTTGAGATGTTTTGGCTATGTTTTTTTTAATTAAGATGAATTGATGTAAATTCTTTACTGCTCCTAAGTTATTTTACAATTTTCTATAAACTTCAAATTTCAAATTCAAATTTTATTCGTCACATACAAAATCACACACGGTACGACATGTAGTGAGATGCTTATTACGCCTGTCCTACATTTGAAGAAGAGTATAAAGTATAAAGTCAAGTGTGTGGACAAGAAAAGTATAGGGATATAGGTAATAAAAATATAAATGGAAAAATAGGAAGAATAAAAACTTAGTAGAAATTAAAGACATGATAAATTATAAAAAACACCAATAGTTATGTAAAGCCGATTGTGTATCGGATATACATATACAAATATACGTGTATATAAAAAAATATAAATATATAAAAATGTGTACAAAATATAAACATAGTATAAATATAATATATAACACACAGTATATTATATATAATACAATAGTAAAATAATACAATAGTATAATATTATAATATCTATAACTATAATATGATAATGTAATATAATGTAATATTTATAAAAATATATAAATAAATAATATATATATATGTATAAACATCTATAATATATAGTATATACATGTATGTAGATAGAAAAAGTCAAATATAAATATAAATGACAATAAATAATACAGTTTGTAAAGTGTCGGTGCAGTATGCACACAAAGATGTCCAGTGAGTGTGGTTATTGTGTGTGCAGAGTAGTGCAGGGTATACAAGTAGTGCAATTTGTGTGTGCAACAATCAGCTGAGGTAGAATGTAATGTTCATGTCTGGGGTAAGTCTAGAAAGTCCAGGTACTAGGTCTTCTGGTTGAGGGCCCAAATGGCCTGCGGGAAGAAGCTCCTCCTCATTTGTTTGTTTGTTTATTTATTTTAAATAATGCATACATTTTTGTCGACATAAATATACAGCATATTTTCTTTGTAAAATAAGTATTAAGTCAATATTAAAGAGTTTTTTGTTGGGGAATTGTAGCTAAACCTATATATCATGATGCATGCAGTAATTTGTCTCATAGACTTCATAATCATGATGAATCATGATATTTTTGATATAGTTTGCTATTTTCAGGCAAGCAAAACACAGCAATGAGCTTTTACCTTCCTGTTGTGCTAGCTAATACGTGTATGATTTGTGATATATGAACAGGATATTCAGCTATATTGCACCAGCAGTTATTCTTCAGATGTTGAACCAATTTGTATTCATTTAAAAAAAAAAAAAAAGCCTTTGGGAGTCAACCTGTTGTACATGCAGACCATCACCTGTGTGCACCCTCTGAATGCATACGCTGATCTCTGTGGAGCTTGGCGCAGCCTGTTTGCTTATCCTGTGGATTTTTTTGCGATTGTGAAATCTCAGCCTCGCAAAAAAAAAAAAAAGTCGCAGCAGCAGAGTCGCTGTTTACTGAGGATGAGGCCTCGGAATGAGAAGAGCTGTCTGGTGGAGATATGTTTCTACAGCTGCCTGTTTACTGGATGAAATCTGTGTATGTGTGTGTGTGTGTCTGTGTGTTTGCATATATCACATTTCCTGCCTGCTCTATGTTGGTGTGTGTGTATGTGTATTTGTGTGTGTCTGAGAGACAATAATGGACACAGAGACAGAAAATATACATCTGTGGCCTCTGACTAAACAGCCAGTTTTATTTGGAGGTAAATCAGTGACACATAAGCTGCCTCAGTCTTGGGAACGTGCCCAAAATGAAGCTGTTTTACTCCTAATGACACCTGTTATTTCCCTTGCTGTCCCAAAGTGCATGGGTTAAACATACAAACACACACACACACACACGGAAAGAGCCAGAGAGAGAGTGTGTGTGCGTGTGTATGACTGGAGAGATTATGTAGAGCAGTTCTTCATAATCAGCCCCACAGAGAGAGATGATCTCTACTACTGCATTGACACTATTATTCTGCTCCTCTCTCCTCTCCCTCTGTGTCTTTGTCTTTTACCATTTCTCTCCCATGTCTTTCTTTTTTCCCTGTTTATCTCTTTTTTTTGTCATCTCATTGCCAGAGGTTTGTTCCTCTCCTCTGCTTCTTTATCAGTTTGAGCTCTTGCTCTCTCATGTGAGGATTTGCATGCAGGGGATTACCTTCAGTCTAATTGAATTGAATTGAGACCGAATTGAATCGTAGCGTTCTTCATCAAGCGTGCCATCCAAACCCACTTGCTGGTGCCAAGCCCTACGAGAAAACAGCTCCAAACTTCTGAGCAGGCTGTCTGAGCCGAGCTACTCACCCCAGAAGCGCTTTTTCCTCTCTGAGTTTACGTTCAGTCCCAGACAAGGGATAAACACGTGCACACTAATGCGTCCAGTCTTCAGACAAATGAAAGGGTTTGGAAAACAAACGCAAAAAACCATCAGTTTGGTTCGGATTACGCTCCGTGCCCGGCGAGTGTCTAATCACATGACACATGGCAGCAATGGAAAGGCCTGCAGGTCGCCTGAACGGTAATTCAAAGAGAAGGGAAGGAAATAATGCGAGGTGGGCGGCATTGTCACTCGCTGTCATTACAGCTTTATTTAGCCGCTTTCCTACGGGGATCCAGACAGTCACGTCAAAGCTCCCGTTTGACATGGCATGCACTCGGTGAGCGGTGGGAGGGAAGGGGGGAGGGAGAGTGTGAGTGAGCAAGAGCGAGAAAAATAGGCACCCAGAGGCTCGTCATTAAATCCTGGCCGTGCCATCGCTCCATTGCGACAGGCCGCATAAGCATTTCTCCTTTCTTGTTTATCATGCCGCACTTTGTGGTTAACTAGATTTGCAGCCCGTTCGTTCGCGCACACACACACACACACACACACACACTGGTACACCACTCGCCAAAGAGGTTTTTTTCCGTGGTTTTATTTTAGCAACTGGTAATGCTGTCAAGATAAATGAAGTGTGTGTCTGTGTGTGTGTGGCAATGCAGATCATTAAAGGAATCCTGACTCCATTCCAAAGAGTCAGCTAACTTTAATTACTAAAGCGAATTACAGCAGTGACTCTAATTACTATGCAAGGAAATACAATTGTGGTGAATATTTCAGCAGGTAACCTTGATACAGATCGTGGCGATAATTAGGACAAACGTGTTACCTTAATAAAGCTGAATAAAACACTCACGATCGATTAACTGCGTTCAGTCTGCACCAGCTTTACCCAGACTACTGTTCTTTCTGTGCCACTTAAAATATCCTTGGCTTTTACTCAACTTTTTGTCTTGGAAGTCCAGTGAAGTTTTTTTTTTCTTGACAGAACAGACAAATCACATCAAGCTGCAAGCAATTCAATCCTGCTAACTCCTAAATTCATGCACAATGAACAGCCCCAAAACATTTCCCAGAACTGTTAAAGTCATACCTCTACTCTACTTTTTATTATTTCTACACAGACTGGACAAAATTCTGCACTTATCTCTTAACATCACTACCATAAATCTGGGATTGCTCTTCTGACCTGATTACTATGTACTGTACATGCTTCAGAACGTGTGTTTTTTGTTCGAGTTGCGAGTGTGTTTGTGCACAAAGTGCTGTCACATCTAGCATTGCAGTGTGTATGTGTGTGTGTGTGTGTGTAAGAGGATTACAGGTGTGTAATGGTGCGTGTAACATATTTGACATCCAGCGATGGACAAGTTTCCTCTCACTACAGAGCTGCTATTGTTGATTTAATGGAGCAGACAGGAGCATGCATGCATTCAAGCACACAAACACACACTGATGGTTTTCCATTTCACTGAACTAACTGAAACTGCAGCTAAACGCTTCTCTGCTGCAATTTACCATCATAACATAACATCACCAATCACTCAAATTATATATAAATATATATATATATATATATATATATGTATATAATTTTCCTTATTTTCTTATTGTGGCTTTTTCATTCCTACAAAGCAGTTAATGCAAAGTAAGCAGAACTGTAATTGCACACACTGCTATTGACTCCCAGAATCACATACGCATCCCATCTTCAGCACACACACACACACACACACACACAGAGAGAAAGTAGAGCGGGACAGCTGGAAAGCTCTTTCCTGCTAGATAGTACAAGCTGATAAGGAAGGGCAGCTAAAACCGGAGTGTCATAACTCCCAGCGGGCAGCACGGGGACACACGGCCGTGGCATGAGCTGATTTATGACACCGTGCACTTTCACACCTTACCTGCGTTTCCGCCCCTCCGGCGGAGGTCACCTCTACACATATGCTGGCCTTCTGTCTCCGGTCTGCCCTTCCACTGAGCGTGTGATTGTGTATCACAGAAAGACATCAGAAAGACATCTTATTGTAGTAAGAGGAGGGGAAAAAATGATATGAGACAAAGCCATGGAGGAAAATGTTAAAGGCAGGTGTGATAAATTACTGTCTATGAAGAACCCAGCATTTTATTCATGCTGGAATATACAGACATTTATTTGAATTATAATTGCACCTTTTTTTTTTACGTTGGATTTGCATTTAATCTGGTAACGTATCTCAGGGGATACATATACTTCAAAAATAACATTAAGAACAACATGTGAACTAGTTTTTTCTTCAGCGTTTAAAGACAATGTTCCTACCTGATCTTATATTATTTTTTATTTTCACTGTATGTTTACTTACCAAATTCTCAGTATCTATCCACGCTGACTAAACAATCTGAACCTGAGTCATGTGACCCACTTGCCTGTTTAAAGGTTAAGTCATGGGAACTAGGCCGCACATTATGACGTGTCTCAGTCTCTTTTCTTTTCTGCTGTCCGAACCCTCAGAGTCTTTGGAGCCGACCTATCAGCAGCTGCAGAAAATGAAGCTGGACAAGAGTCCATTCGTGGTGGTATCCGTGATCGGCCAGGAGCTGCTGAGCGCTGGCCACCACAGTGCCTCGGTGGTGGTTTTGGAAGCGGCACTGAAGATCGGCACGTGCAGCCTCAAATTGCGAGGCTCGGTCTTCTCCGCCCTCAGCAGCGCTTACTGGTCATTGGGCAACACAGAGAAAAGCACCGCCTACATGCAACAAGACTTGGAGGTGGCCAAGACTTTAGGTGAGTGAGCGCTATAGATTTAACCAATCAACCTTCTTCTCTGCTTCATCTCCATTCATGATGGATGTTAAAAATAGTATTAGTGCTAAAACTGGTGATAAAACACCTCATCAACATGAGCTAACACTGTTACATTTGGTGTTTTATTAAAGAGAGATGTCTGTTTGAAGAAGTCCATGGGAAAGTTTTTATTCTGAATATTGCAGCTAGTATTTAGGGAAGGGAGAAGGCTGTGTTGTGGAGTTGTGCAGTTCCTCTCCCTGGGTTTCCTCCCACCTCGCACCTGCTATGCTAAATCACACCATGACGCTGACCAGAATAATGCGATTACTTACAAGACATAATGAAATTTACAGTGCATCAAATGCAGCCTTGATGAAAGCCAAAATATTCATCTGGAAAGGTTTCTAGTACTAGGCTTATATTTTTTTTTTGTTTTTTGTTATGTTAACATATGCACTCTGCATTTCTTTCTGCACTGCGTCGAAATGAACTCTTTCAGTCTTTAATCATAAAAGCCTACATTAACAGAATTCCAGAGGTTAATTAAGTATCCGATAATTATGCAAATTAAGGTAGTAGACGACTTTAATGGATGTTAATCATTATCACCACAACCGTAATGGAAATGACTTCACATTCAGAGATGTGGTAAAAGAAACATGGACACGTGTGACAAATTCTTTTCTTTATAAAGCCGTGCAGAAAAACGTCAGTCAGAGATTACAGCCAGGTTTCTGCTGCCATGTTGGAGTGAAGATTGGAGCATTGGGCTGTGAGCGTAGGCAGATAATACTGGAAGTCAGGGGATGTACACGAGTGTAGTGACATAGACAGTATATGCGGGTAAAATGAAGACAAGTCAAACATAACAGACAGAAAGAGCAGTCTTATATTTTTTTTCCTCCTCCAAATAAAAATGACAGATGAGCATGTGAATGCAGAACGACTTGAGTAAATGTTTTGAACTCGATGATAATATAACCCACACCCCCTGGAAGCCCCCATCTGTTAGTATAACCTCTCACATCATTTTGATTGTATTGCATTAGAGAAGTGACTCCATCATTTTCTGTGAACTTTTTTTTCAGATTAAAGCAATTAGAGTTCGTTAATGTCTGTTCAATTTAGCTAACATCTGTTAACTGTGGTTATTAGGGGTGCCAACATTTTTTTTTGTCGTTCCATTAAAAAAAGGCACAATGTGACAGATTTAATATTTGGATAATTGTATAAAAAGTTTATTGTTTCAGTTTGCTCTTTTTGGGTTTTACAGTGACCACTAGGTGCTTTGGGAAAAAATAGAGCTGCTTGTCTGATTTAGTTAAGAAGTGCACACTACTTTAACACCGGCTGTAAATAAACCTAGAATAACAAGTAAGAAAGTGAACTAGCCAAGATCATGTAGTGAACATGCAGCCAGCACCAAACACTAACTTTGATCTTGTACAGGAAGAAACTGCATGACTGAGTAGAGTTTACAACAGAATAAGAAACTTATTTATGATCTCACACTACATCGAGGTGCACATCCGGAAGGATTGATCAGGAGTTCTTAGAGGAGATGGAGACGCAGTTCAGCTTGATACACGATGACATGCTGATATACACGAGTGCAATCTGAGGATGTGTTGCTGTCAAATATGGTAGGAGATGCTGTGAGAAAATCTTTTAACAGGTTTTCGTTCAGTCTTAAGATGAACACCTGAAGGACGAGGAAATTCTTTTGCTTGCTGCTGTACAGACACACAGCATGATTAAAGCTTGATTATTTAAACAAGGTTAAGCTCAGAAATGAACGTCGGCCTTGAGAGACACCGTGTGATGATGAGGGAAAAAAACCTATTGCTGAATTAATGTAGCTTTGACATTGTCTGTAATAATAAGGGCCATAATGAGGACCTTGAGCAGACAGTTTGCGTCATCGTTGAGTTTATTAATCTGACCCCAAAGCCTATTTAAACGAACATTCTGCCAAACCTTCTACATGCTACATTAAAGTGAGGGTTTGTTTTCCAGTTTAGTAAATAAAGTTTTAATAGCTACAACACCTTTTAACGTTTTTTGTAGAAAAAGTCCCAGCTCAAATCATGCACCCGGCTAAACTCTTCTCATGAGCACTCTTTGTTGAGACATGAAAGCTTTTGCTGTTTGATCACGGCTCTTTCCTTCCTCTTGTAAGCGCTCAGCTGTGCCAGCGTGCACTTGAGCGAGCCATGGTTCAGTTCACACATTTAACACGTTGCACAACAGCTCTGAAGTGGAGATTTGGAGTGAGTAGGCAGTGTCACGGAAGATGCTCTTTTTCGTTCCGCTTTTCTCACTCGAGAGGCTTAGGCGGCCGAGAGGTCAGTCCAGTAGAATCTTCAGCTCCTCCTGGTGTGATCCTCAGACACTTCCAGGCTGGCTGTGGGATATCACTTCTGCAGCAGGTTCTGGGTCTGCCTCGAGTCCAAATCCAGTGCGACAGCTCTACCACAAGAAGACCCGAGAGGCTTTATGTTGAACCACATCAGCCGGTATCTTCTGGATTGCTGAAAAACAAAATAAACCCTTTTTAAGAACCAAATTCCTGCTGCCTTGTATTATACTCAGAACTTTCTCTCTTTAGTGCTTACCCACAGCTCGGGACTGTGAGGTGAGGATAGAGTCAGAAAGATAGATTTTACCAGTTAACATGAACCTTTGTCTAGTCCTTATCATCTCCTGATAAAGTCTTTAATCCAGCACATCAAGTTCGGCTTGTTGTTTTATCACAGAGTTCTTGGCGAACGTTTCAAGTATTTGAGTCTGGCTAGCATCCTTATTTTCTCTGGACGTCTTTAACTGCAATGTGGCATGTTTTCCTAGCAGGAAACGTACACAGTGGCGTTGGGGTGAATTTGATTCAGGGAACTTTCTCTAGTATTTGAACCTGTATCTTTTATTCTGACAAGTTTCAACATTTCCGCCACAGAGATACTCCAGTTTCCTGTCATTTTTACATGCCAGTTATGTAATATTAATAAGAGTCAAGGTTTGGAAATTTATTTATTTATTTATTTTAAATAGACATACATTAAACAACTAAAAGTAGAACCCTAGATCTCTGAATATGTGTTTGGGTAAATAAATAGTAATAGTTTGTACATGATTATTACTATCATTAATAATACAGAGGTGTTTTTTTCTTCCAAATTTCCCATAAAGTAGGGAATACAAGTGTGTGTGTGTGTGTGTGTGTGTGTGTGTGTGTGTGTGAGTGCTAGCCAGAGATTCTTACTCCACTGCCATGATGTCATCGGTATGTTATCTTCTAGCAGGGGCCCCTGGATGGAGCTCTCCGTGTTCACGTTTTGTACTCACCTCGGTACTTAGTGCCATTACTCTAATCCTCTTCTGAAGGATGAAAGCACTCAAAGCATTTTGGTGTCGTCCCGCTCGCATCATATCATTCACAGCCGATTCGTCTCACCAGCTGCCAGCCTTTCATAAGACGTGACAGATGTGGGAAACACTCCGCTTGGGAAGATATTGGCTGTAACAGCAATCTCTTGTCCAGTTTTAATCTTGAAAGCTTACAGAAATATCAGGCAGATTAAATCAGCATTACAGCACTGCTGTCGAAAAAAAGTCAGCAAAAAAAACAAGTTACTCATTCATAGATTTTTCTATTTTCTTTTTTTTTTTTTTTGCTCCTTCAGTGTGTATCAGCAAAAATATCCCTATAAGATTTTCACACTCAAGTAGAAACAGAGTGCTGACGTGTGTGTGCGTGTGTGTGTGAGAGAGAGAGAGAGTGATGATTTGTCATTCTGAAAAGAGTCATTGAATGTCATGTCTTTGAGCTGGCAGTTGAGGAAGTGTGTGAGCACAGCCAGGCGTGTGTGTTTGTCTGAACTGCTGACTCGTCGTCTCTTGCAGGTGACCAGGCAGGTGAGTGCAGGGCTCATGGGAACCTCGGCTCGGCCTTCTTCTCCAAGAGCAATTATCGTGAGGCCCTGACCAATCACAGGAACCAGCTTGTCCTGGCCATGAAGCTGAAGGACAGAGAGGTAAACTTGTGTGTGTGTGTTTGTATACTTCTATGTCTGTTTTATGTAAAATTGCACACTGTTTTAGTAAATGTCACAAAAATGTTATTCCTTAATGATTTCCTTATAGAAATGTGAATAAATCCAATTTACTGAAAGCATAGTGACTGTAAATCTGTTCCTGGTTAACAGATGAAACAGAAGGGTTAAGAGCATCTGTGTGTTAACATTTTAATGAATTGATTTGAACAGTCGAGAGAGAGAGAGAGAGAGAGAGAGAGAGAGAGAGAGTATGGATATATTACAGAATAATTTTTAGTTTTACTCAAAAATTCCACAAACAACTAAAAAAGACCTGGCCTCTGACTTCCAGACTAATTGCTATGAAGCGCTATGAAACAAGTCATATTTGATTTTATCAGCCAGCCATGGCTTTCTACTGAGAAAGTGATAAATGTTATTGTCAGCGTTCTTGTTCAGGTTGGTTGGCTGTTACTGCACTCGTTCTCAGTCTGGTGCTGTGTCTTCTCTCCACTCCACTGCACTCCACTGCACAGCCAGAACATGTATTAATACCCCAAATCCTGCAATAAAGTCGTCTCTCGTAATGGCGCTTTTTTTACTGATTAGTCTGCAATTAGCCTAAAATCAGCAGAACATCTTGTGTATGTGTGTGTGTGTGTGTGTGTGTGTGTGTGTTTCCGCAAGCTTAGGCGACACGTACGAAGATAAGTACAGTGCTAATCAAGTCGCCTTGTGAACAGTAATAATCTCCTGGTGAAATTGCTGACGAATGCGCTCGGCGATGAAGAGCTCTCAACAAGATGTAAAAAAATCTTCGCTGTGAAGAAATTTCTTTTTATTTAGGCGATCCGTACAAACTCAATATGGGAAATAATGCGAATTTTATTTTATATTTAATTTAGTCATTCATCAACACATGGATTTGTACATCACACCAAAACAATGCGATTTTAACCCTGCGTTAGATTGACTAGGTGTTATAACAAGAAAAAAAAAATTCTTCCATATTTCATACGTTTCCCCATGCTGAATAAAAACATAAAAATTTGCGCTTATGCCATGAATAAAGCTTTATGAGTTTTTCAGGGTTTTTCCACCTCCCCCCTTCCCCTCTACATGTCCTTCACTGTGTGTGCGGCATGGTGACCCCCTCCCTCCAGCTCTCGAGAGCTTCACGTTCTCTGCACGAGCGCCAGGCCACGTTTACACGTACTAGACCATTTTGGCAGAAACGAATGCCTCCCCCATCACACCCGTACTGCCACTACGGCTGCATTGCATGCTGGGTAGTGGAGGGTGTCAGAATCACATCGCTTCTGGCTGGATAGTGGCAGAATGGATGGAGCTAACGAGGTAGATATAGCTTATTTGGCAGGAAATGTATGTGTGTGTGTGTGTGTGTGTGTGTGTGTGAAGTAGATAAACTGCAGCCCTGATCTGCTCCAGTTCTTCATTAGTCACTTCAGAAGGTCATTGTGATGCTCATGGTAACCTTTTTTTCCCCTCCTGTCCTTTATCACCATGTCCCAGTAGGCATCTCAGTGTATAGACTGGTAATCTGTCAATAAGGAGCTGAGTTAAGGTGTTTGTGAGGTGCAGGAGTAGCGGATGACAGAACTGAGTATTGGCGTGTAAAGTGCTCATAAGTGATGGCACCTCCTTTTATTCTGAGGTAAAGCCTGTGACAGATGACTCCACCATGTCCTGCTCATTTGTAGGCATGTGTTTGGTAGGGATCGTCTGTCCTGAAAACTAAAAGAAATAAAATGGATGGCTCTAGCTCTGTCTTTTATAAAGCACTGACACTGGAGACTCCTTCCAAAAATGGAAGAGCAGTTGCTTTAAAACTAGAAGATATTAGATCGATTTATATTAATGTAAACATGTCAAAGCTGTTCCAGAAAATGAATCAACCTTCCGGCCAATCAGAATCCAGAATCCAGCTGCATTGTGGTCCAAATTGAATTAATTAAGGATGTCCTAAATTCTGACCACGATTAAAATAGAGTTAGACTGTAAAGAAGACTGGACTGTCATCAGCCTTTAATGAAGATTTGTTGTGTTACATTCACACACCGCAGTTTATGACTGAATTACTGAACCTTACATTTTATTTATTTATTTCTTGCTTTCTCATAGGAGAAGCGATTATGGCGTGTTCAGTTCAATCTTTCATGACTATACCTTTAGCTTGTTTTATATCTCGCAGGCTCGAGAGGGAGAATCAGAGCTCCACATTCAGTGTTTCCACATTCAATGTCATGAATAATAAATTCACACTGTGCTCCAAGAAGGACGCGAGTTGTTTTGGCTTCGCCGGTCTAGTGGTGCTGCTGAAAGAAAACGATAAAAAAATTATTGTGCTGGACTGAATGACAGATAAAGAGAGAGGCCACTGGGATAACGTGATGGATCATGGAATTCACTCGCTTGTTGAGAGTCTCAGCTTAGAACTGATTTAAAGGTGAAATGAAAGAGCATTAAATAATGCAGATTGTATTCGTACTGTAAGGAGCAGGTGGTGGTGGACTGCTAATGGATGCCTGTTATTGGATTTTTAAATAAGTGATTAAAAAGATTTGCTCTTCATTAGAAGCTGTTGTAATGGATAGGATGTTTTAGTGGACCTGGAAGTTTTTGTTCTGATTTTTCTTCTTCATCTTTTTATGTGGGGTCAGAGCACAAGTGCTGGAGCTGAATTGGTTTTGTTTTGGACTTGTTTCATCTGTGAAATGAATAATGTCACCCAAGCCAAGGCAAAATATTGTGAATATGACAAACACATTCAATATGAAACAAACAGGATTGCAGACTGCAAAGACTAAGTGGAATTTCTAGTGTTTTTACTGTATGGTGATGCGAATCAGGTGAGCCAGGTAAAGCTGGAAGCGGGTTAGTCCTCAGATGATGGGCGCTCTGGTGCTGTGCAGTGAGAGCAGGCATGTTTCTGTGATGGTCAATTAAGGATGGGCAGACTGACTGATCATAGCACTGTATGACCCAGAGTTTGTGTTTTGCGTCGTAACTCAGAGACTGTGGGGTACAAAGTTTCTTGGTTCAAAGCAAAACATCTCATGAAGCATTAAAGCTCCACCAACTTAAATCTAAAGTTTATTGGAAATATGTAAACCAGCTCTGAGAAAGACACGTCTTTGTGTATTATGCACATCCATATGCATTGTGTGTGTGTGTGTGTGTGTTTGATTATTGGCACACACCTCCTGATGGGCGAGGCTCCTGTAAGCAGTACCTGTCTAATGGCATCATCTGCTTCGCAGCACCTGGTCTCATTTCATAAACACTTCTGGCCCGTGTCTCTCTAATTACTGCAGCTCACAATCATACTCCAATTCCCTTTTTACACACCTGCAGCATGTAAAGGACAAACACACACACACAGACACACACACCAGCCTTTTGCAATAAAACCTATCATTTCTCATGATGTTGAATGAGATTTTGGATAAAGACAGTCAGGTATATGGTCCTGTGTGTGTGTGTGAGAGAGAGAATGAGAGATAGAGATTTTGCACGTTAACTAAAAAATTTTCCCCATTGCTGCAGCTTATTGAATATTGGTTCATTAAGTATAATATGTGGCTGCATCATTAATTAAACTTAGAGCTTTGAATGAGCATAATGGAATCTGGTCATAAATATTGATGCATTGAGAATTTTTACAGTGAAATGAGGCTCGCAGTCTGTGTCAATAAAGCCATGAAAATTAAAAGCCGTGTGTGTGAGAGAGAGAGAGTGTGTGTGTGTGGCTAGCGGATCTATTTACCAAAGCAGAGCGCTTCATCACCCTGTCTTTGTATCCCAAGCCCGCAACGTCGTCTTATTTCATTTTTTTTTTTCCTTTCAAGAGAAATCTCTGATATCTTCTGTCATGCTTCCCGCATTACACAATAAAGATCAACACACACTGCTGTATACATCCACAGATTTCTCCTGCACTACCCTCCCCTCCCCTCCTCACCCCGGTCTGAACACAGAATATTCACAGTGTATGCTTCTGGCTAATAAAAACACAGGCCTCAGGAAAAAAAAAAAAAAGAAAAACATTAAAATTTTATGGCGTTAGACACTTATGCTCCAAATGGTAAAGATAAAGCTCTGGAGGGTGGAAAAGCTGGGAGGAAGTAAGCCGTATGGACTCAGACAACCCTGCTCTGCACCCCTTGGCATGTATATCAGTAATGGTTTCGATGAAGCGAGGTTTGCAGTTTATAGGATATACTGAGAGAGAGAGAGGCCACCGGAATAACATGATGGATCGTATCATTCCCGTCCTTCATTCAAAGCTTTGTCTCGTCTTAAGCCCTGATTTAAAGCAGAGATGAAAGAGCATGAAATAAGGCAGATCCTACTTTATTGCGGAATTCTCTTCAGCCTCCGCAATGACAATGAAGGACGTAAACGCAGCCAGCACCGAAACAACATCCTCCGCGTGTTTGTCTGCATCGTTTCTTTAAGCGTGCAGCTGTTGCACGGCGTGAAACCCGCCAGTTGCGCTCGCCAGTAATTTGCGTGACGCAGAGCACGTTTTAATCTCATTTCAATGGCATATTTTCATGTATTCATTAGACACAGAGATATCGGATGTGATGGCAGCTGTAATTGGTTTGGTTTTGTCTAGTTAGAATGTGCTCATTGTCTCAGAGCCTTGGCCTCTTTGTGACTTGCAGTCACTGTCACTCGCCCAATTAAAGTAAATCCGGAAAGACACGCTTCATTTGGGGCCTTTTACCAAACTCTCATCCTGTTCTGGCGCAGGCGTGATGGGAGAAATTGTTGTACTTGGTCATCTTTCACTGTACAGAGGTGTTTAAATTTGCTTAAAGATTCTTCCGTGTGCATTTCACTGGAGACATCTCAAAGTCTGTGTTTACCTTCTGTGCATCTGAGCATGTGTGAGTGTGTGTATGTTCTAGAGGTCATTAGTAGCCTTGTGTGTGTGCGCACATGTGTGTGTTAGTGTATTTGTCCCAGAGGTCATTAGTAGCCATGGTTTGTGTGTGTGTGTGTGTGTGTGTGTGTGCTGTTTTACATCATCCCCACAAGAGTAAACTGTGAAACCTCTGACATTACAGAAACTTTGCTTGACTTACACTTAATATAATTTAAGTATATATTATGTATATTTTTTAATGTAGTCCAGCATTTTTTCAGCTTAATCTCCATATCTGTAGGTTTGTGTGATTGACATGACGAGAATCTCACACTTCCCTTTTAATGAATGTTTAAGTGGGGATGTTGTTGGGGCAGTCAGTAAAAGTCTAGGCAAAACCCAGAAAAAAAAACACTTTAATGTATTTTTCATTCAAAAGTATTTATAAATGGACTGCTTTTGTAGACGGAAGCAGTTGTGTTTGTGATACCTACGCAGCAAAGGATATCCTTACATTTCTGTCTGATCGTTCCTGGAAACCACAACATACCACCTCTGGGAACGTCTAATCAAAGACCGGAAAGATTTTATTTGTTCAGTGTTGGACAGTTGGATGAAATTCAAATGCAATTCATGGTAAAATATTCTCTAATGCCCATCTCATCCTACTGTTAAATCATACTGTTTACTGTGTTTTTGACTTATTACCTCTAAACCTGAGCATGTTACCCATATCGGAGTCTTCCACAAACTTTGGACGCACAGAATTGTCTAGAAAGCCTCTGTATTCTGTAATGTTACAATTTCCCTTCGCTGGAACTAAGAAGCTCAAACCTGTTTCAGCATGACGATGCTCCTGTGCACAAAGCAAACTCTATAGAGACATGACTTAACAATGTTGAAGTAGAAGAACATGCCTTTACAGATTCATGACCTTAAAACACGATCATTCGCTCCGCATATATTTAATATTGTCACAGGTTTTACACCAGATGCCCTTCCTGACACAAACCTCCCATTTTACCAAAGCTTGGGCTCAGCACTGAGTTGTTAACCCCTCAACGGCTGGGTTGGTTCCCTGTCTGGGAATTAAACCGGGTCTGCGTCGCTGAGACTGCAGGATCCTGACAACACTACCATTAAATTCTGTATTGATGAACTGGTTTTTAAATCAATGAAACTGTGGCTAATGTCTCATCAGCCACATTAACGCTACAAATTTTTAAATAGCTCATGTTATCACTTATACTCGGCTGCTTTGTAAATGTAGCCGTGTACACAATATGCAAGCGATCATGATGAGGCTCACACACTATACACTACACACTCTTTCATCTGGAGTTAAAACGGGTGAAGCATGAATGATCCCGATTCCTGCTTTCTCAAAAGAAAAGTCTTAACATTTATTGGATTTATGCATTTAGAACACTGCATGTGTAAATATGCACATATTCTTAGTACATTTTACAAAACAGACATGGTATGTTTCACTATAGACCCCACACATTTCTTATAATAAATTAACTAGATGCATCGTAACTTCGCTCTCCAAGGCCCACCATTTTAAACAAACTCCAAAAAAAACCACCATCTCAGACGTTTCTCAAGAGGCATGATGCTGTGTTTTTCAGCCAGTGTCCAAGATATGGGCAAGTAAAATTCTTCCAATGTATGGCACTCAAAAGTCTAGATTGTAATAGACAGTGGTAGCTTTCTCAAATAAAGAAAAAAAACCCCTGAAATGTGAGAGCTGTCTGTCGTGTCTGTCTGCACTGTTTATGGAAACATAACTGCATGGATTGCCGTTTCTGCAAGAGAACTTGAGGCATATTGAAATGAAAAGCAGTTATTTATGTACTATGCTCCCTCAGGAAACCTGTTGTTTTTGTTTTTACGCTGTTCCTAATGACCATTTGTGTCTAAGATACCAAATCCTTTCTTATAGAAGCAGTGCTTACATTTTTGCCCTCGCTCTCTCACACTAATCCGTAGAGGATATACCAGGATTCAGGGATCTGATGCACATTAGAGCAGATGAATTTGATTTGATTGAATTTCTCAGTGTTGTTCTTGCTGCTTGTGGTGAATCGACTAGAATATCAAACACACTTGAAAATACTGAAACATAAACCATCATCTTTGTCCGTTACGTTGCTTAGCAAATCAAAGCAGACTGTTAACAGTTAAACACTACACCACGTGCTTGAAGAACAGTTTTTTAAATTATTTATAAATGTTATTAATAATAAATGATTGAATGCCGGGTTTTATATTATTATATTCGTTTTGTTGAAGCTTTCCATCAAGCCGAGAGACTCCGATAAAATCACTATTGCACACATCCTATCAGGTTTTATTGCCTTATTGTCTGGACTTGCACTTAATTTGATGTTATCCGTGTCCTGGATATATACACTCTGCCTCATGTTACATATTCATGACCTGTGAAATCAACTTCGCCGTCAATCTTTCTCCACTGACAGGAGCGAGTGCTGGTGGGGATTTTCACCGGTGTTCTTGTCAAGGAGTCAGGTCATTTGGGACACACCCACACAGTAACTTGGCAAAAGTGGATCCAAGCAAGAGAACATACTTAGCACTGTTTTCTCGTTATTATTAACAAGTAATCAGATTTTTTTTCTCGCCAGTGTGTTGTACTGACCAGCTTAAAATTAATAAACACACAGAGCTCCGTGGGAAACTGGCAGCGTGACGGTAATACGTGTGTGTCCTGATCTCTGCAGTGTATTCGCGTATATCCTTTGTGAAGTCCAGTTGTACAAGCAAGTATTCGTAGGTGTGGGACAGCAGACAAACAGAGATTACAGCCCCAACACACAAGCGAATGTGCTGTTGTCAGTGAGATTAATGGCTGCTGAGGTATTGACTGTTTGCTGTTCCTCTCTCTCTCTCTCTCTCTCTCTCTCTCTCTCTCCCCCCCTCTCTCCCTCTCCTCTGTGGGATAGCACCACTTGAGCGCTGAAATAGAAAACTGAAATTGTTCACAAGTAAAAGGCAGTCATTTTTTGCACCATAAAGCCACATATGGATGTCAGGGTTTTTTTTTTTCCACCCCCGCCATATACACAACATAAGAAGACTATACGGTAGAGAAGCCGTGACTGTGTAACAGATACGCCCCGACAGAGCAGGAAAGTGTGCAATAACTCAAGCCATATGGGTTCAGGTTTGTCCTCCTAAATATTTATTATTTTCCCATTTTTTTCAGATCATTCTTCTAGAATAAAATGAATGTCTCTAAAACGTTCTCCAGTAAACATAAAGACAGCGTCGTAGTGCTGTTACGAACATCATCTTTTCTTTCATTTCATTTCTGAAAGACTTTTTATTGAATGCGTCCTTTCAGATCCTCACTTTGATATACAAAAAAATAAAAAATAAAAAACTAATTGGCATAATACTTAGCCCTGAGCTTTGCTGACAGCTACACATTTTCTGTCCTTTTTATAGCTTTCCAGAAGGCTGTTTCCTTACGTCAGACACAGGCACCGAGTGTAATCAGTGGAAGTGGTGTTTAAAGCAGTAGTAAGGCTAAATGATACGTCGTCTTTTACTACGATTACCAGATCTTTCCCCAAACCAGCAGATTGAAGTGCAGAGACAGAGCTGTTTGATTACATGTACATCATACTGTGAAGCAGTATGTTTGAGTTTTTTGTATATTTTTTTCACAGGCACAGGGTTCTTCTTGAAATCTCCTACCAATGAATACAGGATGTTTATGGCCAAACGTTTGTGATCGCCTGACCATAACGCTCGCATGTGCTTTGTGATCATCCCATGCCAGGATTAGTCTCCTTTTTGTGGTTCTAATAACTTCCACTCTCTCTACAGGGAGGGCTACTAGATTTTTCAGCATTGTTGAGATTTGTGCACCACTTTTTGTGACACTCATGTTCTCACGTGAATGGACGAGGGATTCGACTGAATTCAGTTCAGTTCAATTTTTTTTTGTATAGAACTTTTAACAGTGGACATTGTCTCATTGTCTTTACAGAAACAGAAACTTTCAGAATAAAAATCAGTTTCAAATGAAATGTTTATTTATCCCTAATGAGCAAGCCCAAGCCTGAGGCAGCGGTGGTAAGGAAAAACTCCCTGAGACAATATGAGGAAGAAACCAAACAGCTGAATGTGTGTTGTGCTGATGTCACATGACACATCCCAAATCTGCTGTCATTTTGAAAAATTGCAAGAATATCGCAGAGTTTGCTTGAAAATGTGCTCAATTTTGCTTTCCTTTTGTCATGCAATGGCAACACCAAGAAATCCTTCAGGGACTGCTGTGAGGATCCTGTGTGACTGGATGTCTACAATAATTACAGCAATATAGACTCTGGTCTGTCTGCTAATGGAAATAATTTATACACTTATAAGAGCGTTATTTTGTGCTTTGTGTTGCTAAGTCCTGAAATACCTCTCTAAAACATACACTCTCTCTCTCTCTCTCTCACGCTCTCTCTCTCTCTCTCTCCTCTGCTGAAATGGAGCATGTGGTTAGCTGTCATGCTGCTTTCCTGCTTGGATGGTGTTTTGAATCAGTTTCTCCTCCATGCGACACACTGACGTCCTCTCCACAACCTTTATATAAGGCTTGTTATTCAATTCCTATGAAGCACAAATCCCAGTAATATCCTCGCCTCCTTCCTGAATTTAGTGTTTTAAGATTTTTAATATATATATATTTTTTTTGCTGGCTTTGATTTGGACTGTAAATTTAACCCATTGGCTTGTCAGTTTGTCTGCTTGTATTGGTTTTCACCTGTTTCTCACAAGAGTACACTCAACAATGCAAAGCGTTTGCAGTAGTGCAGTATTTCATAGTCCTATCTCCAGACAGCGAGATACCAAGTGAGACAGACAGACACCAGCAAAGAGACAGACAGCTGGAGAGGGCCAGAGACTGAAAGCAACAGTAGGGGAGTGAAATACAAGAAGTGAGATGGAGAGAGAAACCAGCAGAGGGGAAAACACACATATACATACACACACACACACACACAGAAGGAAGCATGCAGTGTACAGAGACACAAACAGATCTATATTAATGATCGAGATACTCTCAAATGTGAGATTGCATTCATGTACAGGATGTGTGTTTAACTCAGAAAATCAGATTTGACTAAGAATTTTTTCTGAGCTCAGATTCATTCTATAAAAATCTATACAAATACTTAAGATGTAGCTGTTGTGTTAAACCTTTAAGATTCTGTAATCGAATAATAACTCATATGCAGTGTATGTGAAAATACAGGATGTTTATGGTCAAATGTTTGTGAACGCCTGACCATAACACTCGCATGTGCTTTGTAATCATCCCATGCCAGGTTTAGTCTCCTTTTGTGGTTCTAATAATCTCCACTCTCTCTACAGGGAAGACTACTAGATTTTGGAGCATTGTTGAGATTTGTGCTTATTCAGCTACAAGAGCTTTAATGAGGTCAGGCGCATAGTTGACGTTCCAGCTCATCCCGAAGGTGTTCAGTGGGGTTGAGGTCAGGGCTGTGTGCAAGTTCTTCCACTACAACCTTGGCATACCATGTTGTTAATGGAGTTTTCTTTGTGCACAGGAGCATTGTCGTGCTGGAATATGTGTGTGTCTCTTAGTTCCAATGAAGGGAAGTTGTAACGCTACAGCACACAGACATTCTATTCATTTGTGTGCTTCCAACTTTGCAGGAACAGTTTGGAGTGTGTGATGGTCAGGTGTTCACATACTTTTTGTCATATAATGTGTAGTTATTATGTTTTTATATTGCTGCAGGAACTCTTACTGCCTAAGTGCCTCACACCTGGGGGATGGGGGTTTGGATGTTCTTCCTGTACTTTGTGGGTTCTCCAATTTTCTTCTCCAGTTTCCTCCCCAGTATGTGTTGTCGGCTGATTGGCATCTAAAAACTGTCCATAGTGTGTGAACGTGTGTGTGTGTATGAATACGATTGTGCCCTGTGATGGACTGGCACCTGGTCCAGAGTGGCCACGAGTTCCCTGGAATGGTCTCCAGGCTCCCAGTGGACCTGTGTAGGATAAACCAAACAGAAAAATGATGCATGGATTACTGTTATGGAGAATATAGACTTCTGAATTTGGCTCCTCTTTTTTTTTTTACGTTATTGTAAATCGAGACTACAATTGTAAACACTGTCGTGTATCTGTGCCAAATCCTTTCTGGAGTGCAAGTTGTCTGATTGTGTGGTAATGTTGTGTACACTACACTACAGCGTTCCCTGAGTTTGTCATTTCTACTTTGGACTCTTGAGTCACTCTAAACTTTTAACCTACAAGGTTTGATTTCTTCAACGTGGCCTTCCACGTTTTTGTGTATATGTTGTCTGTAATAGCACAGTGTAACCATGGTAGTGTGGAAAAGGATTATAGTAGCGGTGGTAAGAGGAGGATGTGGCGGACTTTTCCAGGTTGAATGTCTTTAGAAGATGTGGACATGTTTCTTTGTTATAATATTAAGCAATTACCCTTCAACACCGGTTGTAATGGTTTAAAATGAAAAGTTTGATGGTACAGTGGGATACCAAAGTCAGAAATACTGTATATGTCCCATACGAAACCAGTCATTTATAACTTTCTAACCCTACTATACAGTATCAACCCCATGCATGAAGTATCAAACATTCAGTACAGCACCCACTGAAGCCACTTAATCATTTTGACAAATCAGTAGTGAGGCTTTAAATCAGTTGGACTTTTTGGTGTTTTTTAGCCTTAATAGGTTTCTCTGCTCAGCGTGTTATGAGGTGTTGCGTTGCTCTGGTGCAGCTAACTGGCTGATCCTCCACAAACGCTGTTCAGCCACACTGGAGTGGCAGGGCACGGAGTCATTTAAAGGGCCGGAATTGCATCCCGCGGCCCACTCCGATCAATGCCACGCCTGTCAGAAAGATGAATGGGGGGTTTGGGAAGTCCATTTCAATGCAGGGAGAGGAGGGAGAGGGAGCATAAGGTAGATTGTGTATGTGTGTATGTGTGTGTGTGTGTGATGTGAGTACATGGTCATTTTGTATATGTGTGTAGTGTAGCCACTCTCTTATAGACTCCTGGCCCCTGGGGCAGGCTGTTAGAGCTTAATATGCGAAACACATTTGGGGTCATTCCACAGCTGAGCTGATTTAGCCTGAGCTACCTGCTGTAGTTTTCCCACAAAACCTCTACAGTTCTTAAGCCAAATGCTAACCTTATTGCATTAGACAACAGTTTCTGCAGCTGTACAGCTTGCAAGTTGACGTCATCCTCAGATCCTGCCTTATCAGATTGCTGCAAATTCCTTTGCACATCCAGGTCTGGCAAGTCGACTCGGTGAAGTACTGAATCCCATCCTAGTGCAAATAAGTGTCAGGTTTGTTATATTACTGCTTTACTCCGTGATATTAAAACACTGTTATAAGCTTATCTGAGCTAGAGCTGTCTGATTTATTTAATTGCATTAAAATTTTAATTACTTCACAGATTTGGTATTCAAATGTATTATAATAGCCTGTAATTTTATACTGTCACAGACAGAAGAAACATTGGCAGTAGAGCTATGCTTTGGTCTACAAATCCCAGCGATTGTGTTGGCTTTTTAAGCAAATAATACCACAAGACTTTATCATAATTTTATTATGCACTTTTAATATGTTAGCCAATTCTTAAATGGCTTTTTGCTTACTGTATATGTGTACGATATAGGGTATAAGGTAATGAGGTTCTACAGCCTTCATAGTATGGCTAAAAGTATGTGGAATCCTGACTGTCACACCTTTTTGACCATCCCATTCTAGATTTAGTGTCCCTTTGTTGTTATAATATTCTCTACTCTTCTGGGAAGGATTTTCTCTGTGGCGAATGTGTTCATTCAGAGCATCATTGAGGCCAGGCATTGATGTTGGGTGAAGCACAGTCAGCATTCCAGCTCATCCCAAAGGTGTTCAGTGGGGTTGAGGTCAGGAATCTGTGAAGGACACTCGAGTTCTTCCACTTTAACCTTGGCAAGTCATGTCTTAATGGAGTTTGCTTTGTGCACACAGGCATTGTCATGCTGGAAAAGGTTTAAGCCTCTTATTTTCAGTGAAGGGAAATCTTACTGCTACAGCATACAGAAACTTCCTAGACAACTTTAGGCAGCAGTTTGGGGAAGACTTACACATGGGTGTGATGGTGAGATGTCCATTTGGTGTATGTGGCCAATTAAACTCCATTTAAGATTCTGTCTCAAAAAATGTGATGCCAGTAAGTTGCCAGTTTCTGCCAGTTTTTCTGTGTTGTACTATCACTTTTAGGACTGAATTGTTTTCAGTGTTTTTTTTATAAACATTTGATCAGACACATGATCTACATGTACGATTTAACCAAAACTTTAATGTTACTTATTCACATTAAGCAACATGTGGCCATATGTTTAGAAAATGGGCTTTAATAGACTTAAATTAGGTGACTAACAATAGACCGTGGAATTTTAATGTTTAATTAGGAGGGTTTTTTTTCTAATATATGCAGTAATTGTTCTGAACACTTGAAAAGCATCTGATCTCAACATTGGTGGTTTGTGCACAGGCATCAAGAGCAGTCTTTTTGAGGGTTCAGGCAGAGACAGGACCTGTAATTATTCTGTCAATGTGTTTGTTTCCACGCTGGTTCTAGAGAATTGGGACGTCAGAGATTGCAAAGGTTGCCATTTCTCCTCAGAATTTACCAGATGCTCAGGCTCTGCTCTTTTTGCCCTCTGGGCTCTCTGGAGCTTCAGGATTAATGGAACTTTGGGCACAGCAGGATTAACTCATAAGTCAGTCAGAGTTTGGATGTTTTGTCGAGTCTGTTTGGATGTCCAGAGAGGTCAGTTTAGACCTTGGGCAATGACTAGAGGTAACTCGGTTATTGAGTTCCTGTTATATGATCAACACCATGACTTCACTGCCTGTGGGTTCCTTGATAATCACTTCATTAGCAATCAATAGGCTGATCTTTATCTTTGTGTTTTTCAAGCTAAAAGAATCGCAGCATCTCACACCTGTAAAGAACCTTCACACCTTGCTGCTTTGCACATGCATGCTGGCTTAGCATATGGTGTGTATTTGTGTATGTGCTTATGTTTTGTTCCAAAAACAGAGTTCTAGCAGGCCACCTCCCAGAGAATGGAATCAGCTCTTTTTCTCCATTCCTAAGGGTGGAAATATGAGCTTGTGGGCCTCTGTACTGTTTTAAATCCAGCCTTCCGCTGATGAACCTGCTAAAAGACTTGGTCCTCCTATTGCACATATGTTTATGGCCTGACTCTTGCCTCCTCTAAGGGGTTTTCTGTTTCTCTTCTACTTTCTTTCGAACTGAGCCAGCAATTGGCACTGACCTTCATGAAGTTCAGTCATAGTTAATCTGCAGGATGAGGGCTCATGGCGCAGTGAGTCATGCCATTAATAAGGAGATCTTAAGGAGACAGTGCAGTTTGGGGAGAGACACTGTGAGTTTTTCACGCAACCGCAGACCAGAGAAGCACAGCTTTCTGTGGAAAAGGTCAGTGCATCGTTAGAGTTGCAAGCTACACTTCTGTAGAGTTGTGCTCTATAAAACATGAGGCTCCATCCCAGGGGAGGATTTGCATTCTTGCACGCTGAGGAAACACTGTTACACAAGGCGTCCTCTGCTGACGCACAGCCAAAGAACACAGCAGCTGAGGGTCCATTCTGCTCCTGCCAGGCTTTCTGTGCTGACTAGGCCTTCTCTCTTTCACTATAATTCAGTATTTCTCTTCACGTTTTTATCTCTTATTTTAATTTCGATCCTTGCCTTTCTCTTTCTTTTTTAAACAGTGTTTAAAATGACCTCTAATCTCCCAATTTCCTGCTCTCTTGTAATAGAGGGCAAAGAATCGTCTGCATCTCCTTACCCGAGTCCTTCTACTCAATGATTCTTACTCTGCACAGTGAATGAAACTTTATTCTTACCACTTCAACCTCTCATAAAATGAAGAATCCGTTAAGAATCAGAGCCAGCACTGAGACCTGCAAAGATGATGAATGCCGTACGCTCAGACAAGGACTAGATTGGGAGCTCACTAGATGTCTTCCCTTCTCCTTCGCTCTTCACGTGGAGGCCAGCCGTCTGCCTCTCTGCTATCCAAATTGATAAAAAACGCTAGCAGGGGATAAAAAGAGAAATGGATTACCGAAGGCCCGAAAGCAGACATCCACACAAAGATGAGCAAACCGGATTAGCCTCCCCCACCTACCTCTGATGCAAGGAGCTGCCTTTTTTTTTTTTTTTTGCATGGCAGCCTGGTGCTTCTTTTGGGAAATCAATCACTTGTCAGCCCAGCTGGCCCTATGCGCCACGTCGTTTTTCCTTCTTTTTCTCACTCGCACTGACTCATTTTCCTCTGTTTACATGCGGGGCTTATAGGAAGCCTCCCCCTCCTTCCTCCTCCAGCCCATCATGCCAGAATCACTCCAGAGGAATTGCTTTGCTTCACGCAAGGCAAAGAGAAAAAAATTGTCAACAAGATTTTCTGTTTTACAGCTGCCTGTCTGAGCACATTACAGCAGCGCACCGTCTGGTGTTCGATTCATTATAGGCTCGCTTAAGCAATTTGTTCTTCTCTGGTGTTTTAAGGAAATGTGATTAGGTATGTGTTTCCCTCAGCCCGCTCGCTGGGGTCGTGACAGAGGTAATATTGCACATTTGGAATTGTTTTGTTGTATGTGGGCAGTCCTAAGTGAGATGGCTGTTCCGTAGGTAGGCAAAAATGGCTTCTCTGTATCGGAGCTAAAGCCAGACAAAAGCCACTAGAACTGCGACTGTCTTCTTTCTTTGCTTTCAATTTTTTCGACATGTTGATGAGTATAAGCAGTTTGTGGTGGCAGAACAGAAAAGTAGAAGCGCATAAAAAGGAAGTGCTGAGCTTGACACTAGACTTCAGACGCACTGAGCTGTGAACAAGGCCCGTGAAAGCCTGCAGCCTTGTCCGGCGAGGCAGCAAAATGGAGTACCGTTGCTCTCATGTCGGAGCTAAGAGGGCATATCTAAGACTGCAGTGCAGAGGGAGAGGCAGAATCCTGGCATGATTGTTCGGGGTTTAGAGGCTCAGACTCCGGCTGTTCTCGTTGGCCGACTGCTTGGTGGCCTCCGTCTTATCTCGACTAAGCAATTCCAAGCTCAGTGGGACCACTCGGAGCTTTCTAAACACAAAGAAAACGATGTTGGTGAATAAACTAGCTTTACAGGGTCATTACGGTGAAGATGTGTTTGTGTTCTTCAAGCTCTTAACTGGCCTGTCATCAGTGAACAGAATCACAGTTGGGTGTCTCTCTGGCTGAGGAATGTAACCAAATACATGATATAATAGGTTCTAAACAGCAGCAAATACAAGTAGAAAGTGGATTAATACTTTGTTCTTTCCATTGGGACTGGAGTCTGCCTGAGCAAGGTTGCAGTAGTTTTAATTTGGCCGCTAGTTTTATATTTTGCGTAATAGAACCAATTAATTCATTGGGAGCAAGGCATTAAAGTCACATTGTGACTCTTGTGTGTTGTGTACACTCTGTACATTCTGAAGTGTGCACCATGCAGCCATCTGGTGTTTGTTGCACCAGCCTTTCCATTCCTCCACAAATCTCCCCTATGAGTCTCTCACATCTTTTCTATACATTTTTTCCTGCACCCAGAAACTAACAGCTCCTCTGTAGATGGGAATTTGCATTGTGCATTTATCAATGTCGTGACTGCAAAGCACCACATTCACACTCAGAGCAACTGAGCCCTTGAGCAAGGAAAAAAAACACTGTTTGATTCGTTACCTTTCAGCAAAAATCAAATCACAACCATTGATCTAATTACAGACAAACTATGCACACTGATGCTAATTGCACACTCTGAATGCTTCCAAAGGTCATCTGTTCCCAAGTGAGGCTGTGTGTGAGAACAGTGGGAAAGGAACTCGGATCTATTGTTTCTTAGAGTTTCAGGGTTGTTTTGAGTCCAGCCTGAATCTGTGTGTGTGTGGTGTGTGTGTGTGCGTGTGTGTGTGTGCGTGTAACTGCTGAGGTACCATATCTGCCGAGGGGTTAATGAATTGCTAATGAAACACATGGATAACAGGTAATTAGCTCTGACCTCTTTTTCTGTTATTTCATCAGACGTTTCACATCCAGCAGTCTAATCTACAAGTGTCCCTTTGTTATGATTTTTTCTTCTAATTCATACCTAAATGCTTTTCCTATTAGAGTTTAATTATTATCCACATAACAGTACAAATGGTCAGAAATGTTCATTTCCAGGGGATTTCATACTAGAATCTGGAAATAAAATGACCATCAGAAATAAATTTCTTTTTCTGTTTTTTCTTTTTTTCTTTTTTCACCAAGCCAACAGTTTAGTACTCCTCTCTCTCTCTTTTATGCTTCACCTCCTCTCCATTATCCTGTGGATACTGACACATGTACCATCAGGAAGAATGAATATGGCGTCTTTTAACTGACTTATTCTATGATGATAAGGCAAAAATGTTCCTGGCAAAATTCCCAGCACAAATGCAGTTTATTTGCTTTTCTAAAAAAAAAAAAATCCTCCAGTGTTCACAGCCTTGGCTGTAGCTTTAACCCCGAAAAATTAAGTTATCAGAAAATGGTTTATGAAATATGACCTACATTTTAAGCCCTTTCTTTCTGCATCTCTTTGAAGGTTGAAGTAAATGGGCTTTCACACTCCTGTCACAGGAGTAAAACATAAATGTACTGTCAGGCCACAAATCTTTCAGTGCAGCCTTTTCTTGCTTAGAGTAACTCAATAACACTTGGCAACCCTGACACAGGGTTTTTAAAAATAAATAAATAAATAAAAGATCAATTTTATAACAAAATCTTTGCCTTTGTTTTTAATATTGTGTACAGAATATCAGCGATCACGACTTGAGTGGTGTTTTATGGGAATGTAATCAGAAATATCATTCTTCCCTTCAGATTTCTCATATAAGTACACTTGCTTTACTCAGTTATCTCTGCAATCAATTATGTGTCCTTGCACGCTTTTCAGAGCAAAACAACATTGTGGCAGATTTTACTGAATATTACATGCAATACGGCATAGTGTAGGAATGCACCTACTGTTCTGACAGCAGTCACGGAAAATACAGGCTATACACAAGAAGGAAGGGGCAGACAAAAACCGGAGCTATTATATGTGCACATCGATCCACTGCCATGTCCTGCTGTGTTCGGAACATCACAGGGAAAGGTGTGATGGACGGTGTCAGCATGGGACCGAGTAGCCAGAGGGAGACTCCAGTGCATACTGAACAGGACAATGCAAGGTGATATAGATGGATTTCCACACTGACAACTCCATAGTTCAGCTTTCCTCCCAGCTGGGACTGACTGAATGCGAAAAATCCTGTGTGGTATGACATCATGAATAAAATAATGATGTTTATACCCTTTCTGTGAGCATTTGTGTCATGCTTTTGTTGGACAGTAAACACTCTAGTTAGACCTTGGAGTAATTTATGTACATACACATGCATGCTGACCTCTTCCAGTGAAAAAACAATATGATGCAATATTTGTATCTGCTGCAATCATTCAGCCATCTGTCACTAAAAGTTACAGGCGCAGATTCTGAATGGCATGAAACTCTGATGGTTCATAGCACCTCAGTTATCTACCCAAGTATCAGTACCAAGTACCCAAGCACTTTTTACCATCAGGGGCAGTGTGAAACATCTGAAAAACAGATAACAACAACTGTGTTGGGTGATGGTTAATGTAGAAGCTTGAAAAGGTGGATGGTGATGCCCAGCTAGCAGCAGTCGAATTCCTGTAGTGATACACCTGGGCGGTGGTGGCTCAAGTGGTTAAGGCTCTGGGTTGTTGACCGGAAGATCAGCCCCAGCACCGCCAAGTTGCCACTGTTGGGCCCTTGAGTAAGGCCCTCTCTGCCCAGGGGGCGCTGTATCATGGTTGACCCTGTGCTCTGACCCCAACCTCCAAGAATGGGATATGCGAAGAAGGAATTTCCCTGTGCTGTAATGTATATGTGACAAAGGCTGTATTTCTATTTCTAAAGAAGACGCATGAAGAGGAGTTCCCTGTAGAGTCGCATGTTACAGCTTTGTTTGCATGTACCAGGCACAGTAAGAAACACTCTACAGTCTCATTGAAGTCGATCGACTGTTTCATAAAGCTGGGTGATATGATTATGGAATCAGTCACAAGGTCACTCCAGATTCATCTGGCTATGAGTGTGTGTAAGACAAGTTAATCATCAGAGCATAAAGCGTTCTACATTTTTTTTTTTAGCTGAAGAGTTTGCCAGCAAAGTGCTAGTTTTCAGAGATACCCATTTCAAGTCAGCATCATATACAAGCCCATAAACAGACTTCAGCTCAAGGTCGAAGTTCTTTGACAGGCTCCTAGGTGACCGCAGCCAGTGGGGGTCCCTCAACCACTTTTAAAAGACAACTAATTAGTCTGTGTAACTCTAGAGAGATGTGTGGCACTGTGGTGTTTCAATGGATTCTACACAGAGCTTTAGGGTAGTTGCAAATTTGTTTCTGTCTTAAATGCCCGAAAAAAAGTCAGAGTAAAAGGTTCAGTACACTGATGGGCCACATTCCCCCAGAGCCACTCTGGCACCACATTACTCCCCATCCAGTATGGGAGGCTTCCATGGTTATTATATCTCTCTGATTACATCACTCCCAACTGGATTCCTTCTGTTAGGAATGCTCTGCATTCCCAGCTTGATTTTTTTCCCCACTCAGACAAGGACACATTCGTGTCTGTGTCATTTGGAGGACTGCAGCTGTATGCTGATTGCTCACTTTTTGTGGGTGTGGCAGAATCTTGATTGGCAAGCATAATAATATTCCCCACACCCCGGGGTGATAAAGTGACTAGCATTCACAGTGTATCTAGCCTCATTCCAATGAACTGTGTGGACATTCCCTGTGTTAGGCAGGACGTATCTGAGTTTACCTTAAGAGCAAGCACCATAATATGGTCAAGGAGGATAGATGTGTTCTGGATTGCCTGCCCCTGTGTGAAATATGGGACTATCCTGATGCCAGTAGCTATCAGAGGGGACAAAGTGATCTGCATATATCTTGAAAACACATAGGGTGCTCGGGAGAGGCTGAAAAGCAGGACTTAAATTGGATTTAAAATGTCTGTCCTCGGGAAGGCAAACCTTTCTTTAAAAAAAATACCTTTCTTCTAGGGCAAGGGGAACATAAAACAAGTATTGCCAAGAACAAATTTTGTGCCTGTGCAGTCTGAGCTACATCCATCACCCTTAGCAGGTGAAGCAGTCTTCAGGAACTGATTGAGTATATATAATATCTGTAACTCTTTCAGATCTATAATTGGAAGAAAACAGGCATCTGTTTTCTGAGCTTGAAAGTAAGTTAAATTATGGGAAAGGCTTCCTTTTCTGTCACACTTCTGCCAGAGTAGCAGGGTTGGCTGTATTGGTGGTTGGGATGGGCTGGCTAATGGAAAGCAAGAAATACTCAGACACCTACCAGCAGTTTGTGGGTGTGTTTCCCCTTGTGTAAGGTTAGTGCAAGGTTAGTGCCAGACAGTCAGATTCCCTGTAGGTGCAGGCTCATGGAACTGTTGTATTCTAAAAGCGCTGTGCTAATAGTCCATTTGGTCATGCTGGCTTTGTGATTCCATTAACACCAACCCCCCACCCCCCAATCAAGGGTCTCTTAGGTAGCCTGTGAGAATCAGCTCATAATTCAATTACTCCGGGCTTATTTTCACACGTTTGTCAGAATTCATACAGTAGATCATACCTGGTGTTACATAGGAAACAAGTAAGAGGAGAGTTGCCCAATGTGTTGGTCAAGAGAGGTCAATATTTGCAGAGGCTGTGTCACTTGTGTTGGCAAAATAACTATTAGCCGATAGATAGATAGATAGATAGATAGATAGATAGATAGATAGATAGATAGATAGATAGATAGATAGATAGATAGATAGATAGATAGATAGATAGATAGATAAGAATAGATTTGTCTATATTGTAAACATGTCTCATGTGTGACAATCTCAGAGAAACCTTTATGAAATCTGGAATTTATTACTTTAACCAGTACCAGATTGAGATATAGAGGATTAGCGATTTTATGACTGTACAGCACGAAAGTGCCACATTGCACTTGTATGATTAAAGGAGTGAGCAGTGTGATGCACACTTCTGCAAAAGGCTGTCCAAATAGCAGTGCATGAATCATTTTTTTCCCCCTGCCAGATCCAAACAGACTGCTGGGTGCGCTATTGTAGTCTAACACCTTTGACTCATCTGTGAAGGCAGCATGTGTTGATTAATCTTCTCACTCCTCGTATGTGGTGTCCTTGTTAACAGGAGAGTTTTCCTAAGAATAATTATCAGCTTCAGTCATGTCAAGTGAAAAGCAAAACTAATGTTTGATAGCAGAGCATTGTTAAGGACCTCACTGTTGGCTGTTTGAGTCTGTCCATGGCTTTTTAAAATCATTTCCAGGGTTTGTTATGCATGAAGAATGCTATTGTGGATTGTGAGTGATTTAGAAATGTGAGTTGCAGTTGTTTTTTTGCACGGTTTCTCCACCCAGCCCGCAGGAAAGAACTCGCTGCTCGAGCCAAACACAGCCAGCCTGAGAAATCACTAAAGGACATGCTAATAAAGCTGTTTAAATAATTCATCTCTACATTCCCTTTCCCCCTGACTCCCAAAACCTACTATCGCTACTGTGGCGGTCCCCAAGGCTGACACACACACACACACACACACACACACACACACACACACATTCTGTCTGTCTCCTTCAATCAAGTACCTCACTCTGTGCCCCCCTCTTTCTATTTATTGCACTGGCGATGTTTTATTTACTGTCAGAATAATTTCCTGAAGGTAAATTCAGATCTAAGAGTCATTTCCCCCCGGAGTGTGTAGAGAGTTTGAGTCGTGCCACCGAGCGCAGCGGCAGGCGTGTGATACGCATCACTCATTTGTACCTTCCCCTCTCTCTATCTTTCGCTGTCTCGCTCTTTCACTCTCTTGCTTTCTGTCATCCGTTTCAGCTGAAGTGTTTCATCCCGGAACCTAAACCTATTTCAAGGTTTTGGGTGGTTTGCTAATTCTTGATGCATTTATTGTAAAACAATAATTCAGGTTTTCACATGAATGTGCATTAATAACTGGCCCTCCTCAGTGAGTGAAACCGCCGTCATTTGCAATGTTTCACAGAAATGCAATGGTGCATGAAGAAATAGCTCATTTGAGTGAGCGAGTGCACTCTACGGCTGCTCATCACTTTGATTTGTAGCTGTCTCGCACACCAGCAGAGAGTGTTTTGGATTTTAATGAGCTTTCCGGCCTCTTTCTCTCCACCAAGGTCTCTGTCTGTTTTTGAACTAATGCTCTTTATGTTGCTTTCCCACTATAGAACGCCAATGGAGATGTTCTATCGATCCGCCTTAAGTCTCTATTGAGCCGACCATTAATTTGTTGCCCGCTGGAATGTCTTGTCCCAATACCGAGATGAATAGATGATATGGTTAACTCAGTTGGTAAAGTAATTATCGGTTAAAGTGACTAATTCGTCCGGCATTCTCGTGAATGAAAAACCTAACGAGCTGCGAATGTTCTGTGCTTAAATGCCATCCTCATTTGTTCTTCTAATTCGGTGCCCCTACCATCCTCTTCCTCATTCTTCCACGTAATGGATTTTCCCACCCTCGTCCAGATGGCCTTCGGATCAATAGCAATAACCCCGGAATAAATCATCCATTGAAGGAGCAGCCATCCAATTAGTGGGAGCCACTGGTAAAGATCACAAAGTTAGATTCATTGTGTTTTGTTATGATTTGTCCAAAACTCTGCGCTGCACCAGAAACCAGTTCAGAGCTCCTTTAATGGACTTTGTGCCATTAACACTCCTCTTGTGTTTACTGTGTAGTGATGGATGTCCCAGTCACTCAGGACACGTCCTCTAATTTAATAGCAATATATCCAATTATAGTCTGTGTGCAGTGAATTTATTCATTTTATCCAGCAAAATGAAATATATATGCAAATGATTAGATGTACAAAAAATGTTTCTGATTCCTTTTCAGGCTAAAATTAATGAATGATCTTGAATGACCTGGTGTGTATCAGCAATTACTGTGTAGATTACAGAGTGCCTGATATACTGCTAATATGGATCACTACATGCGTTTTAATAATAGCAAGAGGACGACAGGGTGGCCGGAAAAAAAAACCCTGCAGTGTGAGATTATATGAATCACCCAAAGTGTAGTATTTTCCGCATCATTCAAATTTCTATCACTTATTCTATGAAAACAAAATGGCCTGTAGACTGTGTTCACTCTGAAATGTACTGCACCAATATTTTCATGAGTATTCTCCCCACTTATAAAAAAAAAAAAAAAGCCAATATTTTACTTTCAGAATTTTTTATTACTATTTTATTGTGCAGCAAGAACAACAAAAATAAAGCTGTTTTTTTGTATTAATTGATTGATTGATTGATTGACTTACTTATGTGCTTACTTAATTTTTTTCCTTTTAATTTTTTTCCTTCTGAGCTAGCCTCACTACCACATTTCCCTTTCCTCCTGCTTCAGTGTAGATGACTTTGCCACTGGTGTGTGTGTGTGTGTGTGTGTGATGAGATGAGATGAGAGCAGAGGACATGATGATTCATGCTCGCCGAAGAAAAACAGCAGGGTCTTCCAATGGGCCTTCAGACACGAGTAGCCCATTGACCAGAGTAACTGAGCATGAACCTGGATGTGTGCGAGTCATGTCAAAAATGTAAGAGAAGCAACATATAGTTAGGCTCAAATGTATGTCTGGCTGCCTGACTTTGTCCTGTACTACAAATATTGTCTGATAACAAACTGTTTACACACACACACACACACACACACACACAATTATGTAATATACAATATATTTTATTCACTTACACTGTGTATAATGAATCCCGTTGTAAAATAAGTATGAGAACTGAGATTTATCCTTCTCCCTATAAACTTTGAAGCCAGCTTTTTTTGTTTTTTTGGACAGCAGTTGACCTTTTATCATTTCCTCATGGGGCAAAACTAAAGTAAAACTGCATGTGGCCTGGTCTGTTCTTTCACACTATAACAACAAGACTTTGCTTTTAGAAGCTGTTTTTTTGTGATATGACCCAGCAGTTTCTTGATGGTGTGTGTCACTGTGGAAGTTTTCGGAAGAAAGACAGCAGGTCACGTGAGAACTGACCTGTGTTCTTTCGAGCAGCCCATGAGATCACGTCTAATTTATCAGGCAAGGAAGCGTGAAGCATGAAGTTATGTCTGTGAAACTAGGTTTTAATGGACAACGAGTGAAAACGTTTCACTTACCAAGAATTGTTTTTTAAAGACAGCACATTAGTGGCGTTTTTTTAAAATCCAGTATATTTTGATGCATTGTTAATATACCGCTCTTCTCGTTGCTCTATTTCACAGTGGTTCGCTTGACTCTGAGATTTATGTGTTTCAGCCTAGGACTATCATTTCACTGACCGCTTTTATGGAGGTTCAGACCTGCACGACTTACCTTTGACCTTAGACATGGAGCCACTGTGAGAGCAGAACAAAGCGTTTCTCCAGCACCATAAAAAACCTTCTAGCAGACTGAAAGAGAGGGCTGGGAGTGAAAATATCATCTGTTTCATCCCATAGAAACTCGACAGCCCTGGTGGCGCTGTGTCAAAAAGACGGGCAGTTTAGTGCCAGCACAGACCCACATGTGCTTGCTCGTTCACACACACACACACACACACACACACACTCCAAGCCGCTGACTTGAGGAAACAAGGAAAGAGGGTGTTAAATCCGCCTTTATCGAAAATTGGCTCTCCCAGTTAACCGCTCCTGACAAATCCAGTCAGGTTTCCACGGTAACCAGTCCACAGTTCTAAGACCGTGGGCTTTGGAGAAAACGGAGAAGTTGAACGGAGAAAGACACAAATGCAGCAGCAAGGACTACAACAAGCAAACAAACAGATTTTGTATTGTTTTGTATTCAAAATTCACTCATTCAATTATTATTATTATGGAGCACTTTTAACAACAGACACAATGCAGCTCTGGGTGTAGATTTAGATCCCTAATGAGCAAGCCAGAGGCAACAGCAGCAAGAAAACTCCCTGAGGAAGATGGCATGAGGAAGAAATCTAGAGAGGACTCAAAAAAAAAAAAAAAAAAAAAAAAAAAAGGTTCTCTTCTGGGTGACACCAGATAGTAGGATTAAATATCAGGGTATAAACACTGCTGCTCTTGTAGAAGCATGTCACAATGACATGATCTCTATCAGTTTAGGTCTCCAAATATTGATGTTTGTATTTGTATGGAAGTTGGTCTCAACCTGATGTCTTATGGCAATTTCTGGCAAGCTTTCTATCTAATGTGACTGAGTACAGCTGGGAAACTGTCTGACAAAACTTTTTCCCAACTCCAGGAACTATACTGTCTATTAATATTTCATCTCGATTGACTTCAGTTCACTGGACACGCTAACAGTGTCTGCTACGAAGCTAGGATGCAGTTCTGCTGCTAGTCAAAATGGGGTACTTTAAGTGCCAGTGTATTCAATTGCATTTGAAATGAATGAAACGAACATTTCATTTAATCAATGTTAAAAATGGCGCAGCAGCTTTAGAAATTTTTTAAAACACATTGCCTTTATAAATTTTAGGTCTGTTTACATAGAAATATGGTGTCAGGCTAATAGAATGAATTACTGACAACAGACACAAAAAATGAATTGTGTGCCTCCTGTTTGTATGTGTGTTTGTATCTGTTCAAAAACATGATATTTTCCTTCCAAAAAGTGTATTTGTATTTGTTTAGCGTGTTGAAAGGATGAGCAGCTTGTGAATAAGAGTCCCAGGATAAGCAAATCTACACGATAATTAATAGTTTGAAATTACATTCCACTCTGTGTGGACCAAAGCACTTTACTACTGTGGTTTGTTTTTTTGTTTTTTTTTGCTCTAACAGTCCAGCTTAACCAATTATCGACCTCCTTGTGAGCTAAATCAGAAGTGTTTACACACTTACAAACACAGAGCAGTTTTGTAGACGGCGACTGACTCTGTAATACTGAGAGAAGGTTTTTTAATTTCCTCCTTTCGTTTGAGATCTCTCTCAGAAATTCGGTGAGATAGAAGCCCATTTCCTTAGAGAATGTTGTTTTACCTCAGGCTGAACTGCTTAAAAATCTAATGAAGTGCTTTCTCTTTCTCTCTCTCTCTCTCTCTCTCTCTCTCTCTCTCTCTCTCTCTCTCTCTCTCTCTCTCTCATATCTGTACTGAGAGACAAATCTGTAATCAAATACTGCAAATGACTAGTAATAGTAGGTCAAGGTGATTGGACTTATGTTAGAAGACATCTAAGGCGCTTCACCAGTTCCCCAAGACCATCAGAAAGGCCTAGATGACTGAAAATCTTCACAGGCAACCAGTGCACATGAACTTGCAGTGGTACAGATAGGTTATCAGTGACCAGGAGGAACCCGGGCTCCTGATGGAGGGTAATTGCCTTGCATCTTGGCGTCCCTCTAAAACTGCTGGAAGCCCTTATGTCTGCTGGTAATTGGTTCCAGGCTGCACCCAGAGATTGGTACTAAGCAAGCCTAAGGATGGCCTAGTGTTCAGCTTCAGAATGAGCCCGAGCTTTAGAGCTCAAGCTAAGCTCTTTATTGTTTATTCTCCATGGGAGTCGGTGTTTCTTTATTTTTCAGCAACCTAGCATCAAGACTGGACAGCAGAGACAATGTTCACACTGAGGTTTAGTTTTTTAGTATATTAGAGGCAGATTTTTATACAGACGACAAACATATCTCAGATTTACAGATCTGATCATCACCACATATCAAAGTTCACGTAATATCAGCTGATCACAGAGGACAAAATGCAAACTCACATCTGAAGCATCTCCCCCCAACACACACATACACACACGCACACACCCTTAGAAACCTTTCCAGCACAGAGGGTTTGACTGTGTGAGCCCCAGGAACAGCCACACTCAGAGGGTATTTAGCACCTTGTGTTGCTTGTGCGTGTTAGTGTGTGTGCGTGAGCATGCCTGTCTAATGACCTTCTTGGCTCTTGAGAATCGAAATTGAATTAAAGGCTCTGCACCATGTGAAGCACAGCTTTTTAGAGACAACAGTGCTGTTGCAAATCTCACTAGAGAGAAGGTTGTCGGCAGCTTGCACAAACAGCTAATGGGCTTCCATGAAGCGTAGCTATCCAGGAGACAAGCCTGGTCTCGTCAACCCTGTTAGGATGCTCGGCTGCTGCAGCCAGCATATTCAGAGGATCAGGAGCTTAGTTTTACAGGCGAATTCTGCAGGATTTGCACTATTATAATTTGCTTGGGCATCTCCTGTATCAAAGCTGAGGGTAAATGAATGTAGCAGTAATCTTTTGCCATGTGACTATGAGAGTCAGTGACATCCGATAAGGTGCCATTACTTTATTTCTGTTTCTCTATTTCTAGGCAGCATCGTCCGCTCTCAGCAGCCTAGGCCACGTCTACACAGCCATCGGTGATTACCCTAACGCACTAGCTAGCCACAAGCAATGCGCTCTCCTGGCCAAGCAGCGCAAGGACCAGCTGGCGGAGGCACGTGAGCTGGGCAACATGGGCGCTGTCTACATCGCCATGGGAGACTTCACCAGTGCCGTACAGTGCCATGAACAGCACCTGGACATTGCCAAAGTGCAGGGTGACAAGCGTGAGGAAGCACGTGCCTACAGCAACCTGGGCAGTGCCTACCACTACCGGCGTGACTTTGACAAAGCTGCGTCGTATCATGCACGTGTACTGGAGCTGGCACAGGAGCTGCAGGAGCGTGCTATTGAGATGAGGGCGTACGCCGGACTGGGCCACGCTGCCCGCTGCATGCAGGACCTGGAGCGCGCCAAGCAGTACCATGAGCAGCAGCTGGGTATCGCTGAGGGCCTGAAAGACCGTGCCGCTGAGGGACGTGCCTCCTCTAACCTGGGTAAGCACCAAAACAAGCTACTGAGTTTTTTCCCTGGCTGCTCTACTGCACCCAACACAGTTCAGAATCTTACCCAGCAATAAGTAGCAATCCTTCCAAACCGCAGTCAAGGTTTTAGTGCACACCCACCCGCTACACACCCACACCCTTTCCTGCAGCAGCTACTGCGCCTCTTTTCAAAATGTAAGCGCAGGACAAATTGAGCCCATCACACTCAAGTTTTTCTGAGCTCTTTCTATCCTTCACTTTGACTTCTAGTGCCTTTCTAATACTTTCTCCCGAGCCTGACAACAGCTCCATCAATTTGATCTGATGGCATGCATGCGCTCCCAAATGAATAGATCAACACTCGAAAGAAAAATGTTCCCATTGAAAAGCGAGTGCAGGCAGCAGCGCAAGTGACATGAGCTTGATCCAGAATGACTGCGAGTCAATTGTTATGTAAATATGTGCTGTGAGTGTAAAAAAAGGAGGAAAAATCTGTTGTGTGCTGACTTTAGTGTAATCATTTATAAAGCAATACCTATATGGGTTTGTAGGGAAGCTGATTTTGCTTATATATGATATATGCTTGCCTTTAAAAACCTGCCGCAGAAAGCGGTTTCAAAACCTGATATACTGATGTTGGGGTTTGTATTTTCAAAAGTATTTTGCTTATCATGTACATTTTATCTCATTTAGTCGCTTTCTACATTACCCATCAACCCCAGTATGCCTGTTTAACTAAATGAAAATGGCTTTTGGGATGTGCTACACTTCAGTAACTGGCCCGCCAGTCACCACACTTTCCCTCTGTTTGGCCTCGTTCTCTCTCCAGCGAGCGTGTGCTCGAAACTTTATTGATCAGCGCTGTCAATAACAGTACGCTGGGAAAGAATGGCAGCACTTATAAAATTAATGATCGCACGCTGTGCCTAGAGCTCGGCTGCTCGGCAACAGTAATGAACAGATCGATTGCGCCATCAGAGGTAAGATTTAGCAGCAAAGAATAAAAGCAAAATATTTATCGACATAGCAGCGAGAGTTGCTCGAACAGAAACGAAACCCCTCCAGGTGCTATTATTTGCTTGGGTATACGATTTCACTGTATGTACATGAGCCACAAAGTGTACATGTGTACGAAATGTAATTCCCAAACGTTACCGAGGTGTCAAACCACTGTTTATAAATGGAAATCCTTCCTACTGTGACCTCAAGCACTCCTAGGCTCTTGGTTTATCTCTCAAAACGCTAACATTAGCCACTCCTAGGGTAGGAACTCCTATTTGCTCTTGCAGGTAGGAAATGCGAGAAAGCTGCCTTCTTTTTCTGTAACCACTCATGTTTTATTCAGAGGTGGTTTGGGTTCAGTAGGATAAGCGATATCCAAGCCCTGAGTGTGGAGAATTGGATCCCTGTATAGTATTGCTGAGTGGACAGTAACTGGAGGCGGATTGAGAGCCCTCAGGCAACAGACACGCCATTATCGCTGTGCCTCAGTCCCCAGGATGTAAAAGGATGCAGCTTTGATTTGGATTATTGGTTGGTGGGTTTCATCAGGTTATCTTCTTTCTTGGTACTTGTAATGTGCTGCTGTTTACTAGCTTCCAAAGCCTTTGATCACATTTGCATTTTTCTATTTTGGCTGATTCATGTCTGTGGATTTGAGATTATATTTCAATTTTTATTCAGAGCTTTTAGTACTTCACTACTGGTTAAAAAATTGAACAGTCTATTAGATCTCAATGTAGATATCGTAGGTTACAGAACACTAACACACCATAGAGGACACTGGCTTCCAAAAACCAGAAAAATCAGCAGGACTAGAAACATGGCACAGTCAGACAGTCAGATGACTCATTCTTATTGTTAAATTCGGTTCACAAACCCACACTTCAGGAATGTTAAGAAAGCAGTGTAACCAGCGAGGCATTGCTAGCAGTGGTGCTCAGCAGCCATTTCTAATTATTTCCTTTTCGCTCTCCATCAATAGTAAATCCAGAAGTACTTCCTCTGCTGTTATAGATTTTGTTCCTGTTTTAATGGGCACCAGTGCAGCCAGCTAGTCTGTGAATCTGCCTACCATCTAAATCTCATTGCTCAACTCAGATGCTGCATGCAAAATGCCTGATTATATAATTCAAGGTCAGTTAATGGTTCAGCTAACTCTCACATTTAGTGATGGCAGTGATGTTTCTTGGCTTTACATGTGATGAGATGTTTTCAGGCCTGATAGCTGGTTCCTCTGCCACTTTCTCCTTATGTTTAATATATTGAATGGTTTAATGGTTAATTGGACAAGCTCTTAGCCTATATGTACACTCACTTGGCCGTGTCTGCTTAGATTCAGTGGAAGAAAATCCTAAGTCAAATGAGATACCAAGATAAATTAGATTTCTTGGAAAAATTGACCAGAGAATATTAGACAATTTCTTGGAGAAATTAAGCACAAAATTATAATAATGATCTTAAGAATAACAATCAGCTACAAGGTACAGACTTTTTTATTTCTCAGAAATCTTTAGGGTCCCCACCTGTATCAGATAAAACAAAAAATATACCTCAATATCCTGTCTGTGCACTATTTCATTTTTCACGCGCCATCTATTTCATTCACAGTAATGAACATAGCTGGCAAACAGCACAGTGTTATTGCTGCTGTCTAATGAGTAACACCTGATATTGACGTGATTACTACACTCCTGTGTGTGTGTGTGTGTGTGTGTGTTCTGAATGATCATCCTTATAGAATTCACTAAACCTTTTTTTGATGCTTGTATTAATTAAGAATCAGGTACTCTTGCTTGAGAAATAACATTGAAGACAACATTGTCTTCTATCGTAATAGCATATTACAACACATTTTTAATAACATACTTTAAAGCAGTAGAGATGACTCGAACCGGCAGAGAAAAAAGAGCAAATAACGCTAGTGGGTTTTGAAATGGGTCAGCGTTTTCGAACACACAGCGATTGTAATCTAAGATTAGCTGGGATTTGGGGGTAATAAATTAAAATGAGGGCTGGATTGAGATTCTGTGGTAATGTGGAGCAGAGTTATTTATGCTGGCGAGAACAGCCACAATAATTTCCAGAACAGAATGCAGGTTGTGTTGGTTCGAGGTTGGTTCTTTTTTCTGTAGGCTATCATTCTTCTAGGTTTCCATCTCGGGGACATTGCTGTCAGTCAAAATGCAATTTACCGTTCTATTCTCCTGAAGCCAAACAAAGCTCAGCCATATAGAGAATTCAATGTCAATACGTCTGCTATTTGTTTGTCTTTGCTTTTGCCTTAAGCTTTGCAGAGCACTGGAAGTCACATGATGGAATATAGCAGCTTGTTTAATGTCTGGATTGTCAGGAGACTAGACAGGAAGTAGTGAAGAAGGGCAGGAGTGATAAGAAAGGAAAACGGCTTGGAGGCTCTTGCGCTGTAGTTTTACCTCTTCTATCCTCTGATTGTGAAATGTTGATGCTTAAGGAGGCAGCAACTTGTTAGCTTCATGTCTCTGGCTTAAAACGATGTACAGTGCCTATAGAAAATCACCATACCCTGTGAAAACCTTTACCTTTTGTCACATTACACCCTTGAAAATAAAACAAATTAAGTCTAACTTTTTTGAGCTGCATGTACACAATATAACCCTCATCATTAAAGTAAAAATATCATTAAAAAAATTCTGGACTAAAAAGTAATCAGTGAAATGCCTGGTTTGGTAAACTGATCAGCCCCTTAGAATATACCATTATAAACTTGCTCAGATGCAAGCAATCAACTTCCAGATTAAACACCAGGGTAACTGCCCCACCTGACATCAATAGTGGTGGTGTTGATAACTTCAGAATAAAACAAGCTGTTTCTTGAAGATTCCACTGTTAGTAGTGCATGGTATGGCAACTAGTTCTTCATGGTTGGGAAAGGGCTTTCAAAAGACCACTGGGATAAAGTTGAAGAAAGCCACAAGTTTGAAGAAGGCTACAAAAACATTGCAAAGGCTATAGCTATCCCTCGGAGTACTGCTCAGAGCATCATTAAGAAGTGGAAAGCATGTGGCACCACCAGCACATTGCCTAGATCAGGCTGTCCGTCCAAAGTGAATGACAGAGCCAGGTGGGCATTGATAGGAGAAGCTACCAGGAGGCCAAAGGCAACTTTGAAGGACTTACATGGCTTTATGGCTGGGTCTGGTCAGACTGTGCATGTGACAACTATCTCCTAAGCTTTACACAAAGCTGACCTGTATAGCAGGGTGGCACGAAAGAAGCCTTTCCTAAAAAAAAGTGTCACACTCACACATTTGGAAGAGTCTGATACCTTCTGGCAAAAGGTGCCATGGCCTGATGAGACCAAAATTGACCTTGTTTCTCTTCAGCTGGGACTGGGCAATTGGTCAGGATTGAAGGGAAAATAGATGCTGCCAAGTACGTCCAAATTCTTGAGGAAAACCTGCGTCCCTCTGCTAGACAGCTGAAGATGGGCAGGTCATTCACATTCCAACACAACAATGACCCTAAACATACTGCCAAAACAACAATGAAATAGCTTAAGGATAAGAAGGTGAATGTCCATGATTGGCCAAGTCAGAGTCCTGATTTAAATCCAATCGAAAATCTGTGGATGGATTTGCGGAGAGCAGTCCATTGCCACTCACCAAAGAATTTGACTGAACTTGAGCAATACTGCAAGGAAGAATGGGCAAATATTCCCCAATCAAGGTGTGCAAAGCTACTACAGGCATATCTAAAAAGACTGATGGCTGTATTTAAAGCAAAAGGTTCTACAAAGTATTAAATCAAGGGACTTTTCCAACCCTGTTATTCTAATTTTTGTTTTGTTTTTTTTATTATTAATTTGCAGAACTGTTGTGTTTTTTCTTTCATTGGTTTGATGTTATAAGACCAAAATTGTAAATAAAGCTGGAAAACATATTTGGAATTGGTTTTGATTTCAGGCTGTATGACATATAAAGTAACTATTTTAAAGGGGTATGATGATTTCCTATAGGCACTGTAGATTCCAGCACCTCAACCTGTTGTTGTTCCTGATTGTGTTGAGACACTGTTGGTTAATGCAAAAGCAAAGAACAGCAAAAACAGGCTTCATACACAGGGGATGTGCTAAACGCAGTCTTTGTCCTCATAAAAATCATCTTTGTCCACGCTTCTTGGAAGAAGAACAAATTCTTTTTATGCTGGAATTTCAAAAAAGACACGGATGCTCCAAAGAGCAAGTTAATAATGCAAATATCCTCCATTATTAAAGGTGCAGAATTTAATGTTAAGAATTTAAAAGTCGAATGAGAATTGGTTGGATCTTTCTTTGTAAAAGTTGTCAAATCTCTCGTTAACTCTCGTGCTAATTAATTCAGAACATGGCAGTGCTCATGGAGAGATGATCCTTCAGATGCGACAACAACACAAGGGGTCCAAATGGGAGATTTGCTCTGGAAGGATGGAATTAAAAGTGTAATAAAAAAAATTTTTTTTTTTACATTTAGGAGTATAATGAAGTGTATTCCTGATACAGTCCAACTTCAGAATTATTGCCAGTTTTTGTATAGAAATAAATATTGCCCAGGATTTTCACTCAGTTAAAGAATTTTTCCTTGAACAAAAAGCATTCTGTTTATTTAATATAGAATTTACTTGAAAAAAAGTCAAAATGATATCTATCTATCTATCTATCTATCTATCTATCTATCTATCTATCTATCTATCTATCTATAAGGTGATGAGCTTAAAATGTCAAAGGCATTATCAATTTCATATATTTATTTCTGTTTGTTCTAATGAAGGTTGTACATGATGCTGGAGCTGGATGTACATTAAATCTCCACATGGCCATTTAAAGCATAATATTTCATATTCTAGCATGTTGAGCCATTGCCTGGGGCACGGTGTAGTCTTAATGTGCGTTTGATGGAACTGCTCAACACCCTCGACAGTCCGACTCTTTGCCGTCGCAGGCAAACCAAGCCGCTCAGCATTTGTATTCTCCACTTGCGAGGTTGTGCATTTCACCTTGTGAAAAGCAACTTTGATGTTCCCAGTGGCCTCTGGTGAACTTTTGAGCCTGTTTTTACCTATCCGCTGTCCCCATGTCTCCAGATGTCAATCTCTGGAGGTTTTACTCCTGTGCTGCTGTAATCCTTTAAAGAAGAGACACTTTTGACTTTCCAGCCATTCATCCTTCTTACACTCAATACACAGTGCTGTATACGTAAATTTGCAAATTGGATACAAATAAACAAAATATACAAAATATTAGACTAGAATGAAACAACACTATTTTACAATTTATTTTAGAGCTCAGCAACATGTCTCTAATATATATATAAATTATTGTTAAAAAATTATTTCATTTTATCAGTATGAACAAAATTTTTGCCTTAGTTACAGTAGCTGTGAAACAGCATACCTCCTGGGACACAAGCTCCAGTCATTGATTTGACTGTGTTCACTGTGCCTTACAGTACATGCTGTGGACGTAGCATTAGCCAAAGTATATCCAAGACCAGTCGTGCAGAAATAATTCCCTGTGGGCTTCATGAGTTGAGCTTTTACCACAGAGATACAATTATGAGCGTCTGGCACATTTTTGCTGAGAGGAGTGCTGTGGGAATCCTTTTCAAACCAGGCTCTAACACGAAATTTATCTTTCAAATGAGGAATCTCGGGGTTAAGTAATAATAATTGGTCAAAAAAACTGAGGACTATTTAAAAGAAAATATTTGATGAAAAGGTGCTCTAATGGCCCTTGGTGTCCAGGTTTTAGGTTGGCACTGGCCCTAATTGGATTTTCCACATGCTGCTAATTTTGCTTTGGCTTACTCTGATTGACAACGAGCAGATGGGCGTCTATTCCCTCCATCCATTTTCATGGCCTCTTCCACCTCACGCTCACTCATGCACACACACTGCTGCTGCTTACAATGTATATGGACCCGGTTACAGCGATATGAGGATTACTGATAGAATCGGAATATATCAGACATATGCAGAGATTTGAGATTATTAATGGCTTGTATGAAATGAATTAAATGTTCTGTAAAGGGCAGTACAGTATGTAGCTTTGCTGCCTCACAACTCCAGGGTTCCCAGTTCGATCCTGAGCATCCTGAGGTTATTGTCTGTGTGGAGTTCTGCATGTTTTTCTCATGTGCTTGTGGGTTTCAAAAAAAACATGCCGGGAGGTCAATTAGCTGTGCATGTAATTGCCCCAAGGTGTGAACAGCCACCCTGAGATGGACTTTCGTATCATCTAGGGTATGTTCCTGCTGTATGTCCAGTGTTCCCGGCATAGACTCCCCATCTATCACAAGATAAAGCAGCTCTTGAAGATGAATGAATATAGACATATCCCACACAGACATCCATCACTAGAGTATATTGTTGACAGTGTGTGACATGTTTGATATAGAGTGCGCTAGTGTCGCTGTGCGGATGGTAAGCTGGTCTATGTGTAAATATCTCCATAGGTATGATATTTTGTTGCTATAGAGGAGGATAAGGGTGCATACTTCATGTTGAGGAATTCAAACAAATAGAAGGTTGTTCAAAGCACACACTTCAACACTCTTGAGCACACAAACACACTGGAGCATGCACCAACTATCCAGTGGCTTACACAGCACAGCAGGGTCATCTGCTAAAGCCAAGCCATTTAGACAGCAGTGGCTCCTCAGTCCCTATAATAAGTTTTATCTCTGTGTGACCATTTTTGCATGAATTTCCCATGGCTTTGTGCTCCCTGGTGATAGAAATCATTTCTGGTTAGTACAGCTATACCAATTAGACAAGCGTTGCAACCAGCTGCCCGCTGTTAGTCCCACTCACAAGTCCTGTTTTCCGCTCATCCCAGCACTTTTCCTTTATCCATCTGCACTTAGCAGATGGCACTCTGGGATAGTGGAAGAAAGGAACCGATTAGGGCACGCTGGGGTCTGGAAGCCAAATCTCATGAACCTAATATTAATGTCTCCTACGACTCTTGCACTCAAACCTATTTTCCACTGTACATATTCATTAGCCTTCCCAACACTCGGCTTCACTACTCTAGCCACAAGATCCCATCATGCACTGGGAGAAAAGGGCCAGGATTTCCACACCACAGTGGTAATGATTATTTTATGGAAAAAGTACAAAAACAGCAAATGGGGATCCTTTGAGTTCTCCCATGACACACGAAAGTTGGATGTTTTGGACTTTTTTAAATGAAATTCTCCATCCCCTGGGTATGAATAGTTTTGGCATGAAAGGCACTAAGAAGAAAGCATAGCTAGACCTTTATAATTCCAAGATATTTTACAAACTTACTCTTCAATTATTAAACACACTTTGCTTGAAAAATTGTTTCTAATTTTTTGAAAGCTGCTATAACTTGAGGTGTACTCAAATCTCTTCCCACCAAAGACTGCATGACATTTGCCTATGCTAATTTCCAGCACAGAGATCTTAAAACAGACAACTAATCCTGAGGTTCCTCAGATGCATCAGCTTTCTTTGATTGAGCAGATGTCTAGACAATCATTCAGTGCTAATTTTGACAGGTGTGACATTAAAAGCTGATATGACACAGAGAAACACAGACACAGAGAAGTTGATTGGAAAATTGATCATTATCTCCTTTTTCTTCCATTTAGGAATCATCCACCAGATGAAAGGAGATTATGAGACGGCTCTCAAACTGCACAAAGCTCACCTCTCCATAGCTCAGGAGCTGAATGACTATGCTGCCCAGGGCAGATCTTATGGCAACATGGGCAATGCTTACAATGCCCTTGGTGTCTTTGACCAGGCTGTACGCTACCACCGACAGGAGCTACAGATCTCAATGGAGGTTAACGACCGAGCGTCACAGGCCTCCACCCATGGCAACCTGGCTGTTGCATATCAGGCCTTGGGGGCACATGACAGAGCCTTGCAACACTACCAGAATCATCTGAACATCGCCCGTGAGCTCCGTGACATCCAGAGTGAGGCCCGCGCTCTGGGGAACTTGGGAAACTTTCACTGTTCACGAGGGGAGTTCCCACAGGCTGTGCCCTATTATGAGCAGTATCTACGGCTCGCACCAGACCTGCAGGACATGGAAAGTGAGGGCAAGATTTGTCACAATCTGGGCTATGCACATTATTGCCTGGGAAACTTCCAGGAAGCGGTCAAGTATTATGAACAAGACCTGGCTCTGGCCAAAGACCTTCATGACAAGCTGAGCCAAGCCAAAGCTTACTGCAATCTAGGCTTGGCTTTCAAAGCGCTAGGTGACTACAATAAGGCTGAAGAATGCCAGAAGTACCTTCTGTCCTTGGCCCAGTCACTGAACAACTCACAGGCCAGGTTTCGTGCTCTGGGAAACCTGGGTGACATCTTTATTTGCAAGAAGGATGTTCCTGGTGCTGTGAAGTTTTACGAACAACAGTTGGCGTTGGCACATCAGGTCAAAGAGCGCAAGATGGAGGCCAACGCTTATGCTGCTTTAGGTGCTGCCTACCGGCTGCTGCAGAAATACGACAAAGCCCTTGGTTACCACACGCAGGAGCTGGAGGTTTACCAGGAGCTAGGAGACATCCAAGGTGAGTGCCAAGCCCATGGGCACCTTGCAGCCGTGTATATGGCTCTGGGGAAATACAGCATGGCCTTTAAGTGCTATGAAGAGCAGCTGGAGTTGGGCCAACGACTAAAGGACCCCAGTGTGGAGGCCCAGGTTTACGGCAACATGGGTATCACCAAGATGAATATGGGCGTGATGGAGGAGGCCATTGGCTACTTTGAGCAGCAACTGGCCATGCTGCAGCAGCTCAGTGGCAATGAGGCGGTGCTGGACCGCGGCCGTGCCTATGGCAACCTGGGAGACTGCTACGACTCGCTGGGCGACTATGAGGAGGCAGTCAAGTACTATGAGCAGTACCTGTCAGTGGCACAGAGTCTCAATCACATGCAGGACCAGGAGAAAGCCTACAGGGGGCTTGGAAATGGACACAGGTACAATGCTTTTTTTGCTAACTATGTGTAACGTTAGATGCTCGATATAAATCAAATAAGTCTAGTTGCCAGTAAATTGTTCAGGTCCATGTTTAAACGAAATATTAGATACTCAAGGGTTCAAGTTCCTCAACTGATTTGTTATTAATGTGCAGACCTAGTGATGGTACTTTAAATAATACCAGAAATTGAAAATAATTAAGTGTTTTCCCAGATATAAAAAATTCTAGATTGCCTGCAGATTCACCATCATGCTTACAGCAAACATACAATTATGCTCCTTGGATTATCTGTGAATGTGTTAGCAACACAGGTGCGATTACCACAAGGCCAAGCATGATTGATAAAACTGTCAGTCTGTGCACAGCAACGCCTATCCTCTGAGCTGTTATGGCAGTTATTGAAGCAGCATACCACCCATCGTCTTTAATTAATATCCAATCATTTGCATAAGCAGTCCACCACCATCTTAGAGCCCTCTGTCCATTCTGCTTACCTTTCTTCTTTCTGGAAAAAAGTGTATTGACATGGGTAAGGAGTTGATGAATGGGCTTCTGCAGTGGCTGATGGGAAGATGCTACCAGCTGAGTTGCAACAGCTAGGGGTGGAATAACCCATATTGGGCCTACAGTATACCAGTTTCAGTGCAGCTATCATTCATCAAACACCCCCGGTCGTCCTACTGCAGCCCACAGTACGTAAATTACATTGTCAGCAGGGACAATGCGCCAGGTTTTCCCCCATTGAGAGAAAGCTTGCCCTCGATACTCATGATGCATCCAACAAGAGGCTCATTAAGGCCAGGCATTAAATGCTGTTTGTTTCATTTACATTTGACAGTACTGATGGCAGTGTCATTCCAAGTGACTGCGCCACAAGGCGCAATGATGCATGGTGTCTTAAACAGCAAATGTGTCCCAGCAGCCGCCTTGCATGAATACAGTCAGGCTTTCTAATTCCTCAGAGAGACAGTGTTAGATGATGTTTTCCACATAAACCTGCAAAGATACTTTTCTCCCAAAGGACTCCATATTATGTGGTGATAGGCTACATTTCTCATGCTGAATGAGGCTATGGGTAGTGTATCACACAACATTTTATTTTTCAAATAATTCATTCTGGTCATGTCGTATGGGATCTCATGAGACTCGGGTCTCTACATAATGTGAAACTGGAGTGATATTGCTACTATATTTTTAAGTGTTGGTCTTTGATTTTCCTTTTGTTATTAAAAGAGTTCAGTAAAGAGTCCATTTTTGTTTCTTATCCTACTTTATAGTGGTGGTCTGTTAAAAATGTAGAGATGTGTTTTGCAGTTTTAATAGCTTCATTATAGCATTTTACAGTTGCCAGTTATCAAATGAATCATTCTATTCCCCAACCAATTTGTAGTCTGATATGAAATGTAGTTTGTCCAGGAAAATGGTTAAAAAAGGCAAACAGCAATCCCTAAACCATCTGATTTCCAGTGAAATATGTAGCTAATGATGTGCTCCCTCTATCCTTTAAGGGCTATGGGCAACCTGCAGCAGTCGTTGGTGTGTTTTGAGAAGCGCCTGGTGGTGGCTCATGAGCTTGGAGAGTGCAACAACAAGGCACAGGCATACGGAGAGCTGGGCAGCTTGCACAGCCAGCTGGGCAACTATGAACAAGCTATCTCATGCCTGGAGCGCCAGCTAGCCATCGCCCGCGACACCTCCGACCCATCTCTGGAGGGCCAGGCCAGTTGCGGCCTGGGTGCTGTCTACCAGCTCATGGGCGAGTATGACACCGCGTTGCAGTTTCACCAGCGGGACCTGCAGCTTGCTGAGGAAACAGGAAGCGCAAGCTGCCAGGGCAGGGCCTATGGCAACCTGGGTCTCACCTACGAGTCTTTGGGCAACTTCGAGCGTGCTGTGGTATATCAGGAACAGCACCTTAGCATTGCTGCACAGACTAATGACCTGGCAGCCAAAACGCAGGCTTACAGCAGCCTGGGACGCACACACCACGCCCTGCAGAATTACTCACAGGCTGTCATGTACCTGCAGGAAGGTAAGAGACAGAATTAATCATTTTAATAATAATAATTTCAACTGAACTACAACAAACGAAAAAAGCACATCACTCAACACCTTGCAGATTGCCATTATTAACAGGTGGATTGTACTCTTTCACAATTACAACTGTAATAATAAGCAGAATTGTCATACCTCAGTCCTGTCAGAAATACTGATAAATCTATTTGTTATAACACGTTTTTCCTGCTGAGAATTATCCCATATGAGAGCAGGTAGGTAGGGTGGAATCTCATTATTGTAACCATAACTTGAAAAAATGTTGCTGTAGGCTAAACGGTGTTGTGAGATTATTTAAGGAGGCATGTGACAAATTTCATTTTGATTTTGATGTGTCCAAATTCTCTGTTCTGTGTTTTTTTGTGAATACATCACAGTAAGTACTCTGCTTTCTGATGATTAGGAAAGAAATTAAATCGCTTATATCTTTTGCTTATATACCACCTAAAACTGTCTGAACTCATAATCCAGAGTGAAAGTTTGAATGTGAGATAAATATGGTGGACACATGCTCATTTGGTCGTGCAGCTGTAGGATTCATAGGGCCATATGCTGACGTTTGGATGCAGTACTTCCTTTTGGATTCTGCTTTACGTCAGCAGACTTAACACAGTGTAGCCTGAGGGTCCTCAAATCCAGTCCTGATGTTTACCAGGGAATATTATAAGGCAGAGCAGCTCGATTTCAGGACTCAATGGTGTTAAGAACCATTTCCAGAGTCGTACTGCAGTAGGATTTAATAGATGCTAGCCATTCAACCATATAGACAGTTCATACTCCTGGGCCATATAGTAGTCATGCTCAGTGCTGTAGATTATTAGGGTGTTAGGGTGAGAACATGAGAAGCTGATGGCGGTGGAGAGAATGAAAAAACACAACAAAGAAGAGCTTTTGCTTCGCACCTGTCATACCAAAGCATACTGTCCCATAGTGTTGCCTGACATCCAATTAGCTCAATGTGGCCTCTACACGTGTGTAAGGGTGCGATTGCATGTGTGTGAAAAACAGCAGCTATAATTAAAACTGTGTAGAGCACAGAGTCTTGCTTGTCTTCTGTAGGAATGTGCAAATGGGTTTACTGATGGAATGGCCGCCTACTCTTTCCATGTGTCCTCACAGACCACAAGTGAATGCATGCAAGCGCATATGTGCATTGTTTACACAGTACTGAATTAGAACTGCATTCAGAGATGTGTCCTTGTCCATTACAGCCCCATTGATCTTGTTGTGAGCCTTTGACTAGAGCATGCACCGGTGTTTGGCAAGGGAGTACAAAGTAAACAGATGTTAATACAATGGAGTGGAGTGCTTCCACGCTGCTATGTGCATCACTCCTTAGATACAATGCCTGTAAGAAAGATAAGGTAGATAAGGAAGCAGAGCTGTTGCACACATCATCTGTACATAGAGGGGCATATACTGAGCACTGTGACATACGCTTCATCTATTGGGTTATTCAATAAAGCCATGAAAGCCTTCTGCCTGTTCAGCTGAAGAGCTTGAATGAAAAGCTAATATTTCCATCAGTGGCTTGACAAAAGCGGATAAACACGTTGACCGTTCTAGCAGTGTTTCTCACATTTGAATGGCTTGTGAAAGAAATGTCCTTGTGAGTCACACGGAGTAAACGGAGAGATGGAGAAGGTGATTGGAGGTTGCACTGAATGGATAACCTCCTCCTCAGTTAAAGCTCAATATCAGTACGACCTGCCATGATCTTTGTAAGCCATTCCAGAAATGAAGAAGAAAGGGCAAGAAAAAAGGTCAAGGAGAAGGAAAGAAAGAGTTGTAGGGTGAGAGAATGTGGTTCAGGGTGAGAGTAATTCGGAGTAAGAGCTTTTAAATGCAAGACTGAGGCTTTGTCTCAGGGAATGGTGTATAACATGATATTATTATTAAAATGAATGAATGACTAAATATATAAATAAGTAAATATGTTTATATAGAACCTTTCACATATGAAATACAGTTTAAACTGCTTTCTATCCAGTTTATGACAGCACATGACAGACTCTGACCTGGTCTATAACAATGAAAGAGCTGTAGCACCTACTCAGCATTTTCACACTATCTAGTGTTCAGCACATGTTGGCTTTCATCTCTGGTTAATTTTTTTGGTAATGACCTCACTTTTTATTTAGGCTCTGGTCAGTAAAAACAATTGAAGGCGGAGGTGAAGAAGGGTGTAGTTTCTTTTTCCCCATGACTATATTAAAATATGATTAGCAAACAGTATTTTGACAGTTTTTTTATGTGTTTTGGTGTGTTTTGGTAACTGGGACATGCTGACAGCTGTATTCTACTGTTTATTTTCTGATCACACGTTTACACCTCGAAATACTAAACAAGTCAGAAATAAATTGTGCAAAATGGCAGTTTGAAAATATCACTGTCTCTCTCTCTCTCTCTCTCTCTGTCTCTCTCTCTCTCTCTCTCTGTCTCTCTCTCTCTCTCTCTCTCCTTCTGTCTTTCTCTGTCTCTCTCTCTCTCTTTCTGTCTTTCTCTGTGTCTCTCTCAGGTCTGCGTCTGGCAGAGCAGCTGGGCCGGCGTGAAGATGAGGCCAAAATCCGTCACCGTCTGGGCCTCTCACTGTGGGCCAGCGGTAACCTGGAGGAGGCCCAGCATCAGGTACACACACACACACACAGCTTAGTGATCTGTTTGGCTCTACTGACTTGAATCAAGTGGTCACCGTTACCTTACTCAGATCCTTCCCAGTACAGTGTAATGACTGGCCTGTAGTCACAGGCATGTGTGTGGGTTTTCTGTGTGTCTGTTGTGAATCATTCTGGAATTGTCTCCAGTGGTGCCATGATTTTAAGATACACGCTACAAGGCAGCATTTGATGAACAGGAAAGCAAGCTGCTCCACACCCTCCCACTTAGTCCCTAATTGATCCAGTGATCTCGGTGCAGACACACGTCACACATCCCTTGTCCTGTGTGTAAAGAGCCTGGCTTTGCTATATTTTGTATCGTGAAAAACTTCTCAAGCCAGTCCTCCCTCCCTTGCAGATATACACAACTTCACATTAACTTGACCTGCTCCGGCTTTGGTCCTTTATCCATTTGGAGCGTTTTAGGATTGCTTTCTTGCCGTCTGGTTTGGGATGTCGTCGGGTCGGACAGGGTCGCCAGAGGTTGAGATTGCTTTCAGGCTGCTTTGGTTTCAATTTTCAAGAAAGCCAGGTGGAGCTGCGCTGGCTGTGCAATCGTCTCTTCCTGCCTAGTAAGGTTTGAAAGAGCTTGGGGAGCAGTGTGATTCTTGCATATGATGGCATTCTTTGTGTGTGTGTGTGTGTGTGTCTGGCAGCGTAGCGCATGTGTAAGATGACAGCGTAGTTACTTATGTACTGAATGTCTTTGGGGAAAGTGGCTGTGCTGGAAGGTAATGTGTTTGTCATTATGCAGCCTGACTGTAAATGAAACATTCTTGTCAGTTGGGAAAGATGTCCTTTAGATGCAGTCGAGAGGGTCATTATTCTGTTCATCTGTGAAAGCCGCCGTCAATCAAAGATGTGCGTCTCACATGAGCGAACACACAAATCCAGAGACATCCACACTTGGGCGGTTAATGATTAATCAATGGTCACTTAATTGCAGTTAAGAATGAAATGATGGAAGGATTTTGTATTGTTTGTTAACATCAAACAGTTTTTGGTGTCATAATAAAGCAATTTTATCATTCTTTGTTCAATCATGATTTCTACAGAAGGGAGAGTAATGCAGTGGTAGCCTGTTAGTCTATGCTAACAGAGGACAACATGCGTGTAACTTATTATAGCTAATGTTAGCTTGCTAGGAAGCTAAATTTACAATGTTAGCCTTGCTAATCGCTAAGGTAAACATTAATGTATTTTTGTTTGTAGTTCAGCTATACAGTACGGTTACAGCATTGTCTCAGCTAGATAGAGATCTGCAAGATGAGACGTCTTTTTCCGTGTGGGTGCAGGTGTGGGAGGTCTTTCTAAATGGGCCTAAATGAATTCAACAACATAGTCGTGTATTTCGAGTAATGTAAGCAAAGCTGTTGCTGCCTCTTCCGCTGTATGTATGTGTGTGTTTGTGTTTGAGATGGATAGATATCTCAGGACTTGGCTCGTGTAAATCACAGGCAACATGAGAGTGTGTATGTACGCACGGGTTTGTGTGCTGCACAAGCATTCCTCTCTTAATTGATTGCAGGCTAGTCTTGGCTGATGCTGACGAAAGGAACACTGCATTCCTCTCCTGCAGCTCCACCAGGCAGCACGCACACAAAAACACACAAGTCATCTCTAAACACACATAAGCGCAGATTCAGACGTTATAACCAAAGCTTCTTATTCTTGCACAAACACAAACACTGACATTTAATGGTCCTGTGCCCGTGTGTGTGTGTGTGTGTGTTTGTGACACAGAGAGAGAGAGGGAGAGACTATGGCTCCATCTCTCTGTCTGAACCAAGGAAAGGAATAATTATAGAGAAATAATGCGCCATTCACACCGTACAAGCCCTCTTTATTCATCAGGCTAAATGAAAAACAGACCGGCGCTAAAGAGCAAACAAACAGCAGCCTATGTCTCCAGCTCCGTTCACTCAGAGACTTCCTCTTACAAACATCCCTCCTTCACCTTCCTCCCTTGTTTTAAAGACCCATTATCAAGGTTAAATTGCCACCTAAACTGACAATTGGCTCCTGTTTTACGCCTCCAGATTTTTTTGGTGAGAATGAGAATGTACTAGATTTCGTATCTTATGAAGGTTGGTGAGGGAGAGGGAAAGAGAGAGGACGTTCCCTTGCTGCAGAAAGCCTGTTGCAACATGGGAGCACGGGTTTTTCGCCATAGAGGTCTCATGCCACCTGCTGTTCAGTGCAGGGAACTGGAATAATATTCTTTTGAGGTTTCCATGACAATTTTCAGTAATGGATTTTGCATAGAATATGTTTTTGTTACAGATGTTATACAGTAAATGCTCTTTAAATATCTAATATATAGTATGTTTGTTCTTTCTTTTCCTCCTTTAGTTGTACCGTGCCTCGGCTTTATTTGAGACCATTCGACACGAGGCTCAACATAGCACCGATTACAAACTCTCTCTGTTCGATCTCCAGACCTCCTCCTACCAGGCTCTCCAGAGGGTCCTTGTCAGCCTTGGTAGGCTTCGTCTAGCATTGTCTCTCTTACCAGCTTCATTCAGAACTCCATGGCTGTTATTTGTTTTGCATTTTCCATCACTGTTCCAAAGATGTATACTAATGTACAGTAAAATGAAGTAAAAAAAACAACCTTAGACATCTAGCAGTGTGAAGATTCCTAACCAAACATCCCCCAGCCGACAACACGGCTTCATCTCGGCACTATGAACATTTGGTCTAGAAAAACAGAATAAGTTTAGAAATTTCTTCTGATCAGCACTTTAAATAGAAAAGGGAAAAATGTTCTTCTGATGTACCATTTAATAATTTTCATATGTGTTTCTGTCCTGTATAAAATATCCATGAATAGACAACATAGATTAAAAAACCCAAGCGCATGATGTCTTTCATTTTAAAGATTTAATAAAAAATCGGCAATAGAATGCAAATATTATGGAAGGCGCTTCTCTCGGATGTAACCTCATTAAATCTAAATAAAGAGGATGAAGCGTTTGCGCTGCTTAATGCTATTAGGAGTAATGCAGGCTCATCACAAATTCATGCCCTTTCCAAACTCATGAACAAAATATTTAATCAAAACAGCATTTCGGTTTGAACCGATCACAAACCACTTTGCACCAGCAGATGCACTAAACTCCTGGCATGTGGGGCATGACGCTAGGCACAGTGCTGAATGCTCCTGTTCACTTGTATTCCTTCTCCAGTGCATGAGAGCATGGTGTGTGCAGCATGAACATTAAAAAGTAGAATTATTGTATAAAAAGACAACTAAATGGGAAATTAAATGCCCTATATCCTAGTTTGAACACACACCTACCACCACTAAGATCTGCAAACAAATGAAGGGTTTTTGTGTAAATAATGTATAAAGTGCTAGTAATTGTGATGAAGATTTTATACACTGGGTGTTTAATAAGAAATCAAAGGGGCTCTCCGGAGACATTCAGCGCTAAGTAGTGAACAGAACACGAGGGTTTATCTGTTTCTGGGAAAGCGTCCAACAAGAGCAGCATGCTCACCTGCTGTACTAAGCGTCCACTCCAAGGGCATCTATAATATATCATATAATACAATTATATCGCTGTAACATCTAAAAAGATGGCCAGGGTCAGTATGTTCTGGCAAAGAGCGCATTCGCTGGCAAGTAATGAACAGAACAGAACATGCAACTGATCCTCCATCAGCATGGCTACGGTGTTAATGTGAGTCTGCATCTGATCCCAGGTCACCATGACGAGGCACTGGCAGTGGCAGAACGAGGCAGAACGCGGGCGTTTGCTGACCTGCTTGTGGAACGCCAAACGGGTCAGCAAGATTCAGACCCATACACCCCCGTCACTGTGGAGCACATCTTGGACACGGTGAACAGTCAGCGCGCGCTGGTGCTCTACTACTCAGTGGCAGCTGGTTACCTGTACAGCTGGCTGCTGGCCCCAGGTTCAGGTAGGAGAACACACGGGAGCTGGACTGACTTGTGAACATTCAAGTCTGGGTTTAGGGAAAGGGAGGCAGGCGGATAAATGGGTGCATGAATATGGGTGGTGGAATCAATTGGCTGGATGGATGGCTGTGTGGAGAGATAAAGAAACCTAAGAGTAGAGTAGAAGGGTAGATGGATACAACAGATGGCTAGATTGGAGGATGGATGGATAGATGGAGTATTAAAGGGGCAGGATTGACGGGTTTAGGGGTCAGATTAATATATTGGGTTAGAGTTAGATGGTGGATTAAATGGATTGATGGAGGTTTGGATTGGTTGGGTAGGTGAGTGAGTGTTTGGATGGATGAAAAAATAGAGGGATGGATGGATGTATGCATGCATTAGTGTGAGGGTCTCTGTGAGGGAGCCAGAGGTGTGAGACAGACTCTGAACACACAGTTGGATAAACAAGCAGAGCCTAGTCTGTAGACATGCTGAGCCCCTGTCTGTCTATACACACACACACACACACACACACACACACACACTCATGCATGCTAACAAATCTGTAAGGCTTTAATTTGTGTTCTTACGCACTGTCTGGTGCACACAGACACACACACACAGAGCTGATCATTTTGTGTGAAGCAGCCATATCCCTCACACCTTCTGTTCCCTGCAGCTCATTGTCTGCTGCCTGCTGCTTGGCGGTAACTAGTAAAAAGCTGTGAATTAACGCAAAGCGGCAGTGCCACCTGCCTCCCTATTCCTCACACATCCTGTCCCTAAGACACGCACACATGTTCACATTCATACACGCACATATATACACACACTGAGCCTAAAACAGACATCTCAATATTATACTGACATACACACACAAACAAACTCTCATTCCAGACACACAGCTGTTGTGGTTTATTTGATTTTCTCTGACTTCTCATCCTGCAGTTTCTTACAGGATGGACTTTGTTCCTCAGCACAATGACTTACTGCTTGAAGTTTCGTGTTTAAACCAAGGAAGCAGGAATAATATGCTATATAATCAGCTGTAGCTCTGAAAAATCTATTCATGCTCTTTCTTCCTTTTGTGTTATCCATGACCTTTAAAGCAAGGAGAATTACATACACTGAGCCGGAGAGAGTACACCACACTGCATTTATTTGTTCTTACTACAAATTCTAATAAAATGACCTTTTATATGTGTGCATATTGAGGTAAATCAGTTCTCTGTGATTTGCCAGGAATTCTCAAGTTCCACGAAGTGTACCTCGGTGAAGGGGCTTCAGAGAGTGGGCCATCTGACTTCCAGGAGGCTGGGGGTGGGTCCATGCAAGGGGGCGGAGCCTCGTCCCTGGAGCAGCACATTGCCAATGCAAGAGAAGCTCTGGGAGTGGATGCCTACTACAGCAGGTGAGCAGTTGCCCAAGGTTGTAGTGACACAAATAGGATTTTGTGCCTTAATGTGGAATAGATCTGCTCTGATACCAAAGAAACACAGTATGTTCTCAAGAAACTGAGCAAAGTTCATAAGGGTTCATGCTAGAAAAATCCTTTTTCTAATAAAATAAAAAAAAATTTAAATGTCTTATCCTGACCAATCGAGCAATCTAAAGCTAAAAGGAAATGAGATCCTGCCAGTAACCTCAGTACACTTCTAGGTAGCAACAAATGAACATGTCATTTTAATTCTAACACTGGAACACTGGATTAGATGCACACACAAATTGCACGATCATTACCCGTGTCGAGGTCATTGTAGAGGTCGTTTTTGAACATCTATAATAGACTGTTAGTCTCAGCTGCCTGAATGTGCCCAGCAAATATCACTGATTATTTGAATGTCCCTCACTAAGGCAGCACAGTATGACTCCAGCAAAAAGCACTTGCGATAAAAACTAATCTCAAATCAATATTAGAACAGTGAAAATAGAGGGAGGAGGAAGGAAGGCTAGGCGACAGTCCCCTACAGCTATTCCACTTCTGATGTATGAATCTGTGAGCATTAAAATAAATTCAGATGGATGCAGTCACATCAGATGGTGGTAGTAAATGCAGCAGGATGGCGCGTCATGTGTTTGTGTATGTGCTGGAAGTTTATCCCGGAGGGACCACTTCTCACCACACACACTTGGAAATAAGCAGTGACAGCTAGACGAGGGGGGAGCATCCGGTCTCGCTGATAAGTTCGTGACCTAAAGTACACCGGTTTATTTTAAAGTTTGCTGTCTGTGGAAATTGCCCTTTCCTGTATTGTGGACGTTTTTAGACTGTAAGAGGTGAGAAAATGAAACCTAGTGTACCTAGTATCCTAGTAGTTTCACAAAAACGTTTCACAAAAAACATTATTTAGGTTGGACTGATCAATAGCTGCAATCAATGTTTAGTGCAAGCAAGTTCGTCTTAAGAGTAGTTAAACACAGGATTATAGTGAGCTAACACTAGCCAGACAGCTCATTGCAATGCCAAAATGCCTGACGAGAAAAGGGTCTCTGTAAATGCTACTTCTGCAGCAAAGCTACACAAATTTCTTAATTGCCCCCCAAAGGCTCAGTTCTACATTATCATATTTTTTCCCAGATCGGAGAAAAGTAACAGATGACAAAAAAATAGTACTGAAAGCCTTTATTGAGAATGTGTTTGAGAAAACTTTTGTTGGCTAACTTCCTGTTATAGTGCATCAGAGCATACTCCGTTGAAACAGTCATGTTTTCTAAAATACATGTTTCACTTAATACATTTTTACACCACAGCGCTGTTGAATTTTTGATTGAAAATTTTCTCGCATTGATCATTTTTGTATAACACCATATACTGTTGTGTTTTATTCCTTATTTTATATTGACTGGGGGTCTGGATATTATTACCTAGTGGACAGTTCACATAATGTACTGAGAAAAAAAAAAACACCTATTTTATACAGTTTAGCACATTGAAATGCTGCAAGTGATCACAGCAGGTTCAGTGATCTTATTTAATCCTAAACAGCGTAAGAGCGTATCCTAAAAGGCTACTGAATGGTGAGAATTCCCTTCCAGTGTAACGCTGTACATCAGTGTCACAAGATCAGGAGCAGTGGTACCCTCGCGAGTGCATAAGTGATGAGGTGTGAAGGATTTTCCCCCTAAACTGCTCTCTAATCGCAGCCTTTTTAATTTAGTTCTTGGGCTGTAATCTCTGCAGTGATTTCCTTCCTATTCATGCAGCCTATATAAACTCGTCCATTCAGCAGGGAGAAAGGAGTAGAAATGGAGGGCTGAGTGCAAATGAGCTTCTCATGTCCTGACTCTGTCTCTACATAACACTTACTTTTTACTAATACTACACAACATACTGCCCTGTTACTATCTGGTGTGTCCTGTGGGAATTGGAATATGTGCTGATGTGGAGAAATATTTTGACTAAAATAAATAGTCTTCTCTCTCTTGATCCTGTGCAGCAGAACAGAGAGACTGGGAGTAAAGAAATGCAGGCAGATGGTAAAGAATGCAGCTAAATATACTTTGATAGTCTGAAAATATGTACTACTATGTGAAGCCAAGTCCTCTCTAGACTCTAGGCTTTATTAGACTGTTAACATTTTGAACTCACTTGGCTTAAAGTAGACAGATGTGAGTGATCCCACACACGCATGACACGTGGGCATTGTCATGAAGAATTAATATTTCAATAATTTTTTATTATTACTTGTAGTAGTAGTAGTAACAGTAGTAGTATTCTTATTATGTATAAAATGATTTATTATTTTGCACATTTGTTGCACCGAGTTATTTAACAGTGTAGCCTAAAACAGCAGTGAAGCTGGAAATGCCATTTGTGGCTTGTGTATGTAGGCTGTTAACTGAAGAGCGGTTTGGCGAATTCTTTGCTGCACAAATAAAACAGCTTAAAAACAGAGATGCTCCAAAACGGTTTTCGCATTAACTATCTTAAAAAGCGACTATTCAACTATTTTTTATTATTACTAATAGTGACAGTAGTAGTGACAGTAGCAACAGTAGTAGTGACAATAATAATAATAACAGTAGTAGTGACAGTAATAATAGTGACAGTAGTAATAGTAACAGTAGCAGTGACAGTAATAATAGTGACAGTAGTAGTAGCAACAGTAGTAGTGACAATAATAATAGTAACAGTAGTAGTGACAATAATAATAGTGACAGTAGCAGTGACAATAGTAGTAGCAACAGTAGTAGTGACAATAATAATAGTGACAGTAGCAGTGACAGTAGTAGTTGCAACAGTAGTAGTGACAATAATAATAGTAACAGTAGTAGTGACAATAATAATAGTGACAGTAGTAGTGACAGTAATAGTAGTGACAGTAGTAATAGTAACAGTAGTAGTGACAGTAATAATAGTGACAGTAGCAGTGACAGTAGTAGTAGCAACAGTAGTAGTGACAATAATAGTAACAGCAGTAGTGACAATAATAATAGTGACAGTAGTAGTAGCAACAGTAGTAGTGACAATAATAATAGTAACAGTAGTAGTGACAATAATAATAGTGACAGTAGCAGTGACAATAGTAGTAGCAACAGTAGTAGTGACAATAATAATAGTGACAGTAGCAGTGACAGTAGTAGTAGCAACAGTAGTAGTGACAATAATAATAGTAACAGTAGTAGTGACAATAATAATAGTGACAGTAGTAGTGACAGTAATAGTAGTGACAGTAGTAATAGTAACAGTAGTAGTGACAGTAATAATAGTGACAGTAGCAGTGACAGTAGTAGTAGCAACAGTAGTAGTGACAATAATAGTAACAGCAGTAGTGACAATAATAATAGTGACAGTAGCAGTGACAATAGTAGTAGCAACAGTAGTAGTGACAATAATAATAGTGACAGTAGCAGTGACAGTAGTAGTAGCAACAGTAGTAGTGACAATAATAATAGTAACAGTAGTAGTGACAATAATAATAGTGACAGTAGTAGTGACAGTAATAGTAGTGACAGTAGTAATAGTAACAGTAGTAGTGACAGTAATAATAGTGACAGTAGTAGTAGCAACAGTAGTAGTGACAATAATAGTAACAGCAGTAGTGACAATAATAATAGTGACAGTAGTAGTGACAGTAGTAGTGACAATAATATTAGTAACAGTAGTAGTGACAGTAGTAATAGTAACAGTAGTAGTAGCAACAGTAGTAGTGACAATAATAATAGTAACAGTAGTACTGACAGTAATAATAGTAACAGTAGTAGTGACAATAATAATAGTAACAGTAGTAGTGACAATAATAGTAGTGACAGTAGTAGTGACAGTAGTAATAGTAATAGTAGTAGTGACAGTAATAATAGTGACAGTAGTAGTAGCAACAGTAGTAGTGACAATAATAGTAACAGTAGTAGTGACAGTAATAATAGTGACAATAATAATAGTAACAGTAGTAGTGACAATAATAATAGTGACAGTAGTAGTGACAGTAGTAGTAGTGACAGTAGTAATAGTAACAGTAGTAGTGACAGTAGTAGTAGCAACAGTAGTAGTGACAATAATAATAGTAACAGTAGTAGTGACAATAATAATAGTAACAGTAGTAGTGACAATAATAATAGTAACAGTAGTAGTGACAGTAATAATAGTAACAGTAGTAGTAACAGTAGTAGTGACAATAATAATAGTAACAATAGTAGTGACAGTAATAATAGTAACAGTAGTAGTGACAGTAATAATATTAACAGTAGTAGTGATAGTAATAATAGTAACAGTAGTAGTGATAGTAATAATAGTAACAGTAGTAGTGACAGTAATAATAGTAACAGTAGTAGTGACAGTAATAATAGTAACAGTAGTAGTGATAGTAATAATAGTAACAGTAGTAGTGACAGTAATAATAGTAACAGTAGTAGTGACAGTAATAATAGTAACAGTAGTAGTGACAATAATAATAGTAACAGTAGTAGTGACAATAATAATAGTAACAGTAGTAGTGACAATAATAATAGTAACAGTAGTAGTGACAATAATAATAGTAACAGTAGTAGTGATAGTAATAATAGTAACAGTAGTAGTGACAGTAATAATAGTAACAGTAGTAGTGACAGTAATAATAGTAACAGTAGTAGTGACAGTAATAATAGTAACAGTAGTAGTGACAGTAATAATAGTAACAGTAGTAGTGACAGTAATAATAGTAACAGTAGTAGTGACAGTAATAATAGTAACAGTAGTAGTGACAATAATAATAGTAACAGTAGTAGTGACAGTAATAATAGTAACAGTAGTAGTGACAGTAATAATAGTAACAGTAGTAGTGACAATAATAATAGTAACAGTAGTAGTGACAGTAATAATAGTAACAGTAGTAGTGACAGTAATAATAGTAACAGTAGTAGTGACAATAATAATAGTAACAGTAGTAGTGACAATAATAATAGTGACAGTAGTAGTGACAGTAATAGTAGTGACAGTAGTAATAGTAACAGTAGTAGTGACAGTAATAATAGTGACAGTAGCAGTGACAGTAGTAGTAGCAACAGTAGTAGTGACAATAATAGTAACAGCAGTAGTGACAATAATAATAGTGACAGTAGCAGTGACAATAGTAGTAGCAACAGTAGTAGTGACAATAATAATAGTGACAGTAGCAGTGACAGTAGTAGTAGCAACAGTAGTAGTGACAATAATAATAGTAACAGTAGTAGTGACAATAATAATAGTGACAGTAGTAGTGACAGTAATAGTAGTGACAGTAGTAATAGTAACAGTAGTAGTGACAGTAATAATAGTGACAGTAGCAGTGACAGTAGTAGTAGCAACAGTAGTAGTGACAATAATAGTAACAGCAGTAGTGACAATAATAATAGTGACAGTAGTAGTGACAGTAATAGTAGTGACAGTAGTAGTGACAATAATATTAGTAACAGTAGTAGTGACAGTAGTAATAGTAACAGTAGTAGTAGCAACAGTAGTAGTGACAATAATAATAGTAACAGTAGTACTGACAGTAATAATAGTAACAGTAGTAGTGACAATAATAATAGTAACAGTAGTAGTGACAATAATAGTAGTGACAGTAGTAGTGACAGTAGTAATAGTAATAGTAGTAGTGACAGTAATAATAGTGACAGTAGTAGTAGCAACAGTAGTAGTGACAATAATAATAGTAACAGTAGTAGTGACAGTAATAATAGTGACAATAATAATAGTAACAGTAGTAGTGACAATAATAATAGTGACAGTAGTAGTGACAGTAGTAGTAGTGACAGTAGTAATAGTAACAGTAGTAGTGACAGTAGTAGTAGCAACAGTAGTAGTGACAATAATAATAGTAACAGTAGTACTGACAGTAATAATAGTAACAGTAGTAGTGACAATAATAGTAACAGTAGTAGTGACAGCAATAGTAGTAACAGTAGTAATAGTAATAGTAGTAGTGACAGTAATAATACTGACAGTAGCAGTGACAGTAGTAGTGGCAACAGTAGTAGTGACAGTAATAATAGTAACAGTAGTAGTGACAGTAATAATAGTAACAGTAGTAGTGACAATAATAATAGTAACAGTAGTAGTAACAGTAATAATAGTAACAGTAGTAGTGACAGTAATAATACTGACAGTAGCAGTGACAGTAGTAGTAGCAACAGTAGTAGTGACAGTAATAATAGTAACAGTAGTAGTGACAGTAATAATAGTAACAGTAGTAGTAACAGTAGTAGTGACAATAATAGTAACAGTAGTAGTGACAGTAATAATAGTAACAGTAGTAGTAACAGTAGTAGTGACAGTAATAATAGTAACAGTAGTAGTGACAGTAATAATAGTAACAGTAGTAGTAACAATAGTAGTGACAATAATAGTAACAGTAGTAGTGACAGTAATAATAGTAACAGTAGTAGTGACAATAATAGTAACAGTAGTAGTGACAGTAATAATAGTAACAGTAGTAGTAACAGTAGTAGTGACAGTAATAATAGTAACAGTAGTAGTAACAGTAGTAGTGACAGTAATAATAGTAACAGTAGTAGTAACAGTAGTAGTGACAGTAATAATAGTAACAGTAGTAGTAACAGTAGTAGTGACAGTAATAATAGTAACAGTAGTAGTAACAATAGTAGTGACAATAATAGTAACAGTAGTAATAGTGACATTAGCAGTGACAATAGTAGTAGCAACAGTAGTAGTGACAATAATAATAGTAACAGTAGTAGTGACAGTAATAATAGTAACAGTAGTAGTGACAGTAATAGTAACAGTAGTAATAGTGACAGTAGCAGTGACAGTAATAGTAACAGTAGTAATAGTGACAGTAGCAGTGACAGTAATAGTAACAGTAGTAATAGTGACAGTAGCAGTGACAATAGTAGTAGCAACAGTAGTAGTGACAATAATAATAGTAACAGTAGTAGTGACAATAATAATAGTAACAGTAGTAGTGACTGTAATAATAGTAACAGTAGTAGTAACAGTAGTAGTGACAATAATAATAGTAACAATAGTAGTGACAGTAATAATAGTAATAATAGTAACAGTAGTAGTGACAGTAATAGTAACAGTAGTAATAGTGACAGTAGCAGTGACAGTAATAGTAACAGTAGTAATAGTGACAGTAGCAGTGACAGTAATAGTAACAGTAGTAATAGTGACAGTAGCAGTGACAATAGTAGTAGCAACAGTAGTAGTGACAATAATAATAGTAACAGTAGTAGTGACTGTAATAATAGTAACAGTAGTAGTAACAGTAGTAGTGACAATAATAATAGTAACAATAGTAGTGACAGTAATAATAGTAACAGTAGTAGTGACAGTAATAATATTAACAGTAGTAGTGATAGTAATAATAGTAACAGTAGTAGTGATAGTAATAATAGTAACAGTAGTAGTGACAGTAATAATAGTAACAGTAGTAGTGACAGTAATAATAGTAACAGTAGTAGTGACAGTAATAATAGTAACAGTAGTAGTGACAGTAATAATAGTAACAGTAGTAGTGACAGTAATAATAGTAACAGTAGTAGTGACAATAATAATAGTAACAGTAGTAGTGACAGTAATAATAGTAACAGTAGTAGTGACAGTAATAATAGTAACAGTAGTAGTGACAATAATAATAGTAACAGTAGTAGTGACAGTAATAATAGTAACAGTAGTAGTGATAGTAATAATAGTAACAGTAGTAGTGACAATAATAATAGTAACAGTAGTAGTGACAGTAATAATAGTAACAGTAGTAGTGACAGTAATAATAGTAACAGTAGTAGTGACAGTAATAATAGTAACAGTAGTAGTGACAATAATAATAGTAACAGTAGTAGTGACAGTAATAATAGTAACAGTAGTAGTGACAGTAATAATAGTAACAGTAGTAGTGACAATAATAATAGTAACAGTAGTAGTGACAGTAATAATAGTAACAGTAGTAGTGACAATAATAATAGTAACAGTAGTAGTGACAGTAATAATAGTAACAGTAGTAGTGATAGTAATAATAGTAACAGTAGTAGTGACAGTAATAATAGTAACAGTAGTAGTGACAGTAATAATAGTAACAGTAGTAGTGACAGTAATAATAGTAACAGTAGTAGTGACAATAATAATAGTAACAGTAGTAGTGACAGTAATAATAGTAACAGTAGTAGTGATAGTAGTAATAGTAACAGTAGTAGTGATAGTAATAATAGTAACAGTAGTAGTGACAATAATAATAGTAACAGTAGTAGTGACAGTAATAATAGTAACAGTAGTAGTGACAGTAATAATAGTAACAGTAGTAGTGATAGTAATAATAGTAACAGTAGTAGTGACAATAATAGTAACAGTAGTAGTGACAGTAATAATAGTAACAGTAGTAGTGATAGTAGTAATAGTAACAGTAGTAGTGATAGTAGTAATAGTAACAGTAGTAGTGATAGTAGTAATAGTAACAGTAGTAGTGATAGTAATAATAGTAACAGTAGTAGTGACAATAATAATAGTAACAGTAGTAGTGACAGTAATAATAGTAACAGTAGTAGTGATAGTAGTAATATTAACAGTAGTAGTGACAGTAATAATAGTAACAGTAGTAGTGATAGTAATAATAGTAACAGTAGTAGTGACAGTAATAATAGTAACAGTAGTAGTGACAGTAATAATAGTAACAGTAGTAGTGACAGTAATAATAGTAACAGTAGTAGTGACAGTAATAATAGTAACAGTAGTAGTGACAATAATAATAGTAACAGTAGTAGTGACAGTAATAATAGTAACAGTAGTAGTGATAGTAATAATAGTAACAGTAGTAGTGACAATAATAATAGTAACAGTAGTAGTGACAATAATAATAGTAACAGTAGTAGTGACAGTAATAATAGTAACAGTAGTAGTGATAGTAATAATAGTAACAGTAGTAGTGACAATAATAATAGTAACAGTAGTAGTGACAGTAATAATAGTAACAGTAGTAGTGACAGTAATAATAGTAACAGTAGTAGTGACAATAATAATAGTAACAGTAGTAGTGACAGTAATAATAGTAACAGTAGTAGTGATAGTAATAATAGTAACAGTAGTAGTGACAGTAATAATAGTAACAGTAGTAGTGACAGTAATAATAGTAACAGTAGTAGTGACAATAATAATAGTAACAGTAGTAGTGACAGTAATAATAGTAACAGTAGTAGTGATAGTAGTAATAGTAACAGTAGTAGTGATAGTAATAATAGTAACAGTAGTAGTGACAGTAATAATAGTAACAGTAGTAGTGACAATAATAATAGTAACAGTAGTAGTGACAGTAATAATAGTAACAGTAGTAGTGACAGTAATAATAGTAACAGTAGTAGTGATAGTAATAATAGTAACAGTAGTAGTGATAGTAGTAATAGTAACAGTAGTAGTGATAGTAGTAATAGTAACAGTAGTAGTGATAGTAATAATAGTAACAGTAGTAGTGACAATAATAATAGTAACAGTAGTAGTGACAGTAATAATAGTAACAGTAGTAGTGATAGTAGTAATATTAACAGTAGTAGTGATAGTAGTAATAGCAACAATAGTAGTGACAGTAGTAGTAGCAACAGTAGTGGTGACAGTAGTAGTAGTGAGAGCTGGAGCAACAGTAGTAGTAGTGACAGCAGTAGTGACAATAGTTGTAGTAACAGTAATATTTAAAAAATAAATAAATAAATAAAATAGTAGTAGTAACAGTAGTAATATTAACTACTATACTTTTGTTTGTATCCTGGTTAAATGAATGGCTTAGTTCACCCAAAAATGTTAACACAGCTTGTATTAAATAAGCATGGTTCACATTCATGATTGAGCCAGTTAATATTATGCAAATGAGATCACACTAACTACTTCCCATTTGTTGATTTCATTCATTATCAGACTCATTAGTAGTTTTTGGTTGAATCGTCTCTTTAATGAAAACATGGCTATGTGAGTAAATAACGCATGTTAACTGTTTCCTCTATGTTTTTTTTTTATCATTAACAGACAAATCATGCTTTATTTATAGAGTTCTTAAGCAAATTAATTTCAACCCAGTTCCATCAGTTCTGAATAACTCCATATTTTCAATGTGAATCAGTAGATCTGTGCACTTATTGTCAGCTTTGACATGCTAATTAAGCGAGTAATTCCAGCTCAGCAATCCGCACACATCTGCAGTTGTTAACGTTTATTAGGTGTAAATGAAAGCATTTTGGTGGTGTAATGGGAGCAGATAAGAGCCAGTTAACCCAATACAACACAAAATACTTGTCTTATCTGCTCTAATCAAAATGAAAGTGTTTTCCTTTTTCATTACAACTAATCAGGCGAATTTATTTCCATGTACGCTTGCTGCAGAATGACTTGTTTGTAATTATCTCTGATCCTCTGACTATGTAGTATTTTCATCATGTGTGAAATTGTTTCTGTATTTCCTCATTGCATCTTAATGCTTTCTGAGCAAGCAACATGGCATATTCAATAGCTACATGCATTTTCCAGATGCTGAGAGAGGAAAGTGTGTGTGTGTGTGTAAGCAAGTATGCATGTGGGTTTGTCATAGCCCTTCTATATGTGTGCATATAATTGTGGTGCAGATCATGTGTGTGTTTGTAATTATGAGTTGGTTTGTCATTGCCCTTCTATATGTATGCATATGATTGTGGCAAAGAGAGTGTGCTTATGTGGGTGTAGTATGTGTAGGTTAGTACACAGAGCAAAAGGAATGCACAGAGCTGTTGTGGCTGAAAACACGGAAGGATGTTTTTCTCTTCAAGGCGCATTGCAACCACACACACACACACACACAAGCAGACACAAGCGGACACGCACAGAAATGGGAACCATTTACATTTCTTCCCAGTATAGTCATCTTTTCCTCACTTTTCTACTACTTTTTCATAGCTTACATTGGCGCCTGCCACTTTGGGAGCAACCGCCATGTGCACTGTCAGCACACTCATACACACTCTCACAAACACACACAAACACACAGATATTAATCTGAGGTGGTGGAATAACAGTCGTTGAGGATCCCCACAGAGCCTTAATAGAATCTAGCACATTAGAGAGTAAGTACTGGCTAATATATTGCAGCTAGCCTAAACGTAGATTTGCAGTATTTATAATTTTTTTTTCTATCGAGCTTTTCACTCTATGTTATGGTATGAGTAGGGCATTTCAGTTGCATTTAAGATAGTATAACATCCAGAAGTGTTTTATTTCTGCAATTCATCAGCACTTTAATAAAGTATCTCAAGAACAAGTGAGTGAATGTCTATAGAGTTATTTATAATAACTGAATTATAATATATAATGAAATTCTGATTAGAATTCAGAACTGATCCAAAAACAAGGTTGTGTCGGAAATAATTTTGCTTCAAACAAATAAGAAACAAGAACGATCAGACTCGGTGGAAGCAGTTAACATTGTCAACATGTAGTTCAACTTGAGACAGGTTAGCTCCTGTACTCGCTTACAGTATAGCAGCTATAAACACAAGCCTCTTTTTCTCACAAGCCTCTCTTTTTTCTTTCTCTTAAAACAAGATTAAAACATGCAGCTTGTGAATTATCGAGAAACCACAGGAAAGGCTTTCCCATTTCAGAAAACTTAATGGATACCTCTGACACTGCAGGACTCCTCCTTTCATAAATGTCAGACAAAAATAATCACATTAATGACCAGTGACATGTCTTGTAATTACAAATTACACATCTTTACAAAATATTAACAATTACACACAAGTCCCTTATCCCAGCCACTGAGGGGATATCTGTCAGTGCTGCTCCCAACTCTCGATAAAATGGAAGGTACATGGAAGGTCATCTGGCATACAACTTATGTCAAAATCAAGTATGTGGATCGGATGATCCACTGTAGCGACCCAGAACAGGGAGCTGACGAAGGACAAAGACACAAGTCTATTAAAGGAGCGCTTGTAAGGACCAGCAACCAATCGGAATTGAGTATTTGTCGGTTCTGTGGAATAAAACATGTAAAATGCATATGTTGAAATGTATTGTATAATATGTTAGCATTATGTTCTTAATCTGTTTTGTATACATTATGTTTGGGTGAATCTATGGATCATAGTCACAAGCACTTTTCTATATTTCACAAGTATTGTGGTGTACGTGGACAGGATGATGTATTATATACGAAACATAATATACGCTGTTATATACCACAAGGCATAAAATTCTGTATGATTTTAATTTATTCAACATTGGCCTACAGCAGTAGCTGAAATGCATTTATTTGATATTGAAAACAACACTGGAGTTATTTTTTTTTTTGCTGATGAAACTAGCAGAAAAGTGACAAGTCATATGGATTATTAGATATGCTACAATACATTTATATGCATCAGGAAAAGATGAATATTTTATCATATATTGTTCAACTTTTATGATACAATACTTGTGTGTATGTGATTTTCTGCGAGTTTCTTACACTACTGCAGGATGTGATATTGAATTTGTTAAAAAAAATAGATTTGGAGTTAAAAGTAGAATGGGACAATGCAGCAGTGACTCAGCTCTGCGTCATGGACTGTAGTGACATGAGCTCTCTCTCTCTCTCTCCCCTCCTTCCCCCCCCCTCTCTCTTTTCTCTCTTCTTTATCTCCATCTCTTCTGTCAGTGGAGATCCCCTCTCTTCAGACTGCAGCCAGCTGCATAATTGAAATGCTGACTAGCACATTACGACCCTGTTTCAGCCATTTTGACTATAAAATTGATGTTGCTTGTAGGAAATGTGCCGACTTTAGGAAATCCATCGACTCCCAGAGATTTACACAAGAGTGATAAGTGAAATCAGAGCCTCTATCTGTATCACAGTGTATATTATGAAGCTTGTTAAAAAGCCACGTCCGGGATGAAAGCATTGTGTTGTTTCTCTTCGGCAGAGGGTGCTCCAGCAGCGAAACCGAGAGTGAGGCGGGGGATCTGCTGGACCAGCAGTTTGAGGAGCTCAACAACAAGCTGAACTCGGTCACTGACCCGACAGGCTTCCTCAGAATGGTGTCCAGAAACAACCTCTTCAACAGGTTTGATAACAAACGAACACAGTGCGTTGTCATTTTTTGCTGAATTTTTATACACATGGTCCCAGAGGTAATAACCCCAGGCTATACTATGTGATATAAGGCTAGTATTTGTCACACTTTGTAGCAAGACATGAGATCACAGCAGACATGGTACTCAGTTAAAGATCAAAATCGAAGCAAAGCAGACTGCAAACTGTGCTCTGAAAATATTTAGAAGAGCTACTACACTATTTAAGTAACCTATTAAAACATTATGGCATTTAAACAGCATCTTTTAAAGAGAGCTGACCTAAGCATCAGGAGCAGTATTGGAGTATGCAGAGAAACTGTCAGGTCTCAGAGCACTTTAGTTCTGTGAGCAGTGATGAGACGTACGCTTCCTGTAGCAAAGCCATAATATCCTAAACACTCAGCACACAGCTGTCGCCAGCACACAGAGTACAGCTAGCAAAGTGCAGTAAACACTGGCTAGGTAGGAAAAATGACTACAGGCAATGCTAGATGAATGAAAATAAGAGCGCTTACCCAGAATATTGTTCTTGACAATCAGGCCCCTATCTGGAAATTTACAACGAGGGATTCTGATGCAGTGAAGACCTTGAAAGAGCTTAGAGCTATACTGAAACAAATTTTTTCTGAGCAAAACCTGCTCTTCTACAGTGAAACCTACTCGAGCCATGGTAACTAATGTTGCTGGCCTTAGAGAACATACAAAGAGCTGAAGAAAACGTTGCTCTAACTGAGCAGATTACTCATTTCCAAGTGTTGATATCAGGGTTGTTATTTAGTACCATAAAAAATATTAAAGACTAATAAATATAAAAGACTACTGTAGTAATATATAAACAAGCAGTGGAAAGGATATAAACATGTAATAAAACCTTGTATATTTAGGTCAGTGCTTAGAAATCTTCCTGATAATCATGTTTATTCGCCATCTCTGCATATTTCTGTTTAATCTGGTTTGCACCTACATTTAATTCAGTGGTAACCTATAAAACTGCACATTCCCACCACAGCAGTAAACAATTTTAATTAGAAGAATGCTAAATGTAAGAAAGTCCAACTTGCCACACTGGAAGTGCTCAGACAGCACTACTCGAGGCTCGTCGAGAGACCACACGTCAGTCATCTTAGGCTTATCATAAACTTGGGGGAAAGACTCCCACCAATCAAAATCATTTGCATTTCCATGTTCCTGCCATAGTCTTCCTGTTACAGTACAAAATACAAATGTGGAGTTATATAATGCCTGTAAATATCAAGCGACTGTTTCAGAATACTTTATCTTCTTATGTTTAAATTAATATAGCAGAAGTATGTGTGATGCTTAGCTATGAGCCCTGCACTAGTAAGATGTACAGAGAAAACCAGAAAGCCTGGAGCTTAGGGAAGAAGGGGGCGATAGTGTGGCTGCTGGAGGGAATTGCAGTACAAGCTGTGATGATTATTTTATAATGTCATATCTACACTATATTGCCAAAAGTATTCGCTCACCCATCCAAATAATCAGAATCAGGTGTTCCAATCACTTCCATGGCCACAGGTGTATAAAATCAAGCACCTAGGCATGCAGACTGTTTTTACAAACATTTGTGAAAGAATGGGTCGCTCTCAGGAGCTCAGTGAATTCCAGCGTGGAACTGTGATAGGATGCCACCTGTGCAACAAATCCAGTCGTGAAATTTCCTCGCTCCTAAATATTCCACAGTCAACTGTCAGCTGTATTATAAGAACGTGGAAGTGTTTGGGAACGACAGCAACTCAGCCACGAAGTGGTAGGCCACGTAAACTGACGGAACGGGGTCAGTGGATGCTGAGGCACATAGTGCGAAGAGGTCGCCAACTTTCTGCAGAGTCAATCGCTACAGACCTCCAAACTTCATGTGGCCTTCAGATTAGCTCAAGAACAGTGCGCAGAGAGCTTCATGGAATGGGTTTCCATGGCCGAGCAGCTGCATCCAAGCCATACATCACCAAGTGCAATGCAAAGCGTCGGATGCAGTGGTGTAAAGCACGCCGCCACTGGACTCTAGAGCAGTGGAGACGCGTTCTCTGGAGTGACGAATCGCGCTTCTCCATCTGGCAATCTGATGGACGAGTCTGGGTTTGGCGGTTGCCAGGAGAACGGTACTTGTCTGACTGCATTGTGCCAAGTGTAAAGTTTGGTGGAGGGGGGATTATGGTGTGGGGTTGTTTTTCAGGAGCTGGGCTTGGCCCCTTAGTTCCAGTGAAAGGAACTCTGAATGCTTCAGCATACCAAGACATTTTGGACAATTCCATGCTCCCAACTTTGTGGGAACAGTTTGGAGCTGACCCCTTCCTCTTCCAACATGACTGTGCACCAGTGCACAAAGCAAGGTCCATAAAGACATGGATGACAGAGTCTGGTGTGGATGAACTTGACTGGCCTGCACAGAGTCCTGACCTCAACCCGATAGAACACCTTTGGGATGAATTAGAGCGGAGACTGAGAGCCAGGCCTTCTCGTCCAACATCAGTGTGTGACCCCACAAATGCGCTTCTGGAAGAATGGTCAAAAATTCCCATAAACACACTCCTAAACCTTGTGGACAGCCTTCCCAAAAGAGTTGTAGCTGTTATAGCTGCAAAGGGTGGACCGACGTCATATTGAACCCTATGGATTAGGAATGGGATGTCACTTAAGTTCATATGTGAGTCAAGGCAGGTGAGCGAATACTTTTGGCAATATAGTGTATATAGCATGTGGCATCTGGGAAATCCCTTCACATGCTGGATTTTGACATTTCTGTTCTGAAAACTTTCTCCTGAAATAGGTTTCTCATTGTGTTTTTGGCTCCCTACAAAAATTACACTTAACTACACTTACTTTAATAGACTTGCCAAAGTACTTACTTATTGAAATGTTTGGTACCTAGTTTGGTATATTTATGGTTTCTTTTAGAAAAAAGAAAAAGAGCTGTCACTTTATACAAAATGTAGTTTTTGGCTGTGTTGGTTTGGACCCCCTACTGTGTAGCTTTTAAACTTACAATCAACTTAAACGTTAATTATCACTTAATATTTGAAAATAATCAGAATAGAGTATCATGACATTTTTACAGACTTAAATGAAAGTGTGTTAAAACATAGGAGCTATATACATTGCTAAAAGCACGAATAACAGAAACCTCAGAGTAATTCAGAGGCTCCCGGTTACTGCTTGTGCAGCTTATCCATGTACTTACTGTGGGTTATTTGTAAATCACTTGGGGTGAAAGCTCGTCCACATAGAGAAATGTATATTATTCACTTATATTTGTGTAGTTTATCTTTAATATGTAAGGACCAAAACACTACGAGGAGTCTTACTGTTTATTATCAGTCTTACATTAGGTGAAAAGAGAATGTGATGAATGATGATCAGATGATGATGAATGTGATGAATGATCAGATTGAAGCAAACTTCAGATTTAAGAATTTAACAGTATTGTGGTGTAAATGTGAATTTTATAACTGAGGTTATGAGTTTTAAGCCCTGCAAAGTCCTTTTTTTTTAAAGAAATGTAACATGTATTAATACTTTAACTGTTTTTATTTTATTAGCTGAAATTTTCTTCATAATTTAGTCCAGACTGAGAAAACGATTTTTTAATTCTTGCACAGCCGCACCAGGCCCTTAGGGTGTGGTTTTTAAGCGTTGCTTTCCTGGGAAAATAGAGAGCTGATCGATCACTAAATCACTGAACAATTAGTAAACATTTGAGCTGCTAATAGGTATAGGATGGTCTAGTGACAAAGCTTCCAGGCAAGGTTGCTCATTAGGGAGTCACTGTGAGGGTAAAGTTTGCCATTCAGCTGGTTAATGCACTTCCTCATTTGTTTAAACAGTGTGAAAAAGAGACCGAGAAAGAAAAAAAAAACACTTAAAGCACTCATCAAAAGAGTGAAACGAGAGCACCGGAGAACGTGAGAACATCTGTGATACACTGCCTGTACCATATTTTAATAAGAGAATCACTTCTAATGTAATGAGTTGCTTGATACCTCTCTGAGGAGTTATGAGCACTCTGGCTTCATTAGCGTGGGGCGACATCCACAATCAATACCTCCCCTCACAGACAGAGGAGGCTGCCATTGATCATACCTAATCTATCCGGAAGTGAATCAAACTATTGTGGTTGAAAGTCACAGATCGATAATCCAATCATTTTTTTAGTTAATCAGCTGCATACAAACCATAGGCATACATTAAACATTAGTTAACACTTTATATATAATATATGCAGGGTTTTTCAAATGTAATTCACACTTTTTGTGACTGTAGCCAAAATCTAATTGTTATTACTTACCATGTATATCTCCTAGATATGCTCCTGTGCTCTGAAGCTGTCTCATTTCTGACCTCCGTTAAAAAAGGCTTCTTGCATGGATACACAGTGCCACCTAGTGGCTGTTTTGTATAGTGTTACGTCCATGGCAGCGTGTCTATACTGCTTTTCTAAACCTTGCTGTGTGTTCTGTTCTGTGTGTGATCCCTTGCCTCAGGAGCTGTCAGAGTATGACGAGTCTGTTCAGTAACACGGTGTCTCCAGTAAAAGAGGGGAGTTCCTCTCTTTCCCGTCGCTCCAGCACTCTCAGCAAGCCTCCACTACGTGCCCTCTATGACCTTCTCATCGCTCCTATGGAGGGGGTGAGGCACTGCAGCATGCATCTCTTTTCATCTCGTTTGTATTTGTTTATGTTTATTTATTTTTTTGCAAATCATTTCTTTCATTTTCATTTATGTTTAGATGGCTGGTGTAACCTTGTGGGGTTTTATGAGAGCAAATGATCGTTTTTGTCTGTCGCTTTTCTCTGTCCCTCTATGTCTCTTCATGTTGGCTAAGATAACTATATACAGACTGGTCAAAATTTTTGACACACATTTTTTTTAATGTTTCTCATAGTCTTAAAAGACATTCTGAGACATATTTCATATATATAAATACATTCAAGGCTTAAGTTGATGCATATGTCTGAATTTTTTAGATCACTGCATAATTCCATGTGTTACTTCAATATTCAGAGATGTGGACCATTTTTATGCTAAACTAGATTGTTGGGTTAAATCCACCGTCTTCTCATTCTCTTGCAGGAATCAGTTTTAAAACCCTCTAAAATATCAGTCCCTATTGACTATATACATGCCCACTGCATAGGGTGTAACCTAATAGTATATTAGTTCTGACCTTAATAATCTGCATTTATTTGAAGAACATTTCTACATTGAGTGGCATAATTATTTTGACTTATTAAAATAATAAGATTTATGAACGTATTTGGTTTAGTCAATGATATTTATGTACTATTTTGTTTGCCAACAAATCTTAATTCTCTTTGTTTATCCACTTCTGCCTCCTCCAGGGTCTGATGCACTCCAGTGGGCCGGTGGGTCGGCACAGGCAGCTGGTGCTGGTTCTCGAAGGCGAGCTCTATCTCATCCCGTTTGCTCTGCTAAAGGGAAGCTCCTCCAACGAGTATCTTTATGAGCGCTTCAGCCTTATAGCCATGCCCTCCATCGGCAGCCTTGGGGCCAATGCCAAGGTCAGCTCATTGCCTTTTTACTTTGTCATGTGCAAGCTGTAATAAAAAGAAGACAAACCACATATTCAGATGCACTACTAACTTCTATATATTTCACGCTTTTCTTTAGGTTTATTATTCAGTGCTTGTCAGATCAGGATAGATTTATTAGTGAATGTATTAACTTCAGCATTACTTTCAGTATGTTTAGATGCAGCTGAATATATTTGGGAAAGAGAAGCAAAATAATTAGGTTTGGGTTTTTTTATTTCTTTATTAACTTGCTAGATCATTATTTTAGGTCTGTATGTTCTGGATGACTAAGCGCTTTCCAGTCTTACACATAGATGAGTGATAATTATTTATTTATTATTCACAGTGATAACGCTTGATTATCTCTTTCTCTCTGTCTCTCTTCCTCAGGTTCATCCTCGGCGTGCCGGCCCAGCCCTGTGCCCTGGAGGCAGCTCTGCAGCGGTGGTGGGAAACCCTCGCCTGCCCGCCTCAGTGATGGAGCGCTGGCTTTGGGGGCCGATGCCTTCTGCCGAGGAGGAGGCCCACATGGTGGCTGAGTTACTGGGCTGTCAGCCTCTAACCGGCCAGGGTGCCACCAAGCAGCGCGTCATGAGCGCCTTGAGCCAGGCTGAGTGTGCCCACTTCGCCACACATGTCTCCTGGAAGCTGGCAGCTCTGGTGCTAGCACCCAATCAGGACATAGGCACTGGGCATGGTGCTAACACTTCGGGTGGGGCATCCGGGGGCACTGAGGGCAGTGTGAAGTCGAGCTACAGTATCAAAGACGACGCCAGCGACGCTGAGAGCGTGTGTGACAGCCCACCGCTGCAGGAGTTTCTGCTTACAGCTGCAGACATTTTGGACCTCCGGCTGCCTGTCAAGCTAGTGGTGCTGGGGTCAGTCTGTCTCTGTTTGTGTCTGTATTTATGTATAGTATGTATCGTTTTACTCCTAACTTTATTAACTTTATCTACTTTATTAAGTAATGTAGATTTCTCGCTTAATCTCGTTAGTGTGTTTCAAGTAAATGTGTTTTCCATGCTTTTCCTCATACAGGAAAAGATTAAAATTATTCAGTGTAATCACCCATACGCTACATACACAGTTTGTGTTAAACTGGCCATGCTCTGCTTCCCATCTTCTCAGTAGAGTTACAGACAATTTACCTTTGCCTTGAGCTGTATCAGCTAACGGCCTTACTCTGAAGCTAATGCTAGTGTTGCTAACACTGTGCCGTGTTTCGATCTGTCCAGTTCTTACCAGGAATCAGACAGCAAGGTGACAGCAGACGGAGTGGTGGGACTCACCCGAGCCTTTTTAGCCGCTGGCGCTCAGTGTGTGCTGGTGTCTTTATGGCCTGTGCCTGTAGCTGCATCCAAAATGTTCGTCCACGCATTCTACACAGCCCTGCTGAATGGAACAAAGGCCAGCGCAGCCCTCGCCGATGCCATGAAAACGCTTCAGGGCAGCAAGCAGTTCTCTCATCCTTCCAACTGGGCAGGTTAGGCCAGGATTTTAAACACACAGTGCCATGCTGATGATCATTTTTAAAGCTGATTTTATAGCTCATCTCTTTTTGCATGTTATACTAGGCTTCATGCTGATTGGCAGTGATGTGAAGCTGAACAGTCCCTCATCTCTGATTAGCCAAGCCCTGGCTGAGATTCTGCAGTATCCAGACAAAGCCAGAGATGCCCTGAGGGTCCTGCTGCATCTTGTGAGAGACGCACAAAGCATCATAGCGTTAGAATGTGCTGTGAATCATAAAATCACAGCTTGAACATTACAGCCACGAGAACTGTTTATTTTTGTTCCATGCGAGCTGCACGAGCCAAAGTGTAGCTGTTTATTTTAGACACTCCAGTTCAAAAAACCCCAGTCCTCCTTTCTGTCATCTGATTGAAGTTATGCTTAAACATTCAGTTCAAAAATCACCTAGCAGAAGAGATTTGAACAACTGTAAATTAGTTAATATTATGAATTTACCAGTTCCTCTTCACCCCCAGGTCGAGAAATCACTGCAGCGTATTCAGAGCGGTCAGCGTAACTCCATGTACACGTCTCAGCAGAGCGTGGAGAACAAGGTGGGGGGCGTCCCAGGCTGGCAGGCTCTGCTCAGTGCAGTGGGTTTTAGATTGGATTCGGGTGGTGCCGGCCTCCCCGCTGCTGTTTTCTTTCCCATGGCAGATCCCGGAGACCGACTCCAACAGTGCAGCGCCACCCTGCAATCACTGCTAGGTACACTGGTTCATCACAAACTTTAATTAGCCACATTGAGTCAAGTGACGTCTATGTATAAAGCATAAATGTTGACTAGAATGTTGTACAGAAATTAAAATGCATTTACATTTGCATGACTCCTGACAACGTACATATTAGAGTAATACACAAAAAGCACCTTTTTTATGCTTAGCACACCTAATTCAGACAATTATTTCATCATTCACAGACTTGTGTAAGGCTAGTTTTCATTTCAAGTGCCTGGCTCAAAGACCCTCTGGAAGTCTTAAGATTAGAACTTGCAACCATCCGGTCATTAATACAGAATTTACAATTGCATTTACATTTACAGCATTTGGTGGACGCCCTTATCCAGAGCAACGTACAAAATGCTTTGAAGTCTCCAACAATGAATACATTAATACACTGGGACACAGACTAAGGAAACCATTAGTCTAAAAACTCTGTTGGGAGGATATATAGCATTATTATATATACTGTTTGGATATCTAGAGGTTCATTCCACCACATAGGTGCCAAAACGGAGAAGAGTCTCGATGAGTACCTACCACGTATCATGAGAGATAGTGGGAACAGTCGAGCAGTGCTAGTAATCACTATGCTGCCCCTGAACACATCAGTCAGTCATCTGTGTGATGGGGGAAAAAATCTAGATAGTTTGAATTGGATTTGATGTGGATTTTTCTCATTCTAAACATGGCTTCCACAAACATCAGCCTTTTCCTGATGATCTAGCCACATACAGCAGAGGGCATGTTTTTAAATAATGTTAAGTTGCATAAATAGCAAGGTATGTGCCATCATCTGCTCACATCAAGTCATACTGATATATAAAAGCATGTTTGTGCAGTGAGGATTTAATCAGGAAAACAAAATCTAGAATTTAATTATCTAAATACATGAAACTCTAAAGATGAATGATGAAATGTGTAGAACAGAATCACACAACAAATCTCCAAACACTATATAGACACAGACTAGGCAATGTCATTACTACATCACTGACTTATTTTATGTCCATAAAAGTGGAATCCTGACAGACACAGACACATGCAGAGATATGTTTGTAACTTGAATACGCTTCGATATTTACATCCCAGTCACCTGACCTTTTTGTGGTGAAAGAGCCACAGGGAGGAAAGAAATCACAATGCGCTCTGGTCCTGTGTGTCCTCAGGTCTTCCCCCTCCTGCTCTCCAGGCCCTCTGTAAACTCATCACAGCTTCTGAGACCGGCGAGCAGCTCATCAGCAGGGTGAGACATTTTACACAACATACATGGCTCCATATATTTGAAGCTTAAACTTATGCATCCTGAGCAGTATTTTCAGTCCTGCATGCATATTGTGCAGTCACTAATGCTTGCGTCACATGCCATTAAATCCTGTCTTCTTCTCTTTTTCTTAACCTGCCATTTGAAGGCTGTTAAAAATGTAGTTGGAATGGTAAGTGCTTTCCATAATTGCACTCAGCTCACTTGACCTGCTTTTCTAAACATACCTAATAATGAAGCTAGTTCTGCCTTAAATTCGTGTTCTCATTTCTGATCAGTTATGATAAGGTTAATGAGAGCCTCTTCTAAACATACATTTGTTGCAAATCTTTCTCGGCAGCTTCACCAGGTTCTGGTCCAACTGCAGTCTGGAGAAAAGGAGCAGGATTTCTCCCTGGCCCCTATCCAGGTGTCCATCAGTGTGCAGCTCTGGAGGCTGCCTGGCTGTCATGAATTCTTGGCTGCTCTGGGTAAGTGCTAAAGCAGACTCAACATGCTGTCTGAAGTATGTGAGGTTATGCTGTTGTAGATTTATCAGGTTACATTCTGTATCATGTGTTGCTTTCCAAGTATGGATTTTGGAGCCTCTCTGTCTCTTTCCCAAATGCTTTATCTCTTTTTTTTCTATCTGTCTCTCCTAGGATTTGACCTGTGTGAGGTTGGTCAGGAGGAAGTGGTGCTAAAGACTGGGAAACAAGCGAACCGCCGCACTATGCACTTTGCCCTGCAGTCTCTGCTGGCTCTGTTTGGTAAGACTCATCATCTGCTTATTTATCTGTATGATAAAAGCATGCGTATCCCATTGATTGCCTATTGCAAGCAAGTAGCTAAATAGAAATGTCTGCTTCTAATTTTTTTTAGATTCCACTGAGCTTCCTAAGCGTCTGAGCTTGGACAGTTCCTCATCCCTGGAGTCTCTAGCTTCAGCTCAGTCTGTGTGCCAGCAGCTGCCTGTGGGCTACGCCAATCCTCCCTTCTCTCCTCCATGCCCTGACAGCCTGGCATCAGATGCCATTTCTGTCTACAGCCTGAGCTCCATTGCCTCATCCATGAGCTTCCTGCCACGGCCCGATGGATCATCAGATGTCACCGGACAGCGTCAACGCCATGCTAGCCTGTTCACCCCGCAGCGGCACTCGGCTGTTCCACGTAGTCGCTCTTCGCCGCATGGTGCGGCCCGTGGGCACGATGATGACGAGTACCAAGGCTTTAGCATTATCAGCAGTGAACCACTAGGCACCCACTGCGACACACTCCCCCGACCAGCTGGGCATCAGCGTGGCAATGGCCGTGGGGGAGCAGGTAGAGGGTACGTGTCATCCGTGTCATGCAGAGGCAGTGTCAGCACCCCAACATCACCTGTGAAGACAGCTAGCCTGATACCCAGTGCTAACTCACCCTTCCAGAAGACAGGCAAAGCAGGCAACTCGGACACTGGAGAGTCCGATCAGTCCAGCACAGAGACAGACAGCACAGTGAAATCGCAGGAGGAACACCCACCTGCAAATGCCGCACCTCTCGATCCACAGGAGCTGGCGCAAAAGATCCTAGAGGAGACACAGAGCCACATGCGGGCAGTGGAGACACTCCAGAGGGGTAGCGTTTCAGGGCCTGGTGATGCCCCAACGCCAACTGGAGGCTCCGCCTTCCGCTGTTCAGAGACCAGTGCTTTCAGTCGACCCAGTAGTAGAGCTAGCATCAAATCACAGAAGCTCCAGAAGATCAGCTCGGGTTATAACAGTCCCGCCATGTCAGAGACATCGCTGAAGGACAGCAGTCAGCCATCGCCCACCTCCGACAGCCTTCACGCCCAGTTCAAACTTAAATACCCCAGCTCACCTTACAGTGGGCACATTTCACCCAGCTCAGGCCACCAGTCGCCGGCAGGCAGCGCACCTTCCCCCGCCCTGTCTTATTCCTCCACCGGCTCCACACGTTCCAGCCCAGGTGACCTTGACCGCCTCAAACTGGCTGCCATTGATGAGAAAGTGCAAGCTATTCACAATCTAAAGACTTTTTGGGCCAGTGCCGCTCAGCAGCAGCAGTCTGGACCAATGAGGGCCTTCCATGGTGGAGCAAAATTGAGTGCTTCCCAAAGGGATGTTCTAGGCCTTCTTAATCTGTCCCCCCGCCATGGCAAAGGTCACAGCCTGCCCAGCCATGAATTTCAAGACATGGGACTTCAGTCGATGGAGCCCAGCTCTAAAAACCCACCCAATGGCCATCGGAAGATGGAGCCAAAAAGAGTTGCCCCCTCTCCCACGGCTTCCACAGGGAGTAGCCCTGGTTCCCATACCATCAGACTGCCCACAGGGAATGGGTATAAATTTCTTTCCCCTGGGAGATTCTTTCCCTCATCTAAATGCTGAAAGTTCTCTCCTACATAAGTTTTTTTCCTGAAATGGTAGATGTGGAATATTTGGATGCGTGCCATTCCTTTGGAAACAGTAGAAATGATAGCGCAAGGTTTTGATTCAGATACGAGCCTCATTTTATCCACTGTGTCAGACTGACCAGAGAGCATATAATCCTTATGCTTCCACCTACACTGTAAAAGAACCATTGATATATGCAGACTGACCAGAGAACTGACGTGTCAGGGAAAAAAAGGAAAAGATTATACCAAAATGGTATTAGTACAAAAGACGCTTGCTGTTTGTGTTAGTGAAGGACCACATGGCTTTGACTGGTTTGTTTCATTTGATTTTTGGTTTTCATTTTTAATATAATTATTGTTATTGTTATTATTATGGATTGTAATTGTTATTACAGTTATTTTTTGTAAATTAAAACAAGTGTTTTGCAATCAGTATTATACATTTTTATATTATTAAAGAGACACACCATGCACAAAAAAAGATGGACAAACATTTTCATATTTTTATTGAAATGAAAAAAAAAAAGAAAAATGCATCTGACCTGACATCTATGTGAATTGAGTGTCAGTATTAAAGCATGGGTTCTCTTGCTCTTCAGTGATTCGATGTCTTTTTAACAGAAAAAAAAGATTTTGCATATGTTCTCATCCAGAAATATTTCAGTCATTTCTCAGTAAAAAAAAAAAGTCTCAATAAAAGGGTTTAATTTACTTGCTTGGAGTTTTACTCTTTCTTTTTTTGCTCATGCATATTCTAAGATTGATGCTCTTAAACTGATATAGGTATGTTGTCAAATGAACCTACACCCTAATTGCAGTGCATTTTGTAGGACCAAAATTACTGAATGTAGTCCATCATTTGCTGTGTCATCATTTTGTCAGCTGTCTTCAACCCTGTACTAAATGCTCCACCACAAGATTAACACTGACCCAATATTATTGTGGGGATAATTCACAGCACAGCACCTGTGAGCCCTGAGCATAGAGATGGAAGTGTGTGGTACACTGGTATGAGTTTATCTGGCACAATTCTTTTACCACATTTAAAAAAGAAATGTACCTTCACCTTGTGTGGATATCTGAGAATTACTCTCAATGTCCACTTTTATAGGAATATTTGTACACATGCTGATCCAATCAGACAATGTATAAATTCATGTAGCTACAAACCAAGAGCTTCAATTAATTTTCACATCAAATATCAGAATCTGGGAAATAAAGATGATCATGGTGATTAAACTTTTTGATTAACTGTGCCAGACAAGCTGGTTTAAGTGTTTCAGAAACTTTTTCTGGGATTTTCATTCACAAGAGTCTTTAGAGCAGGCAGTGGTAGCTCAAGTGGTTAAGACTCTGGGTTGTTCAACAGAAGATTGCGTTTTAAGCCACCAAGCTGCCACCATGGGCCATTGAGCGAGGCCCCTAACCCCTACTGATTCAGGGGCACAGCATCATAGCTGACGCTGTGCTCTGAACCCAAGCCTCCAAGAACGGGGTATGTGAAGGAAGAATTTCACTGTGCAGTAATGTACATGTGATAAATAAAGACTACTTACTTATACAAAATGGCAGTAAACACACATGTACACACACAAAATCATTCAGTAAGCAACAGTTCTGCTGGAGGAAATGAAACAGGTCAGAGAGGCCTCTTTGGTTAGCAGAAAACCATTTCAGGACACAAAAACATGCCAAATCTTGATGTAGAATTCTGTCAGCTAAACACAGGAATCTGAGGCTATAAGGGACACAGGTTCCCCAAAATGCGAGAGAAGAAGTTTGGGAAAAGTCTAGATGAATGACATGCCAGGCTCTGTATACATTTATTGTTGTGTAATGTCCACATTGCCAAGTTAGTTCCGTTTATCATTTGAATTATACCAGTTAAATAAACTAGTACACTATAGTCAATATTTATTTTAGTCTGTTTACCTAAGTATCTAGCATAGAGGTAGTGACTGTAGAAGTGAGAACGTTTGAATAAGGGCATTTATATAAACCTGTGTTTTGTCTTGCAGCTAAACTATTGTCCGAGCTGCTGTTATAAGACAACAACTCGTGGCCAATCAGAATCCGGAATTCAGTACCTTGTGGTCATCACGTTATTGCTGTTTTGGCTAGCTATGAATGAAAGCTGAGCTCAGTTAACATGATCTCCCTTTGCATAATTTACATATGCTTCTTTGTCTCCTGGAAGAAAAAAAAAGTCAGGATATGTTAAACTTATTTTTTTAAATTCTCTAATAACATACTAAACTTATATACAGCTCTACGGTGCGTATGTGATCCACTAATGGTACAGTGACTGGTATATTCTAAAAGATGATGAAGATCAGCCAATCAGAGGAGGCGGGGAAAGAAGCCTGTTGCTCTGAAAGGTGACGTATACTTCCTGGAGCATGCGCAGACGCGTGGCGAGAAGATGGTGATCATCAAGGAGTAGTGAGTTGAAGTATTATAGTTCTAACTAGTTGCCCACATTTGGGCGTGTGTGCGTTGTCTTTCATTCAGTCTGGTGTACATGAGGTGTAATGTCTGCTTGTCGTTATTATATATATATATATATATATATATATGCTCTTTTTAGTTTTTGGTGTCGCTTGTTTAAGAGGGTTGACTCGGGTTGTAAAGGTGGATACCGGCTTGTTTAAGGCCTAGCTTAGCCGCATTAGCATCTAAACCCTAGCTAGCATGCTAATTCTGTCAGTGAGGAAGGAAGCTGGAGGGAGAGAGAGAGAGAGAGAGAGCTCACTTTAGCTGAGCTTGTTAGCTCGGAGTTGTGAAGCCGTAAGCTGCGAGTAAAAGATTAACTGGGTTGCGCCTCCGGTTGTGAGCTTAGAAATCATAGAAATATAAACAGAAAGCGACGACAGACATTGAGCTTCACAGGAAATATTACTTCAGAACTTTTTCAGTCGAGCTGTCAGTATGCTATAAAGCCGCGAAACCGAAACTAGCGGTTTAACGGGTTTAAGTTCCATTCAACTCGTTAGGAGGGAAAAGGTCTCGTGAGTTATTGGTGTTTTTACGTATTTTCCTCAGAGCTAGCTGGTTATTTGCTAGCAGCTTGTTCGATCTAGTAAGAAAATGTGACACAAACATCGCCTCCAGCATTTCCCTCTAGATTTACATGGTGTGCACTCCTAAGCTAATTATATTCCTGTCAGTCCCTGGGTAGATTTCTCCTTTCCACCTACCGAGCCACCAAACGTCACCGGGATCTGAACTGAATTATATTTCTAGATTATATTATATTAAGTTTTTTGACACACTGTAGCTTCACAGAAATCCGAATGGTAATTTTGATCCCAGAAAAAAAAAACACTTCCTGAGACGACATGAGGAAGAAACAGGAACCAGACTCAAAAAAATGAACACATCCTCCTCTGAGTGTCACGATAGTCAGATAAATCACTAGTTAAATTATACAGTAAGAAGTGTGTTGTGGATCTTCGGTAATTTTTTCCTTCATTGATTTGATGATAAACACCAGTGTCTAGTCAGAGGGTGTGTTCTAGTCCAGCTCATATCCTGCTTGCAGAAAGTTGGCTTGCTTGTGGCATAAACATAGTAAATCCACCTCTGCTGTAGTTGTGATTTCACTCATTTGGAAGATTATATTTCAATCTGTACATTTTATTTTATTTTATTTTTTAAATTTTGTTTCCAAATCTCCTACACCTCTTCATGTTGGATCTGTGTCTCACTCTGTGTCTGAAGTTTCCTGGAACGTTGCAGTTTGCATGCTGTGGTTTTGAGCTTGTACAGTGTTGACGTGGCCCTGTGGGCTGGATTTTGATTATCCATAAAATAAATAATCAGCATTGAGCTTTGTGATCAGAAAGCCACACGTTTGCCTGGGCTCAGGGTTCTGTGTGTGTGTGAGGGATTTTTTTCTTCACTATCTTTGCACAGGATGGGTTTAGGATTCATGAAGCATCTTTTTTTTGTGTGTCCTTTTTTGTTTTTTTTTTGTTTGTTTTTTAAGAATCCATGTCAAGTGTTGAAAGAATTATAGTGTTTAGAATTATACCACAGGTTCTATAATCATTCTGTAGAGCTGTCTTTCCTTTTGTGGGCTATAATAAACACACAAATACACAAACACACACATACAGTAACTCATTAAGATCTGGTAAAAAGTTGAATTGTTGTATTGGGTGTGTTGGAGAAGGAGACCAGGGTTATTAACCTGTGTTTCCTCTAATCCTGTTTAATATGATTTTACCACAAAAAATAACTTGAAAATGTCATTTGGACTGGTGCTGAAATTAAATCTATATTTCTTGTTCTTCTCTTTTTGCACAGCCGTGTGGTCCTGCCATGCTCGGTAGAAGAGGTGAGTGTTCCCTTTCTTATCTCTAATTTGACATTTTCTTATCCCCAGTCATGTCAAAAGCGACTGATGATGATGTAACAGTTTAAAACTAACAAAGGTATTCAGATTACATTTTCGGCCTTTTTTGCACGCAATTCATTAACTAGTAAGTGTACTTGAAGTGTAAAAATCCCATTTACACAAACATGTATATATATATATGTATGTATGTATGTATGTATGTATGTATGTGTGTGTGTGTATATGTATATGTATGTTTATAAAAAAAAACACTGTTCCTAACTATACTTGTGCTGGAACTTGAAAATTTTATTTAATGGTTGATTAAAAAACAAACCAAAAAAACCCCCAAACTTAACATTTCAAAATAACACTTAATCAGATCACTCAGACAGTTCCAGTGTATCCCGCAGGTTATATTTAACACACAAGTTCAGTTGTGTGCGGCAGAGAAAAGCTCATATTAGACGCCGTGTGGCCACATGTCGGCCCTGTGCCGGATTTACATCGACATGCCCTTAGTGGAATGCTTGAGGGCTGAGCTTAATGGATTACAGATTTCATAGCATAAACATTCAACTGCAATTGTATTTCCTTACTGTTTACTGTTGTGCTAATTTGCTAACAGTTGCCATGACCGAAGTAGCACTTTGTATGAGTCTTTGTGTAAGTTGAGACCAGTTCAAAAGAGCCTGGTTTATAATGTAATCTGGCCAACATGCTTTGTACAACATCTAAATGAATCTGTTGTTTATCTCAAAGCAGCTGTCCAGTTCTCTGGCTTCACTAGATTTGATATTGACAAGGGTACTATTGTATCTCTAAATACCAGAATGTAAGAAGCAGGCTTTCTGTACTATATCCTGTACCTTATCACACATTCAAACTGCACAGAGACTTGTCCAAAAATATAGGCCCCTTTTCCTAAATTAGTACAGACTCATTAAATATACAATTATGTTGATTATTTTTTCTCTTTTGCAACCCCAACTCCTTTATCTTGGGCCTTACACATGGATTTTATGTGAAAAGCACCGCTTACAGTTACATGTTTACATCTTGAGTATTGGACTGATTTTTACTAGGCTGAATGAAACAGGCAGAAAGTGGCATGCAGGTTTAATAGATTTGTTTGAATTGCAGCCTGATTGTTGCACGTTCTTGTAACCTCATCTTTATTTGAATGCCAGTCTGTTTGTTTGTCTCCTTTGACCACAGATTTCCTTGATGGTTTGATGGTTGAATGACTTGATGGTTGCAAATAATAGGAGAATTCCATGTTAATAGGCTTGTAATTGTGTTTCTTTTTCTTTACCCAATTGCACAGTACCAAGTGGGCCAGCTTTTCTCCGTGGCTGAGGCCAGCAAAAACGAGACCGGTGGTGGAGAGGGCATCGAAGTGCTGAAAAATGAACCGTATGAAAAAGAGGGGGAAAAAGGACAATACACACACAAGATCTACCACTTAAAGAGGTTGGTGAACTGAAACTCGACAGTATATCGGTTTTAATCAGTAGCGTTAATGTGATGCAGTAACTCACCATTACATTTCTCACTTGCGTTATGTTAAATCATTTCATACCACAGCACTGTTGAATTCTCGAGTGTGACAGTAGTTCTGGATGCAAGACAAATCACAGTTTTATATTAGTGAATTGTGCACCTAATTTATATGGGCTTTTAATCATAGCCAAACAATAAGCTTAAAATAACTAAGCCTAAAATTAACAGATCGGTTATTTAAGAGAAAACATATAATGCAGAAAATATTTTTTATTTATTTATTTTTTTTGTCAGTAAAAAAAATGTGCAGTTGGCAAAAAAAAACCCTTCTGAACACCTTGTCTTGTTACATGAAAGCTTGTTGTGTTGCAGTGTGAAATATCCTAACATGTTTTGTAAAAATAATTGAGTACCACACCCAGAAAATAAATAATAGCGATACACTTCTAAGGTCTTCAACCTGTAGAACAATGAAAAATGATGTGAAACTCCAGCTCCTGTCATAAAATGGGGAACAAAAAGAGGAACTGTTGTAATGATGGTGTGATAATTTGTGTCTTTCCTTTTTTCTTTCTTTTTGTGCAGCAAAGTGCCTGGTTTTGTGAAGATGATCGCACCAGAGGGGGCTCTAGTATTCCACGAAAAAGCCTGGAATGCCTACCCATACTGCCGAACTAGTACGTTTTGCCTTCAGTCCAGTCATCAACCACTTGTTCCCAAACTTGCATAAATTTCAGATCACCTAGTACTAATACTAGCATTTTGCTGAGATTTTGACATGAGCCTCTGCAAAAAAATAAAATAGTCTGTTACGTTAAGTTTTTGTTAATCTGAGTAACAGTAGAGTGCCACTGACTGGTTTGAATTATGAAATACTGTGCAGCTAATGACTGATTTATTTTTATTTCTTTTCGGCACATTTCCTTCTTGCTGCATCATTTGCTTCAGTTGTGACGGTGAGTAGTGTTAAATTTTACAGTCTGGCCTTATGCACATTTTTTAGAGTAACTGTGGTTTTGCTGACAATGAGTCACTTGCAGTTAGTATTTGGTTTCATTTGAAAGCTGTAGTTACTCAGACCATGCAAGAAATTCTCTTATAGGCTTTTACGCTATAACATTTAAGTTGACAGCTCAAAGACTCAGAGATAGAATACACATTTTCTCTATCTTGCTGCTCTATTCTGAAATAAGCAATACATCTCAGCATTTAACATAACCCTTGCTTTTGCAGAATGAATACATGAAAGATGATTTTATGATCAAAATTGAGACCTGGCACAAACCAGATATGGGCTTCACAGAAAATGTAAGTGATGAAGGAGCCTTCAAAACACACAACAGTATAATTCCTGTTACTCATTTTGAACACTTTTTTTCTTTAACCAATTTAGATGATCATCATCTGCCTGTATCCATGTTCTCTGTTTTTTTTTTGTTTTTTAACTAGGTACATGCATTAGACCCAGAGACGTGGAAGACCGTTGAGGTGGTGCACATCGACATAGCAGATAAATCTCAAGTGGAGCCTGGAGTGAGTCCACAAATATCTAATAATGTTCACTTTATTGTTAGTCTCTTTGTTAAATGTGTATTAGATCTCTCTGGCTTTCTCGGTTTCACACAGTAGTTGCTGTGATTATTTCTAAATTCTGACCTTAAACAATGCAATACAACGTTGAACCAAAACAATACAACAGGATTGAATCTATAGCAGGCTTAAACATTAAGCTGTTCCTGTAAGGCTAACCTTAAAGGCACACTAAACCAGTAGCAGGGATCTGACTGTCATTGGGAAGTTGAGCCTGTTCCAAAGAAAGTCTCGAGGCTAAAGAAATGTTTTGGCAAAAAATCAAACTTGGTTTTCTCTTTTCCCCAAATGTTGTCATTTGGCCAAGACATGTTTGAGTTTAATGATTGCTTCTTTAGCTTTGCACTGGAGCTGTGGACTTGATTCAGCAAGCAAGTAAAGGAAGTATGCACATCATGCACCAAATCCTCTCTGTAAATATACACCTACAAACTTTAAATATCTCAAATTTAGTTTGTAAGTAATCTCAAACACATGCTGGAGATATAAGTTGATTTTAAATAAATTAGCCCAGGAAAACTGAGGACACGAAACAGGGGTGGCTAGAGCTTGGAGGGTTGCAGTATCTTCTTGCTTTGTATCTTTAATGACTTAAGTGGATCAGTTTTGGGGCAGGGTTAATCCCAGTTGCCATCTGTGCAAGGTATTCGGTGTACAGGTCTTGAAGGTTGTGTGAATGTTCATCTGACAGAGTATCTTAAGAGTAGATGAAAATGTTAATATGTCCTCCAGTGTGGAGCAGAAACAATCCAGATAAGAGCAAACTGCATCTCTCCAGTCTATGTTCACCAAGAACATTCTGCTTTAACTCTATCTCTGTTGCTTATTGTTGTATTGTTAAATAATAAAAAGAAATGTTGTTATTGCTTAGATCTACAATCTGAGTTTATGTAGAAAATAATGTGGTGGTGTGCCCTGCAGGATTATAAGCCGGATGAAGACCCTGCACTCTTTCACTCAGAGAAGACAGGACGAGGTCCACTAGGCCCAAACTGGAAGGTACGAAAACTGCTATTGTGTTTTGCAAGTACTTACAGTGTTTGTTTATATCAGCAGTGATGCACAATAACTGCCCACTTTCATAGAAACTCCTGTACACCTGCTCAGTCACGAAATTCTTCAGTCTGACAGCACTGGCGCAATCATGCAAATACACGTCAAGAGCTTTATCAGAATGATGGGGGGGGGGAATGTGATCTCAGTGACACTGATCGTGATATGGTTATTGGTGTCAGTTGGCCTGGCTGAGGATTTCAGAAACTGCTGGTCTCATGGGATTTTCACTTGCAGCGGTGTGTAGACATTATCCGGAAATCAAATACTAAGCAGTAGTTCTGTGGCTGGAAACAGCTTGTAGATGAGTTAACTCAAATAATATAGGAGACCCCAGGAGATCAGCAGTTTCAGAAATACTCACAACTCTTGTACTAGTTATTAAGATCATTCTGGTGTTTGGTGAGCACATTAAATAAATCCCTTCACCGGCATAAATTTATACATTGCTCTACCTCATGATTGATTGACAGGATAATTGAATAAATAAATAGGTGTGCTGAAGTTCATATTAAAGTGGCTGGTAAGTGTATGTGTACATATTAGTGGGTGATATGACAATGCTGTGCTACCTATAGGTTTTTGGAGGGCAACTAACGAGAAATTTTGTTGTGTGGTTGGGTGTCAGTGCCACTCAAAACTATGCATCAACAGGACAAAGCTTTCTTGGGTCTAAATGAGTTTTATATGAAACAGGTTGTTAAATTTGATACATTGCAATCTGTTTGTTCACTTTTCCCCTTTGCTGTTTAGGTTGTAGGAGTTCTGAACTTATTTATGTGCTGGATAACTCTCTTTAACAGGCAGAGCTCAGTACAAAGACAGACACTCCACGAATGTGTGCGTACAAACTCGTCACCGTGAAGTTCAAGTGGTGGGGCCTTCAAAACAAAATCGAGCACTTCATCCACAAAGTAAATACAAACATTCACTCAATGCTTTTTAGCAGACAAAATCTTCTGAAGTGTGATATCATGTAAAAAAAAAAAAGAAACACTTCAGCAAAGGTACCTGTGTCTTTTAAGCCATAGCTTGTTTATCATTGCAGTCCTTGAGAATGTTAATCACACAGTAGCTGTGTATTTTGATTGCAGTTAAATAGCCTTTTCTTTTTACTTCTCCTTTCTCTACAGCAAGAGAAAAGGATCTTCACCAACTTCCACCGGCAGCTTTTCTGCTGGATCGACAGGTGGGTGGAGCTCACCATGGAGGATATCCGGCGGATGGAAGCTGAGACACAGAAGGAACTAGAGGAGGTCAGGCCTGTGTGCAGAACACTATTATCACATTTAAAAAGACTGAAACTGGTTTAATGATTTCATTATTTGGGGTCGTAATTGTGTGTGCAATTACATTACGTGAGTCCAGGCATTTGTGTGGGTGACTTCCATGTTGTTGCTCCCAGTGAGAAATGACTGCAGCTGGTTTCTACATCAACAAAAGTCTGTCGAATGCAACCATTGGTAATAAATTCAAGAAGCAGTCTTAGGGTGGCCTGACTTAGCTGCTGATTGGGGCCTGATGGTACATGTAGTCTGTGGTTAAGGTGGCTAGTTCAGTCTTTGTTGTTGTAAATGTAAAGTGCATTGCTGTCCAGGAGCAGCATAAATAGCATGCAGTTTGTCCTTTGTCTAGTACCTCAGTGCTTACTAATCATATTTCATTTTCAAGATGCAAACTTAGTTATGACTGTAGAATATTGGGATTTTAAATCAAAATTTATGAGATTTGTTATTAATCTGTGTCCAGTTGTTGTTCAGCCCTAATTATGAATTCTCCAAATTACAAATCAGGTATATGATGCCAAGTGTTTAATCATTAACACCTCCATGTTTTCCTAACAGGTCTTAAGATAATGGGAAAAGCATACTTTCTTGCTTTAAAGGACTTGCAGATTTGCTCAGTATTGTTTTCTTCTTCTAGTTGCCACTGGCCACTCTATAATATTCTCTATTTTCAGTGTATGTTTTTGTTGAACGTAGCCCAGCACAAAGAAGGCTGGTAATTGGCCCGGTTTCTTCCTGTCAGCCTGTTAGAAATGTGATCCAGCCGTGCGGCCCCTCCAAAGCCTGACGCACTCTGTGATCATTTTCAGCACACAGCCAAGGAAAACCACAGACTTTCCACTCCTTGGGAAATATTGATCAATACTCTCTCTTCCAAAGGCCCAAGGCGTAGTCTGCTATTACTTGAACTCTTAGGAGTAGTTTGCCAAAATTAATAGGTAATATTGATTCTCAGATGGTCAACTTTCAGTCTCATTAGCCCCATTCTGTTATTATTTAAGTTTTAAAAATGGAGGTTTTTTCCTCCAGTGAACGTGGCAAATGATGGAGTTGGAGCCGAGGTACTAAGCCCTAACATTGAACAATTTGTTTCTCTGCTACTATACCTCTGCCAAGTTTAAACTGTGCTGATTTTGCCTAATATTTAATCTGATAGTTTAGTTTGGCTTTGTCTCCCAGACCCAAGACCTTCCAAGTGCTGCTTTTCCAAAGCCTATTTGAGGACTCATTGTTAATTATGATGCTGATGATGTGCTCTCCTTTCAGTAACCCTTTCCTCTTTACCCCAACAGGAGTGCTAAAGCAAAGTGACTATATTGTGTGTGCTGATGAGCTTCTGTTTTGTATATAGATGCGTCATAAAGGCAAAGTAAGAGGCACAACAGCTGCTGAAGATTAGGTGTTGGCCACCTGATAGGCCATACAGGTGGCGTGAGATCCGTAAGTTTGCCAGGACTCGTGGTATCTTTACTTTGTTTTCTTATCGCTTGCATTCACTCACTTCTTAATGATTCACATTATGTTTTCAAACACTGTCTCCATTTAGGTTTACCACCAGCAGAATTTAGGATTTAGGGTGTCATGAAAAGCCTCTGTCATGTTTTAAGATTAGTCAATGTAATAATTGGTCCCTAGACAATGCTTAAGGCAGCCAGCTGTAATGGAGTGTTTGCCAAGGCCAAGAGAACCTGCACCACCCAACATGACAAATCAGAAACAGAGGTCTGAGCTCATCTACGGATCATAGCTTCAAAAAGAAGAACAGAAAAACCTGGATCAGGGATCCTTATGAGAGAACACAAGTTCTCAATCCTGCAGATCACAGTTTACGGTTTTCAATAGCATAACACAACTCATCTAGCTCATCAAGACCTTGAGAGCTGGGAAAATTTCAGAAAGCTTTATTAGAGCAGGAATGATTTTGAAAAATAGTACTAACATTGACAACCATGGAGAGATATGTTTACTTGTGAACCAGAATGGAGGCAGTGAGTCCTGTAGCATCCTCAGGCTGCTTGTACATGGTGCCAAGCATGTAAACTAACAATCACTACTTCTTACCTTAGTCTTGTTCCATTTGGGATTTTGTGTCTCAGATGTTTTTCTCAACCACATTTGTCTTTTTTTTTTTCCATCTCCTATTCATTGTGGAGAGATTACAGATCATTTTCTGTCTACAGGCCCACTAGACTTACAGAAACTATACATCTTAGAAAGCAGTTGAATGCTTGAGTACATTACTCTGGCTTCATATTTGATCCATCTTTTTTCCCCTCTGTTCAGCTGTTCACTGCGTCTTTTTCAGCTTTCTTTGCTCCAGTGCTTATGTGATTCGTCTTGTCTGTTACTAACCATTCATTACTAACCTTTTTGTTTTTTCCTTTTTTAATTTAAAGTAACATGCTTCCTGTATGAAATCTCAAGTGTTTACCTTCAGTGGTCTGTTTGAATGTACTGTGTACATTTCTTTCTCTTTATGTGAACTTGTGGTTAAAGGCATAGTGTTACAACCACTTCTGACCTTGCAATTTCAATGCTGAGGTGGGTGTTGAGATAAGATCTGTTCTTCTCACTGTTGGCTCGTTAACTCGCAGTACTTGCATGGCTAACGGAATCCATAGAGAATGTGTCCCAAAGTGTACAACAGTGCCATATTTTGATTAAAAATCAGCTTGCTCTTTGCCCTTCACATTTTCTTTCTTCCCACCCTTGTCTCTTTCAGCTTCGTAAAACCGGTCAGGTACGAGGCACCAGTGCTGCTCATGAACAATGAAAGAATTCTACTGCAATTTGCTGATGAAGGAATGACGACACGTCACACAAGACTAGACGACCTGTGCTGTGTTCGAGTCCTCCACCACAACGATGGGAACATCCTAAATGATCAGTAGTACTGTAGCCACCTCAACATCTTACTCAGCACACCAAACAGCCTCACACTGACACAGAGACTCTCGCACCTATATCTACTTGCCTATAATGACTTTATTGGAGAACGGTAGAGCTTGTGCTTTAGAATTAAAAATGAATTGGATTATCTTAGAAATAATTAAGGTTTAGTTATGTTCCTGTAAACTCTGTGGCAGGCATTGGACCAATTTTAACTGTCTGATATGGCAATGTCCCAATGTTAACTGTAGGTCTTGAGGGGTTTTTTCCTCTCCCCTTCCCTCCTTTTTTTTTTTTTTTTTTCTTTCTTCTCTCTTGCTGTGCCCTCTCACCATTTAAACTGCCCCCCCCTTCCCTCTCAGATCAAGCACTTATGTCAGTGGGATTGTGGTGTCTCTATGTTTATTTTTTAATTATTATTATTAATAATCATGGTTATATTTTTAGCCTGTTATTTAGTGGATTATAATAGCTTTGTCTTTCTTGTTTTGTTTGTTCTAGAAAATATTATACTGTTGCATGAAGGGAGTAATCTGCAGCTAGAAAAGCAAGCACACGCTCACGCGCGCACAATTTGCCATCAATCATTCTGTCACATTGGGTGAAGCACACACTGACCACAGAACCTCTTTGGTTAGTGGCTTTGCATGAGCTTAGCTATGCCATGACAGAGCAGGTGTTTTTTGTTTTGTTTTGTGCTCTTTTTTTTTTTTTCTTTTCCCCCCTTTCCCCCTTCTGACTGAAGGTCTCCCTGACCTCAGAGGGGCCTCCGTCCTCAGCACTGCGCAATGTGTGCATTTATTGGAGCATTGATTCCTTCCATGATTCAGACAACCAGTGCAATTACTGCTGCTTTTCTAGAGCTCTTAGAGCTAGTGGCATGCTGCTAGATCTCAAATGTCCATATATTTCCTGGTGCTGGCTGAAATGCTAATCCTCCAAAAAATTTTCAGAGCACCTAAAAATAAAAAAAAAATAAAAAAAATTACTTCAGGCTTCAAGCATGTATGTTGATGATTCAAATTCAGAGATATGTACAAGATGCTACCTGAAACAGACCTCCTGTGTGAACCTTCTCATGTCCACTGTTGTCTGGTGTCTTAATTCCCGTTAGCCAGCGTAGCAAAAAACAACAGCAAAAAAACCCCCACAGTGGTTAGCTTTCTTGCACTGGTCACACAAGAGACTGAACCTGCTATATAGGGCTTTTTTCACTTTTCTCTACAATGTGCTTTAAATAGTATGTGTACAGTTTTCTATCATACAGACTTTAAGAGATTGTTGATATTACATTATTTCCTAGAGAGCTGAGAGTGAGAGACACACATCTTTACAAGATTTTTAACTGTAGATATCCACTTTTATATTTAGTAGTCTGTGTGATGGGCCACAGGGCTTCCTGAACAGCTGAAGGTTGGATTTTGGAAGCGAAGCTGAGCCTGATGCTTTGTAACCCTTCCAACCTTCTTGCTCCCTCCTTATCGGTATGTAGCAAGACATTTGGACCTGGTGAATTCAAAGTGAATCTTTTTGACAAGGGTTTGGTGCATTTTGTACATTTTTTTTTAGAATAATCTGATTTCCTCACACTTATCACCTGTTGTGAATGTTGAATTGAATTGCTGGAGTTGGCAACATCTTTTTCAGGTTCAGTTACTAGGTGAATTCCAGCCTCAGTGCCATCAAGCATATTTTGTCTGAATGCAGAAACTTCTCTCATCAGGGCTTTTTTTTCCCTTTTTCTTGAGCATTGCAATGGAAGCCATAAGGAAATTCCGTGTGTGCGCGCACTCATGTAAAGCTTTACTGAGATATACAATCATACTGTCACTTGAGTGTCTCATCAGTTACATTGTACATTTTTATACACTGAAAACACTCCCCGTGTTTTAGATCAGGAGGGATGGAACACGAGGCTTTCAGACATCAACGTTGCAAGTCAATTTTAGAGAAAGATCTCATTTTTTTTGATCGGGGAAATGCAAATAAATTGTCATTATTTTTTTTGCTTTCAATTTAAATGCAGTTGTCTAGATAAATGAGCGGAATGGAACTGAATATATAATAAATTTCTCAAGTCTCTTTTCTCAGTGTGTTTACGTGTTTATTTCCATCGCGCGCGCGTGTCCGTTTGTGTCCTTTTTTTGTGTGTCCACTAGATGGCGCTGTGTGGCTTTCGCAAACATGCATCATGTAGATTGAGTTTCCTAGTAGTTTTAAAAATGAACTTTTAATAAATATTGTGCAAGACAAAAAATGCAGCCTAGAGGATTTTTTTTTTTTTTTTTTTTTTAAAAAGAAGTGATTTGTATAATATGCACCATTATCTTGCATCTTTTTATTCTCTATTTAAGGAAAATGATGTATATGAAACATTTCAGCCATAGTTAGTTTCCCATTATTTCTTTATTTAATTCACTGGTTTGCATAAAGTTTGCCAACATGAGATGTGACGTAGACATGTCTATTGATATGTGTATAATCGATATATCGTGGCTATTTATAACTATATAAGCTCACGGATTCACTTCGCTTCCAATTCAGATTATACACTGGCTTTTCTTTGCATCCGTGTGGGCGGGGTTTGTGACAAGCCCCGCCCCATGCGCACGGACGCCACGTCCGTATTGGTGATCATGCAGCGCTGGGATAGATGAGGGAATGTCAAACTTGTTGCCGACTGTAGAGGTAAACACATAAAGAAAATCGGGACAACATAAAGATGAACGGTACGTCCTTCAGCAGCCTCGCGTTTTTTAAGCACGGCGATCCGCCGCTCTAACAAGCGAGTAAAACGGGACTTGAGCGTTCACCTCGACGCCGCGCCGTTACATTTCATACAGTGTCAAACCGCCGTATTCCGGACATTCAGCTTGCAGGCGAGAGACGCGCGCGCACCGACTGCTCTTCTACTCCACAATGAGACAAGTTTATCTTCGTGCAGCCGTTAAATTCACAAAGATGGCGGAGTAAACAAGATCTTCCACATTTCGCAACATATTTGCTTGGATTCGGCGCGTTTGTGAGCGTTGAGGATGGGTCGTGTGCTGCTTTGCGCTGCGCCGGTTTCGCTGCCGCTGCCTGCAGCCTTATTCACGGCAAAGTCGTGTTAATGAAGCTTTTTTGAACATGTGCGTTTTCCAGGCTTTTATTTTTAAGCTCATGTGTGTGTCCTCCTCGTCAACAAAAGGACCAAAGTTTTTCTCGCTACGTCGATTTTACGGCGACTGCCCTCTGTTTGGGGTTCCGGAGGTACTTGCAACTAATTTCACATCTCCTTCCTTTATACCATATCATTAATAATAATATACAATTACTATAAATACTCGATGTTACAATAACATTTTGACATAAATATTTTAAAACAGTTGTATACCCCAGTCATTGCTTGACAGATCTTTTGACTAGTGACTTATATATATATTTTTCTTTTTACCTGTTAACAGCATGGACCTGGTTGGAAAAGAAGAAATTAATAAAAAAAAAAAAAAAGTGAACATTTTGGAATACAGAAAATGGGATTAGTGATCATTTTGGATTATTTCCATTGATTTTTTTTTTTTTATTATCTGTGTGGTGATTGTGGGCTTTATGAACAGTAATTGCACAAGCTTTGTGCACAGTAACAATGAACACTAACTATAACAGTTCTGGATTTGACATGAAAGCACCATCAGTGGGTGTAGAGCCAGTATTGGGCCCTTTGAACGAACCCTCCATGCAGGGTCTCGGCTTCACGTCGGGTAGAGAGCAGTATGGATTCCAGCCTCACAGCCATGGAGATATGCTCAATATCGGACTACAGCAGCAGCATCAACTCCATATGCCGCTGCCTTTCAACAACCAACAGCTTAATCCTGACCAGCCTTCACACCCCTACCAGGATGGGGTCACCTCCTGCCTGCATGGGGACAGACACATTGGCTTCAGTGGCAGCAACACAGGCCACCAGCACATGTTTGAGACAGAATTCAATCATTTCACAGAAGCTCAGACCCGAGAATGTCTCTCACAGCAGCAGCGGCTAGCCAGCATGCCTGATTATCAGCTCCACAGCCATCCTAATGGGAATCACGCCGTTCCGGCCCCATGTTTGCCTCTAGACCAGTCACCCAATCGGGCCGCGTCCTTCCATGGTCTCCCATCCTCCTCTCCTGAAAGCAACAGACTGGAGCACTATAGACTTTTCCCACAGGGAAGGGTAGGCGGGTCTCAATACTGTTACCCATGCGATCCTATCTCTGGACATTTTGATATGGCCGGATTTTCTACTCCTGACTCCACTGAACCCAAATTGTCCTATTGTGAAGCAGGGAACCAGATGGTTGGAGGTAATTTTCCCACCTTCAATCAAAGCGGCTCACGGGCTCCTATGATTGGCGGTTCTAAAGTCGATCAGCAGCTACCTCAGCAAAACACTTATTCAGAGAGGTTTGGGAACAGGGGGAAATTAGAACCAGGGGTCACTCCTAGACATCATCTCATGGCCCAACAAAGAACAGGACCCATGGCTAGGCAGAACCCTGGCTCCCCTGTCCTTCCCCGGTTGTACCACACACCAGAGTTTGTTCCAAATAGCCCAGACATGCAAAACAACAACGTAGTGCTCCACGGTCAGCATGGCCAGCTGGATCATCCCATACACAGATTAAATAACCACAACATGCATCCGTTTGGGGAGCCCATGTTTAATCCCCAATTTGGACCTCAACCACCCCATCAACAGCATCTCAACTCTTTCCCCTATTTAAATATGGCCAAGAGGCCACGGTTTGATGCCCCAAATGGCTCTGCTGGGGAGAGCTGTCGCCCCCTGAGAAGTGGCTTACATAATCGCCCAGGCCTTGAGAACCACCTCTCCCCCTCCTCCTTCCCAGCTCCCATGGGGGAATTCACAACTCACGTGACGGATGGTTTTCAATCAGGCCCCCCACCGCTGAGCTGTGGCTCACATCAACAGCAGCCACTGGCTCGCCAGCAAAATGCAGCCATGATGATCAAACAAATGGCATCTAGAAACCAGCAGCAGAGAATGAGGCAGGCAGACCTGCAGCCTATAAGTCAGCACGGGGATGTTACACAGAACGGCATGGTGCACAGAGGACCGATTGGTGGCATGTCTCATTTGAATTTTGACAAGAAGCATAATTTTCATGGAAACTTTGATACTCAGAACCACCACCTACCTCACGAAAACTCCTGGTTTCCTGACCCACATCAGCAGTGTAGGGAAACTAACATTCATGGAATGGAGCAGTCGCAAAATGGACATGATATTTTTAGATCAGGGGTCACGAGTGTAGAGATGCAGTCTTTAAATTCGCCAGGGCCACAAAATCAGTTTGAAAATAGCATGAACAATCCTTTGCAGGTACAGACATCTGAAGACGGAACAATGCAGCCAAACGCACCCATGAACAGGAGACAGGGTGATTTTGGAGGAGCCGCTATAAGACGTCAGCACAGTTTCCCTCCTGGGGGCCCAAATCAACAGGGAACCCCTCAAAGCAATCCTCCCAGTTTCAACTCCTCACCAGGGAACTATCCCTCCCATCCTGAGTACATCTCCAGCCAGCACCTGTCAGTCAATAAGCTTGGGGCCCTCTCTTTGGGGAATTTAAACAAAGCAAGTACAAAAGACAGTGTGTTTGGCCAAAGCTGTCTGGCGGCTCTCTCCACTGCCTGCCAGAATATGATTGCCAGTCTGGGGGCCCCAAACCTCAATGTGACTTTTAATAAGAAGAGCCAAAATGAGGCCAAACGCAAACCAGGTCAGGTGGAGAAGGACATAAATAGCAGTGGCGGTGTTGGGGCTTGTGGCCCAGGAGCAGAGTATTTCCAGAGCAGTGCTTCTCAGAATAGTCAGACGCCTTGCTCTGGGAATAACAACAATGCAGCAGTGGGTCAAAGTGCTCTGGGCCAGATGGCGAAAAGGGAAGCTGCCACCCTCTCCCCAGACAACACTGTGGATTCTGGGAATGAAGGCAAAGGAGCAATCGGCAACGGCCGCGGGAGAGGGAAGAGAAGACGGGACAGCGGGCATATAAGTCCAGGAAATTTTTCCCCATCGTGTAGTAGCAACCCCGTGGTTAGTCCAGGCCAACAAGCATCTTCTTTGGGCATGGGCGCTGAAGGCCGAGGCAGGACACCTGAAAGCGTCCTTGTCTCGCCTTCGTTTGGAAAACCTGACCTTACAACCTCAGTGGATAGTGGAATTCAAAGCATGGGCAAATCTGATGGTGTTTCACCCTGTATGGATTATCTAGACGATGCTAGCCCTAACTACGGCAACGAGGATGTTAGGACCAACAGAACAGGCATAAAGTGCAGTTCGGACAATAGGAGTGGCTATCCTGACACGCCTTGCATGGAACAGGTGAGGACGCCCCTGGACAGTTCGGCCCAGGATGAGGTGCATCCTCTAGAGATTCTTCAAGCTCAAATTCAGCTGCAGAGGCAGCAGTTTAGCATCTCAGAGGACCAGCCACTTGCAGGAAAGAATGGCAAAAAGCCAGACTGCCAGTCTGGACTTAACGGAGACTGTGCCATGGCGAGCTGCAGCCCAGAGCCTGGCAAGGGCACTGTGAATACCATTGACCTTGACTCTCTCATGACAGAGCAACGTGCCACCTGGTATGGCCCTAGCAACAAGGCTCTGATAGAGGACTCTAGGAATGGCAAGTGCATGGGATTCTGGGACAGAGCAAGAGGCCAGAGTGACAACAAAGAAGGTAAACACAATCGACTCACAGTGAGAGCATGATGAATTGGTGGTTTTATGGACTGTTGAATTTACTGTGATGACTTAATGGCTGGATAATGAACAACTTTAGGTAGCTTAACCTCTAGGGGTTTACAGCTAATCTTTCTCAGAGAAATGGGCTTTAATTAGCACACTTTGCTACACTCTGTCTGGTGGTGACAGACACAGCATGTAAAGACGAAAATGTGGTCCATTTTTTGCTGGAAGGCAGCAATGTGTGGGCAATGTGCAATTTGTGGTGAAGGAAAGGTGCAGGCCACATTTGAAATAAAATCCATGGCTAGTAAAACATTACAGGCTATTTCTATGCTCATAAATTTTTAAATGTATACAAATGATAATGCTTAGACACATTCACACACCAAAAAAAACATAGATCAAACTCAGTAATGTTTAAAAAGGGCTCTGCAAGCTACTGTTCAGAAAACAATACCACTGTTTTGTCTGATAAGAAATGATCTATATTGCAAATTACAATTATTATTATTATTATTATTATTATTATTATTATTATTATTATTATTATTTACTGAATCATTATTTTATTATTGTCATTTTTTAAAGAAAAATGTAATTTTCTTCTTTAGTTACACAAAAATATCGACAACAAAATATTAATTTGTTCTCCATTAACTGTGCTCACCAGAATACTGAAATAAATTCACTGATTGTAATGAATGCTTTGAGATACATCTACACTTAGATTAAAAATCAAATATGGCGTTGGAAATAAGAAAAAAAACAGGAAGGCTCAGCCCGGAGAGCTCGTTCCAGTGATTCTGTAGCATGTGCTGTTTTTTTTTATTGTTATTTTAATCTTGTTTATTTTCTTATTAAATCTGATAAAAGTGTGATACAGTGCATTAGATATTTTCTTAAATTCATTTCATGATTAATTATGGGTTTGGGGTTTCTTTTTTTTTTTTTCTTTGTTTCTTATAGAAGGGCTCGGAAAGCTAGTCGAGTTTTAGCGAGCGGAGAATATTTTGTATGCTTTTAATTTTCATTTGGCATGTTCCCCTTTTTCTTTTTTTTTCTTTCTCCTGTGATGCATTATAGCAGCTCCTAAAACAACACTTGTCTGATTTACAGTGGCTCTGGTTATGTGTCGTGTATCATGTGACTTTCGCATCAGTGTAGCGATACTACAGTCAACGGCGACTATGAAAATTTAATGTTGAGGGGAATTAGGTAGTGATTAGTGAATTTTGTGAGACGAACCTTTAGGTTGTAAGACACTCGCTAGGCAGATGCCTTTTGTCTTGTGTTTTTTAGGTTATTCTTTTTTAGGTTAATTTTTAGGTTATATAATGGATACGCTTATTAAAATGATGTGTATATAAAGATGTATAATGTGTGATTATAATTTCTGGAATAACAAGGTGCTATAATGGATCAGAACATTCAGGAAACCATCCTCAGACTTCACTAGTACAGGAAAACCCACTAATATAAGGATCTAAGAATGTGTCTCTGATTTTTTGTTCATGTTCTGATGTTTGAAGATATTTCCTCAAGCTTTGGGATTTTAAAATGTTAACCGTTTATATAGATATATTTATTCTGATAGAACTTATTAGTACAGATTATTGGCTTTAATCTGTTTGTTTGCAATATTAATGCTTATTAGTTATTGCAGTTAATAAATTAAGCGATAATGTGTGATAATGTAGAACTCTACAATGGGGTGTGTGTGTGTGTGTGTGTGTGTACAATAAGCATGCTTTTAAAATTCACTGGCTAAGCAGCAGAGATTGTCAGGTGTGATATTTAAAACAGTCACATTTCAAAATACCAACAGAACTGCGGCTCTTGAGAATAAACACAGCAAAGAAAAAAAATCCAAACAATATCTCACTGACTGGAAATATTAGATCAGGGTAAATAATATGCGTAAATAAGAAATAATCTGTATTTTGCTTTAGTGTTTTTATATGATTGTGAATTTAAGATAATAATAATAATAATAATAATAATAATAATGCACAGATTAAGGTTCTTTTAAGTCACAGTATTTACAGCAAAAATGATCACAGGATGAATTTACATATTGAGATGCTGTATATAATGTTAATAAATAAATTATATTAATGAAGATTTATAAGAAGCTGTTATTAAATAAGATCTGCATTTGAAATAAATCATAAACAGCATGTTTTCTCCATTCAGGAATAAAAATAATTCTACAGCATAAATTAAATTACTAAATGGATGGTGAAATCCTTGATTTAACCCTACATAATGTAGTAATTAAGAGATTACTTCATATTGAGCATGAATATAGTGGGGTTTTTTTAGTCATGGATAAACATTCGTTTTTTGTGGGGTTTCTTCTTCAGGTGTTCGTTATTTAGTTAATGGCACATCCATAACACTGTTTCTGTTAAGGACTAAAATCTGAAAATGTGTCATCACACACGCGCACACACACACACACACACACACACACACGGTTGAAATATGCTTGTTTGACGCATCAAACCTTTGACGAGTGAAGATTATCAGTACACGCTAATGAACGGAGAACTAATTAAAACTCGTGCTGCTTATGATTCTGTCTGCCATGACATCTGGATCCACATCATTCACGCTAAAATTCAGAGTAATACTCTCTTCCTGCAAGAACTCTGTGATGGTCTAACACCATGCACACACGCCTTTAGCTAGATCGGTGTTTCATGAACTTAAGCGTGATTTACCAGAGCATACCTTTTATGGGAGTGTTTGTCTATCAGAATGAATTAAGGTGCTTGACGCTCCCTGCCAGAGCTCCTGCGTTACATGGTCCTTTTTTCCATTAAGAACATAAGGAAAAATGAAGATCTTGTCTTGGCATTTTCCCCTAGGGTTTTGCCAAAAGGGAGGTCTATACTCGTGCAAATGCATCAAGGAATCCAACGTTTTGCTTTGATTTATACCCGTTTCCTCCCTGCAACACCCTCCTTCTTATAGACCCTTTCTGGAGGATGTAACTAAGCTCAAAACACTTTTCTGACCAATTCTCTGTAGGCTTGCTCTAGCACGTAGCAGCGTTATTGAGCTTAGTTGATCTTTTTCATACTTTTCCATTTCAGCTCCCAATGAAGTGATCATATGTTTCTGAGATCAGTGAAGTTGCCTACGAGCTGTATATGGAGCAGAAGGGTGTTGCTGTTGCTGGTCCATATGCGGAGGTTTAGTGCCTGTAGCGTGCTGGCCAAAGAGAGCGTGTTTGAGAGCCAGATGGAGCAGTTAACCATCCAGACAGCAGCAAGCCATCCATGCTGGGCCCCTCAGCTGGCCTGAGTTCCCAGTCCTCCTTCTCCCCCACTTTTTCTCTACTCGCTCCCTCCCTTCTCCAGCCCCTGAGCTCATGAAGGCAGGCCCTGTATGGCCCCAGGCCTCAGATGTGAGACTCCCTCAGTGCATTTCAGGCCTCCGAAACACTGTGAAAAGTCCTTTCATATCCCTCAGCTTCACTTCCCACTCACTCTGTCGAATATTTTAAGGCAATTTCATTCAAATTTGTCAATAGAAATTCGAACCATATAACAGTATATAAAAACAGGTCCAAGAGGGACTCGTTAATGTAAAAGTGAGCTCGAGTGCCAAACGCTCTCTGTGCTCTTGTGTGGGGAGGCGCCCACAAGACTCCTGCAGTTCAGCTGGCAGGTGTTTAGAGCTGTGGATAAAACTAGCCAACAATGACAGGTAGACACTCCAAGGCTCGAGTAATAAAATCAGAAATCTGGCCCAGTGAGATGATTTGCAGTGGAGTTAATATTCAAATCCTAGCATGGTTCAGATTTAACCCTATGACATGATCCTAATTGATCTCTCTCTCTCTAACACTCTCTCTGTGTCTTTCCCAAGGGCATGGGTAGAATCACTTGTTGGATATCCCTCAGTGGCTTCTCCCTGAGTCGTCAAAAAGGTAACAATTGCAGATTGACTGGAAGGAAGCCATTTTAAGGCATCTTTCATATTGAAGGCTAAAAAAATAGATGAGAAAAGACTTGTGACTAAATTGTCGTGCCCGTGTTTTCTGCAGGTGCTGTTCAAGACTGGTGTAGGAGTGGAGGAAAACCTGACGGAGCCCAGTTCCTGTCTCTTCACTGCACAGGGAGATTGAGGGATGAAGGATCCAACTAAAGCTCTCCTGGAGCACCCAATATTCAAATTCAAACATCCAAGAGCAGCTCCAACAAACACTTTGGGGCAGGGGGTCCTTCCTGCCTGTTTCTACCTGACAGATCACTGTGGTGGTTAGTCTTTGGTCCTTTATTTTTTTTTTCACTGATAATTGGATAATGTCTTCATCAGGAACAGTGAGGCCACACCGCCATCTCACAGTGTGTGTTCAATGCTGCTAGAAGGCCACACACTCTGAGTCTCTACTGGAAGATCCAACATAGAAACTGAAGACTGCGACTTAGAAAAGACAAGCACATCAGATTGGAATCTTGGACAGCGTGGCCGAATTGCTTTTAACAAATATTTTTTTAATCCTTTTCGCCATTTGTCCTCTTTTTTTAATTTTGTTTGATTACCTCATTTTTTTAAAAAAGCAAAACAAAACTGTCAAGCGAACATCAGAATATGTTGAGGTGGGTTTTTTTTCCTTCTTTTTTTTTAATCATAGAGATATTGATGAAAAGCTAAAAAATATTTCTCCTCGTCGAACGTACAGCAGGACTTATGGCTGTTTCAAATCATCCAAACTCTTGCTGGAACACTGTTTCTTTCCTCTATTTATTTGATCCATTAGATCATTTTTTGATCATAAGCGATGAACATTTTAAATATATATTCACCACATTTTATCCATCACAGATGGAAACTTGGCTGTGATATCAAATGTCTGGTTTTGTCCCTCCTTCTGCTGTTTTAGAGTTACAACAGAAACTATTCACAGGAGAAGAACCACTTTCAGTATTGTGTTTAAAAAAAAAAAAAAAAAAAAAAAAACGCCTGGCAGTTCACTTTGGTCCTCAGTCCTGGGTTTTTCTGACTGTGGTGGGTCAACCTTTTGACTTTGAAAGGCCAGTGGGGGTTCCCTTCTCTCCCTCCTGCTTTTGGAAATCTGATATGTAGGCTGAGCTCATCCCTTTGTGGCGGCCTGGCCAGTGTCGGAATGCCATTGTTTCAAGCCGATACTCTTCTCTATTTGGGTTTTCCCCTTCACTCGGCCTTCATTGACATACTGAGCTTCTCCCTGCTTTTAAACTAACTGGTGCTGAATATGTTTGGCCAGACTTGGCAGCCTATTCAAGCGGGGACAATAGCCACTGACAAAAGACTTTTCCTTTTAAGAAAATGGGTGTCCTTCTGGTGATTCAAAAGATCTTTAACCAGTTTATTGGTGTTTGACACCTCAGTGTTTTCCATGCTCTACCTCTTTCCATGCTTATGGTTTTAAGATTTTGTTTTGTTTTGTTTTGTTTTCTGTTTTGTTTTGAATTTGCTTTTTAGTCATGACACATTGTCTTCTTCTTTTCTTTTTCTTTTTCTTTTTTTTTTCTTTTTTTTTTCTTTTTTTTAAAAAAAGGCCCTTAACTTTCATGTGGATTTTCACAGTGTGAAACCTTTTGAATGGACTTATACACATGCGGAAGTGGCTTTTTAAATTAAAAGCGGTTGGCATTGAAAGCCAAGAGCTTTTACTGCAATATTTACAAAGCTAAAATGGTTTTCTTGTAGAATGTATAGGACATGTAAATAAACTGTATAGCAACTGTATAATATGGATTAATTGAGAAATATGTTGTAAATCATTGTTTTCTGCACCTGACACTCATCAATATAAAACGAACTGAGTGCATTAATTATTTGTCCTTTTGTCATTTATATTTCAAGAAACCACTCATTTAAAAAAAAAAAAAAAAAATCCCAATGTTTTTGTTTCTTTAAGGGTCTATGAAGGTTGAGATACAGCCTGAGAAATAGTGGGTTCATGTTTACCCTGAACTAATCTTAAACAGTGGGAAAATAGTTTTGGAAAGCAACTGTGAAGGAGTTGAGAGAGAGAGAGAGAGAGAGAGAGAGAGAGAGGTTATTTAGTCAAGGGATACTTTCAGTGATGCCTGTGAACTGTAGCCAGGCTTTGAGGCGACTATGTAGCGTGCCTCATTCATACGCTTTACATTAATTTGCAGACTACAGCCACGAGATGTTGAAAAGCAAGCAAGCTAAACACAGCTACACGTTTGTTATAAATGTTTACCTAGCTTTGTTCGTGTGTGTGTGTATGTGTGTTTTTGACTGTCTCAGATCATCAGTGTGACAGGCTTTTAAAGATGACGGTGCAGCCCCGTGCAAACCCGAGTCGAAAATGTCTGCCACGACCAAAAGCTAGATGATGCAAGGTTTTTAAAAAAAAAAAATCTAGCATATGCTTCTAATTATAGACAGTTGCTTCTAAACGTGCACCCTTTCCAGCCGTGTTCCACTACTCCGTGTTAGTTCTTTGCATTCGGCTGCATTAGGAATCCAACTTGAGTGTGGTGTAGAAAGAGTTAATGTTACGGTGTCCTCTGGCTCCCAAGGGTGACGCACGGTCTAAGAGACGGAATCTTTAACAGGAAAAGCAGTCTGAAAAATGTCCTAGCACAGCTAGGCCGAAGGTGCATTTTCCTTGGCTGCCGCCAGACATTCTTGCACTTGTTTTTCCAATTTGCTGGGGCTGCAGCGAGACACTTTCCCATTTAGAAATGGCTGCAAATTTCAGCCTTTGCTAGTTCATATTGTCATCAGGGGACTAATTTTCAGCTCTTCATAATTCTGTTTGCTCTAACCAATGCCTAGAGATAAGATTTTTGCGCTGCAAGAGTTGCAAAAGTGCATATATTTATGTATAACATGCAGAATTAATTAGTTTGTATATGAGCGATCCAGTCCTAGCCATTTATTTAACATGCTTTACTGTAAAAGCTTCATATTTAAACTTTGTATTTACTGTATTACCTCATTGTTCTGTTTGTCTTTGCTGCGCTTATTTGAATTACAATATTTAGAAAAGCCAGTTTGTTGGAACACAAGCATATTGGCAAAGCCTTGCCTCCACCTTAAGCCTGGAATATTTGTGTGTTTGTTTTAGGAGCAGATCACTTTTCCATTCTTTGTGTGTGTGTGTCTGTGTGTGTGTGTGTGTTTGCCTGAGTGCGACCGCATGGTTTGCTCCTTACATACATGTTAATATGCAGCCCAAGTGGCTACAACATTATAGGCCTTTGAGAGAGCTGACAGTCTGTCCATTCACTTGGCCCCAGAGTGGGCTCCTCTATTCATGTCCGTGCCATGGTGAGGATCGCTGGAAAGAGGGAGAATAGAGGAGGATGAGGAGGAGGGGTACCTCAGTCCTTCCTTTCCTTCCAGAATAGGATTCTGCAATTGGTGTGCAAATGCCACTGGCTGCCCAAAGCCTGGCGATCCCTGAGGAGCCAGTCAGTGGTGGGACGCTGGCTAGGGCCCTTCCTCGTGTCCCCTGAATTTTTCATAGGTCAGCCCACACAATGCACACTTAAATAGCTGGGCTGCACCGATGGAAATCAGCTGCGGGGAGCGAGAGATGAGGAAGAGAAAAATCCCCCCACTGCACAATAAGAGTAAAACAAAGATTTTAGTATCTTTTTAAAGAGAGCTCAATCTGCTCATCCAAAAGAAAGCTAGTGAAAAGGAGAGCTTTTTTGGATCCTTTTTCTTCGAAAGAATGAGGAAGAGGGGAGGGAGGGGGAGGAGAGGAGAGGCCTGAGGAGAGGAGACTCAGTTGTCCTGTGTTTGGGAAAGCCTGTTGCATCTCTCGTGGCACTGGGGGAGGGATGCTTGCCTGGCTTGTGGAATACTTCTCTTTGTGCAAGTTGTATGGGGCAAGTAAGTGAGCGCTGCAGGCCAGTTCAGGAGGTTGGGATGCATTTAATGATTCTTTTATCCTCAGGGCTGCTGAAGTAAAACTGGATAACTTACCATATGAATGGTCTATAGCTGTCAGCAGTGGAACTGAAAGAGGAAGTGTGCACTGGGGGATAGATTAGTTGTGACTTATAAGCATAGTTATATAGGCAAAAAGAACAAATAAAGTTATTGGAACTGAACTTTTCCTGAAAGCTCTGTAAAATATGTAGCAGAAGAAGCAAATGACTTGTATTTCCCCCGTTCAGCAAAAAGAGGAGGGCTTATTCCATCGCAACGGCCTTACTTGTCTAGACAACACTGATTATAAAGCAAGACTCGTACTTAGCTGATAAATGTTTTCTATGAGGAGTCCTCGCTGACAGTATAACTCAATCCAGTGACTAGGCTTAATCTGTGTCCAGGAAAACAGCCTTAAATTATTCACATCGACCTGTATTCCAAGACTTATTGCCCTTGGTCTTCTGCACTACCCATGACTCAACATGGATAGGGAGTTGGAAACCGCAACCTCTTTTTCTTTTTAACTCCTATTTTCTCTTCTTCCTCTTCCAATTCTTCAAGCCACCAATCCATCCCCCCTCCCTCCTCCACAAGCTGCTGGCTGGCCTCTCCGGGTCTTCCTGAGGAGGCTTTGTGAACTCATTAACAGGGGAGCGGGCTGTGATGGACTGGAAAGAGCAGAGGCATTGCAACAGTCAGAACCCAAAGGCCCAAACCTGTAGTCTTCCCCTTCTCTTATAACCCCACGCCCACCTCACCCCAACATCATCCCTAGGCTTTCCTGCTGTGTTTTGATTAGCACTGGGAAAAAAAACCTGCAGTTATCCAAAGTGCAACAATGATGAAGCCAGTCTGATACAATATTACCTTCTCGCTTAGACATATTGATCTGTGTTGATTTCTCCTGAGTCATGCACATAATGCTGTCGTGCCCTTCTGTCAGTTACGGAACCTAATATGAAATTGAGCCGTTTAAGCTGAATCTTTACACATTTACATGTGCTTCTTTATGGCACAAGACTCTTGAGTTGATTAAAACTTATAGTGAGCAGCACTCAGAGAGACAGCTGAATGCAAACAGTTCATTTGTCTGGCTCTCACATAACCCCCAGTGGAGAGGTGCTTGATGATTAATTAATCAGTGAACTGGCAGTCTTAACTGAATTATTCATCCCAAGTCCTGTCTGTAATTTCTGCATCTCCATATTAGATTCCTGCTCCAACGATGTCCCCTTAGCTTTCGGGCAAGGTTACCTGATCTAGCCTCTATCAGTAGGCAGCCAAAACGAGAGAGGAAAACGAATAGTGTCTGGTTTCTCACTTTCTAAAAGAATCCACTTGAACCTTTTAGTTGGTCTCATTTGTTGAAGGAACGGACACTTTGCTGGAAAACGTTAATAATAAATTGAAATAGGGACCAGTTCTTGCTCTGTGCGAATGAATCTTGCTAATTATAGCAATTTGCTTTGCTGTTGTAGTATTTTTTGCATTGGTATAAGCATTTAGCCTCAAGTTAGTAGCGCAGCTTAGGTTTGAGTGACCAAGGTCTTAGTTCTGATAAGCTACAGGATACTATTTATTTATAGAGTTGGTTTATTTTAAAGTGACAGTCAGTAAATGCCCAGGTGCGTGCTCTCATAAACAATATTAAGCAGTTAGGTCACCTGATAAGGGCCTGAGATAGAGATGTGGAGCTGAAACAGAAGCCACCTCAGAAAGAGAAAGCCTATCTGCTGTTGGATGCTTGCCAGCAAGAGAGAAGGCCATTGCCGTAGATCAGATCAAGAAAAAGTGTATGGGACAAAATGCAGTTTAGAGATCTGGATGTGATAAGTCTTGGGTCTGTTAATCTTCTCAAGGTCTCGTTAGACCCTTACAGAACTGTTATGTGTGGAAAGAGCTAAAGTACTCATGTGGGAGAGGTATAGTAAGATTAGTATTAAATTTCCTTTCTCTCTTTCTCTCTCTCTCTCTCTCTCTCTCTCTCTCTCTCTCTCTCTCTCTCTCGCTCTGCTTTCTCTCCTCTCTCTGAGGCAGTGGCATTTGCGAGGTGTGCACTTGAGGAGGTGTGTGTAATGAGACTATTAGCTGTGCTCATCTTTCAGGGTCCAACATACCTAGAGAGCAAGTCCATCATCTTGATCTTAGCTACTACTGGCCCCAGGCCAGTGAAGGAGGCGGGGACACTGTTGCATATCACTACTCACACCTTCAAGCCCAACTGGGTGCCTCGAATGTGTGTATTTGATGGGCTGTTACTATTCCCTATTTATCTCAAGCAACCCATGACTTCGAGCTCCAGAACTGCCTTCATAGCGTTTCCCCTCTTCCTGAGCACCAGGTACCTCTCCGAAACTCGACCAATCTCTTTGAAATAATTCAAGCAGCACAATTACCATCTTGAGATTACTTCCTCTAAAATAGCAGCTTGATACCATTTAGAAGGATTCTCAGTGGGACGCTAATGAGCTCCAATCTGGAGTAATCCCAGACGGCCAGCTGGCTGACAGCCAGTGCTGGGGCTCTGCGGCTCGCCGTGCTGTCTTAGCTATCGGATCCGACAAGGAGAAGCACTTGGCCCGTACGTGCATTGCCGTCTCCCTTTTCCAGACTGGCACCTGGGAAAAAATCCACAGCCAAAATCCACACGATGGCATCAGCAAACAGTCTACCTGATATGACTCACAAGGAGAGAAAAGAGGCACGGGGCTGGAGGAATACTTTTTCCGTTTCCATTGTCAGGGATCGTTTTCTTAGTGAAAAATTGCCTTTAAAAATGGATAAAGCAGCACTTGTGAAGCCAGGACCCTGCTGTATATGCTAAGATTGACAAACCTTGGCTACACAAATGCTTAGTTTATGCTAGAAACTTTTGAGCAGCGGAACACAGTAAGGAAACACATTACCATCAATAAGTTCGTAGGACGTGGAAAATATCATCTGTTTCACACTCATTTGCAATTTGTAAATATCTATTGTGGCCTCCATTACTCAGGTGCTTGCCCTCTAACCTCATGGTGACAGGTCCAGACTGCCCTCCTAATGACCTGTATCTTTTGTCTGATTGGACGAGGAAAAAAACCCTTCTGTACAGGCATAGCATCTCCTCTCTGAAGGATAATGAGACAAGCGAGTGTGATGCAGTACACGTGCCCTTGCTATACAGGGACATTTATTCCATTGTATATATGTATTTATTACATTTTGTCTACTTGTATTTGCACCAAACTAGTGGACTATAATGAGATAATAACATAATAAGAATAACATAAAATCCGAACAGATAAAGCATCAAGTGTTACGGAGGGGATTTATGTTATCCAACACATAACACATAGCAGGTATCACGTTCACTGCATTTGCTATAGAGTGTAGTTATGTGAGGCAGACAGAGAACACACACAAAGGGAGTCAGGTGTCCTCCTCTCCTGTGTCCACTGCTCAGGGGCTTAGCTTCTCCATTTCATTAGCTGTGAGCATCACAGGAGGATTGCACATTAGGTCTTTAATTTAGAGTTTAGCCAGGGGCTGTCTGCGAGTGCTAGTGTGTGTGTGTGTGTGTGTGTGTGTGTGCGTATGTGTAGCTCCTTGCCAAGCTGTGTGTGTGTGTGTGTGTGGGGGAGAGCTGTGACAAATGCTTGAATCTTAACAAGCATCACCAATTCAGTACTTCGGAGAGGCTGCTTGACAGGTTGGTGTGACAGCAGATATGACAGAGATGCAGTCACTGGGGTTACTGAGGTTATTCTTGCCTGTTGTATATTCTATATCCTTGGTATATTCTCCAAATTTAGTGGAGTGAATGTAAAATATTGCCCCCCCATCCTCCCTCCTCCCGTCTCACTCCCACTTGATCCCACGTGTTCTTCTTTGAGTTTTATTTAAATTTAGTGGTAAAGATGAACTGGTTTCCAGGGTAAAATATAATCTGTTAAAGTACAGCTGATATAGTGTGTGTTTTGTGTGCCTATGACGATGAGGTCATACTGAGAGCTCTGAAACCTGCTGTGTGTGTGTGTGTGTGTGTGCTGCGTGACCCTGACGGTGTTTTGTAGCAGTCATGAGACAGATCAGTGGCGTCTTCTCTCTCAGAATAGCTGCCAGTTCACCAGGTCCTCCAGTTGGCTTACGCATAGCAGCGGGTGATGCAATGGATCAAAGAGCCTTACTTCTTATCCACTTCTCTCTCTAACGTTCACACACTCTCTCTCTCTCTCTCTCTCTCTCTCTCTCCCACTGCTTCAGCTATCTCCCGTCTTGATTGTTCCCATTTCTTTAGATTACATTCTCCATGCTTGCTGGCTGCTCGTACCCCTGAAAGGAACACCTCAGTCTCCTCCCCTCTCCTCACGCAGAGCCAAAAATACTCAGTGCACATCATGCTCATAAATATACACCCCCCTCCCCCATCTCTCTCTCACACACAGGCACACACACACACACACACACACACACACTGAGACTGGTGAGGCAAATGCCTGACATTTCTTCCACTGGGACTAAAGGTACTGAAATAAAGCTGGCTCACAGACTCCAGCTCAGTCATTCTCGCTGTGGAAGGCTGTGTGTGTGGACCTGCTGGCTCCAAATACAGAACAATAACGAGCCTGAGTTGTGTAATAGCTCATGTTACAGTCAAAATAAAAATGTATGGGAGGCTATTTACAGCTAGTTGTGATGAGACTCTAACCTGGACTACAGCATGAACCTGAAATGCAGTAAAATATAAAGATTTAATATAGTGAAGAATCAAGCACATTGAATTAAGTATCCATATTTTTCTTCTATGGAAAAAAAGACACATTTCAGTTTATCCACTACATTTGGCTATGAAAAAAATCAGAACAGCATGCCAAGAACATTTTCTAAATGTGTGTTTTGTATGGCACGAGCTTCGGAGCATTATTCCTGCTGGATTACCTCATGTCTGGATCACTCCCTTTTGAAAGATGAGGCAATGGTGAGGATCACAACACAGTTTTTATACAAGTCTTAAGTTTATGGCTTATGTTGTTATTGAATATTGATTACAGAAATACTTTGACCCCCCCCCCCCCAAAAAAACCCCCACAAAACCCCCCCACAAATGTTGCTATGAACAAATGAGAGCTAAGTGTGTAACTGGCATGGTGTAAATTAATCATGATAACTGGTTCCCACCAAGAGGACAGTTTAAAGCTATTAGCATTAGTGCACTGTTGTGCTATCAAACCCACCAAGCTCATTAGGAAATCATTCCCTCTAGTAGTCCAATGAAAATGTTCAGTGAATTTGGGTCCTGTAGGCTGGTAAGCTTTAAAGGTTACACTGCAATATTTAAGGATTTATTTTCTTGATTCAGAAAATTCATTCATGTCATGACAAATGAACACAAAGCATCCCGGTAGATCCACTTAATCTTCGTTTCATGTTATGTTGTATACAGGCTTAAGGCGGTGGCACAGCTGGAAGTATTGGCAAAACACACACGCCGCACAAGATGAGATGCGATGACGTGGCAGTTGTTGCATCACCGTTGCAAATCTCAAAGTGCTTCAAAATGCTGCTATTGAAAACACTACGAATGATGTGTCAGTACGAGTAATTTGTCTGTTTGTCACAAGGAACACTTTGAGATCATTTTCTCTTTGTAAGTAATAATAGCTTTGGTCGAAGACTCCTATCAGGGACTCCTGACTGGCCAGAGATGTCCATCAAGGATCTGCACCATCAAGAAATAAAACACTTGGAGGGCATTCTGTTATTGGAAAATAATTAATGATCAAAGCATTAATGTTAACACAATCACTCTTTTTTTATTTAGTGGTTGAAGCTTAGGCCAGAAAAAGATTTTGAGAAAAATATACAGATGTTCCTACAGGATAATGGATTTTACTCAAGCTCATCTTTCCAAATAATCTTCCAAATATAGCATAATATGAGATTTACCTAATACTGTTATAGTGTTGATTCTTATCTCCTCATTGGGCAGAGCAAAGTTTCCCCACCACAAAATTTCTGTTTTTTAACAGCAACAGAAACAACAGCGTAACTCAGTAACTCAAGTGACAACAATATCATGAACCAAGCATGAGATTCATGACATATTAAGCTATTATTCATTCAGATATGTGTGTAACGGAAAAACTAATCCTGTCTGTCAGAAGACTGAGAGGCAGAAGCAGAAAACTTTTAGGCTCCTCCCCTCATGCATATGCATTTGAGAGAAAATATTTACAGAAATTTCAGATGAAACTTAAATAAAATTTGCATTGCAAAAAGTTTTATTACAATAGTTTTATTGTTAGATTATTTTATGGAACACATTATATGTTTTAATCTATTTTATATTTTAATAATGTTTTAAACTATAAATCATCCAGGAGACACGTTATTTCCTGTTATCATTAACAGCTTCAAACAGTAACTATAGTATAAACTCCTTCCATAAATCTCACAAAAGAAAGTTTCAGCAAATCAACAAATAGTTCAACACAAAATTGTGCCTCATTTCAAATCTAAATCCAGAGAGCAGAGTATCTGAAAGGAAAATAAAGATGTGTTCATGCTATGCTGGTTGTAGCTTTGTTGTGTGATAGAAGAGAACTAGCTAATAGTTAATGGATGTGGTAGTTTAGTTTTTAAGGTTGGACTACTGATCAGAAGGTTGTGAGTTTAAATCCCAGGTCCACCAAGCTGCCACTGCTGGCGCATAACCCTCAATTGCTCAGTTGTATGTAAAATGTAAGTCGCTCTGGATAAGGACATCTGCTAAATGCCAGAAATGTAAATGTAGTTAATGAAAATAAGCTATATTTTAAAAAATGGATGTCATGCATGCATGTTTTTAACACATGAACTTGTTGTCTATGAGATTTTTTTTAAATATGTACATCATTGTATTGGTGACTATAATTGAGTCGAGGTCTTATAACATCCAGCAATTTTGTGTGAGTGACGTTCTAGTTCCCACAGTGGAGCAGAAGAGGGAAAGAGACGCTTGTCTCCCACAGGCACATGGGCTAGGGGAGCGTGTTTTCATTGCAGTTAGACAATTTGTTTACGTTCGCTGTCTGACAGAGTAACGGATTGGCAACTGGGGAAGCATGGACTCAGTGTTTGTGTGTGTGTGTGTGTGTGTGTATCTCACTGATTGCCATGAAGTGCACATTATTCACTTTTTATATGTTGCAGTCCCATGGGAATATGACAAGCGGGGGACACTGTGCTGCATTATTTTTCTGTGCATGAAGGGATCGAGGCTAAAAATGCACGTTGTCGCAGCAGTTTCTCTTCCAAACACTGAGTGTGTAAGTTGCTGGTGTAAATTCCCACATGCTGAGTGGTGATGGCCAAGCCGCTCTGATATATTGCAGGATGCCATCATTCAAATCACAAATCTTGTCTGTCACCGAGGATGATGCGCTGTGAGTGCTATGATATATTTATGTTCAACAGGCATTTACATTTGAGCAAAAGAGGAAGGATGCTTAGCATTTTATTGTATTTAACATTTGCCATGTTGTCATGAAGGACAGACATGCAGAAAAAAAAGCCCAAAGGGGGAAGGGAGAGGTATTTGTAGCAGCAATTGCATTTGACATAGTTTTACTGTGTGTGTGTATTACCATTCCTCCTCCAGTCCATATATGACCCCTCTGCCAGTCACACACTGCCAAAACAGATGCGAGAAACCCAATATGGGCCCTGAGGGGCGCCAGTGTGTTTGAGAGTCATTTCAGCCAGTCTGCGACTCACCTGAGTCAACAACTGAGTCATTAAATTAACTAACATAATTACCACACCGCTTTTCAGAACAGTTAACTATAAATATATATAGCTGTTTAAGCGGCAACAGCTTCCCCATTTAGAAAACATTGCATGGTTACCCCTGTCCCAGTTCATCCATAAAATCTTTATAACTGATGCGAGATTTCCCCACAAAGCTGTAACCCGTACGATAACCATCGGTGGTGGGCAAACGACTGACTATTAAAATGAACAGAGGCTTTTAATCTCGTCAGACTGGTTAACCAGACTGCAACATGACCTGTGGATCTGCTAATGGCTGCTCTGCTGTTAAAAAAGGAAAGAGGTGGCAGCACGAGCCTCGTTGGCAATGGTGTGTTTAACGCACCATTAAATTGGCAGTAACTGACAACAGCTAGGAGGGCGCTGGAGGCAGGGTATGATGTGTGCTCCTCTAGCCTCGAATTCAGGTGATACAATGTCGTCAGGATACAATGAGCCACCAATCAGTTCTCCTTATTGAGGGATGTTGACCATTTTTTGCCTCGTGAAGCACAGCCACAGTGCATGATTAAAAAATGAGGTGGGGATTCAAACAGCAGCAGTCGGGTTAGCGGCTCCGCAGAGTACTAGCTGTTGCCATGCAGAGATGGTAAAATTATAAACATTTTTTTTGCTCAAGTAAAAGTGCAATTACACAGAAGTAGCTCAAAAATATTCACTCAATGTAAAGAAAAAAAAAAAAAAAGATTAACAAGCACAAGATTTACAAAAGTAAAATATTTCGTATACTGACTTTATCTCTCAAATGTTAGCTAGTGTTAAAAAATGTAATAAATTAACACTACCAAAACTTTATTTGGGAATTCTCTTTAAAAGCTGCCCATTACACTCATATATAATTCTTCCATCATTGAACATTTGATGGCTTCAGCAGGAAGAAATTAGTGTTAAATCTATAACGAATTCAGAAGTGTGCTGATTTATAAGTTGCTAAAATGCTCCACTTGACTATATAGAGTTATAGAAAAGTCCTTAAATATAATCACACTCTTTGTGAGGATGGCTTCCTTTTTGAGTCTGGTTCCTTTCAAGGATTCTTCCTCATATCATCTCGGGCAGTTTTTCCTTGGTCATCAGGAATGAATATAAATGTAATTTTGAACCTTTTTTATTTTGAATTTTTATATTTTGTTAAAGCTGCTTTAAGATAATGTCCATTGTTTAAAAAAATACTATTCCAGTAAAAATGAATTGAATTCTTCCCAAAACTGTTCCTAAAAATGTAGAACTGAAACACACAATTGTGTAATGTTATAATTTTGCTTCACTGAAACTAAGAGGCTAAAACATGTTCCACCATGACATCACCCCTGTGCAAAAAGCAACCTCCTTGAAGACATGAGTTACCCATACTGCTTGGCAAACAGAGCCTGCACCTAAACCCCTTAGTGCCTAACCTCTGTTTCTCTTGTGGCTGAATGAATACAAATCCTCATCCACACTCTGAAATCTAGTGGAAAACCTTTCCATGAAAGTGGATTCTGTTACAGCAACAAAAGAGGAACAAATCCATATTAATGCCCAGGGTTTTGAGAATGAATTTCTTTAATACTTAGGTGTCCAGACACTTTTGGTCATACAGTGTATCTAACACTATACAGTGAACAACTTGATAACACTGTCTACTCCAGAGGCTTATTATTATTATTATTATTATTATTATTATTGATTAATTAATCATTTTTTTATATTGTTTTTTTAATGGATGGATTACCTGCATGAGTTAGACTTGACTAATAGTCATGTGATTCCAGTCAAGCTCTGGATCATCTCTCAGCCACATACCATATATTGTTCAATCCTACAATAAAATTCCTGTAACTACACAGAACCTTGAGGAACTCAAGGTATTTGCTACTCAGATTAGAGCTCCTCTAGAAGAAGATAATAATTCCCTATGGACCAATTACTTGATAGGAGACAGAGTTTGTTTACGAGTGCATGGACTGGGACTTGTCTTATTTCATCACAGGAGTGAAAGAAGACGTGATATAAAGCGCCTGCATCTTGTTTAAACATTTAAACATATTTAGAAGAAGACGATTCTATCTGACGTTTTGTTCAGGATTCAGTTTTTAGAAAAAAAAAAAGTGCTGGAGAGAGGGTTTCTATGATCAGGCTCAAGATGTTGCACTAATATTATATTTTCGTATTTCGTATAAATAACTTAAAATGTTAATAAAACAGCATTTATTTTTTTTCTCTCTCCTACCCTTCTATAACTACACTTGACTTATAATAATTTAAATATTTTACGGGAAAAAATCATATTATTTTTATATTAATGTATGAATCCATTTAACATTTCATGCTTGAAATATTTTTTCCATGAATCATCCATAATAGGTTCTGAAAAATTTTCATTGTAGTCCCACATGAACACTCAGTGTTAGAACACATTCACCCCTATAAAAGAGTTGGAATATTCCACCATTCATTCAACAGAAAGATAAATGGTCCAAAATTCCCCAAAAATCACGGGAAGAAGAATTCTAGTAGATTTAATTTTTTTTATTCATTTTTTTTTTTATTTAAATTTCCCCTTTATTGTAAAAGATACTGTGATACTGTATGTATAAATATTAAAGGATAGATTATAAATATAGAAATAAATATTACATATTTCTATATTTATTCAATGTTATTAATATTCAATATTTATATACAGTATATAAATAATTGAAAAGTAAATTATTCAGTTATTTATTTTTACATAATACATTTTGGCTAAATAATTTCATGTTTTTTGTGTGTGTGTGTATTTGCTAATTCTAACCTTGACCCCATTACTTATTAATTCTGATAAGTTGCAGACATTTTAAGCAGATAAACCTTTTAACAAGACCCTTTTATTGCCTGACATGGGATATCATTTTTTAAACAATAAAATGCATGTTTTATTGGACTAAATGCACTCATTCTTTTAAAGTGTTTCATTTTTAAGCATTTAAAGGTCTAAATGGCAGCCCAGTTTTGGAGTCACACAGTGAACATTATATAGAATGCTAATCTGTGTTATATTTAGCAACTGGAAGTGCAGATCGAAGCGGTGTCAGGTGATGTTTGTGTGTGTGTGTGTGTGTGTGTGTGTGATCGTTACATGCGTATGATCTCATCTCTACCTTCCCTCTGAAACAATGCCACCAGGGGTGTACTGTCAGTATTCTACGTGTGTGTGTACCCGTACGAGTGTGTGTCAGAGCAGACTGGTGGTGCAGAACAGCATTCCTCTTGAAAACCCGAGCGGTGGTTGAGCGCTTAGCAACCGGCCCCAGTGGCCCAGCTCCCCCGAGAGTCTGATGCTCGGGCTTAGACGCATTCATTAGCCAGGAGGGAATCTTGGGCTGCCTTAAATATTCATGCTGTTTACAGGAACAAAAGCCGCCATTAATGAATAAAGGCTCATTAGAGCATTGTCTATTGCGCCGGCCCCAGTGGATATCTGGAGCTTGTTTGTGCAGCGAAACTCTGCTCATCTGTAATAATCATATCCGGAAAAGAAGTTGTGAACACTTAGTTCTGATGATATTGAATTTATATCCTCAGGACTGTGAGTGCAGGTATTGATTTTTCCATGCGGCGTGAATTGGAGGAGTGTGGATATTTCCGTCACTGATGTGGCTGTAGTTTGGCTGCATTAGAAGGTGATGGTTAGTGTAAATAGACTCTCGTCGTCTGTCTCGCTCACAGACGCACACACACACACACACGTTGTTTACCTCTTTTTTCTTTTTTATTTCTTTCTTCATTTGTGTTTTCTTTTGACAGCTTGCATGCAAATGGGCCAGGTAATGAGGAAGGAGATAGCAGGCACACGACAAGACAGAACGAGAGGAGGAGGGCGAGAAGAGGAAGAAAGAGAGAGAGAGAGAGAGAGAGAGAAACAACAGAGTAGAGGAGAGAGAGGAGAGGACGGAGACATGGGTAGAGGAAACGGAGAGAAGACAGGAAAGGGAGAGTTGGAGAGAGAAAAACAGAGAAAGGGAGAGAGAAAGAGTGAGAGGAGGGTTGGTAAAAGCAGGAGCCTTTGCCTCTTTGTTCTCCCACCTGCATCTGTTGAAGCGTGGCGGGGAGACGCAGTGCTTGTCATGTGAGTGACAGATATTGAGGATAATTGTCTGCTCTCGTTGCCTGGCTGTGCTGTGAGCACGGAGCTGAGTTAAGCAGCAGTCAGGCACGGGAGGAGAGGTGAAGAGAGAGGAGAGGTGGGGAAAGAGGGAGGAGAGAGGGAATGAAGAAGGGAGGAACACTTCTAGAGGTTCAAGGGGGAAAAAAAATCTCTGCAGTGATTGCCTCTCACGTATTTCTTCACAGATACACAAGTGAGAGGTTTTCACTCTATCTCTCTCCCTCTTTTTTTTTGACAATCCTTTAAGAAAAAAAAACAAGATTTTCTCAGTGTTTCATTTTAAGGAATATCTAATCAACCTTAGGACGCTGTCCATAAAAATAATTGATTTATACAATGTCATGTAAAGCAACTGCATGTTTACATCACACCATACATTTTAACATTCAGAGAAGCAGATTATGAATGCAATTAGGATTTTATAATATTATGCATTCATAAACCAGATTCTAGGGGGAAAACGGAGCGAAAAAAGACACATGGTTTGAGTTGCCTCAGCCGTTAATCCTCAGAGAACAGGTCTAAGTTTGTAAAGCTGTATACCTTGAGGGGGGCAGGGTGCATGCTGGAGACCTGTTTTTTTTCCAAAAGTCCAGCAGAGGAATGGGTAGAAAAGCAGAGCGACCTTTCCTTTCCCCCTCCCCAGGTCAGGAGACAGCTTTCTCTCTCTCTCTCTCTCTCTCTCTCTCACACACACACACACACACACACACTCTGGGAATAATAGAAAAAAGAGCCCTGTGCTGCCAAAGGAAACAGTGAGGCATTTTTTTTCAGCGCTCTGCAGAGTTTAGTGGAACTTGAGCGAGCTCCAGCTCCGTTCCTTGGTAACACTGTTGTAAGCTGAGGCCCGAGCTAGACGAGGCCCCTCTCCATCACTTCTCATGGGGCCAGTGGGGTAAAAGATGAGAAAATAGTTCCAATAGCAGAAAAATCCACAGGCCTCCATCCGTGGAAAAGAATTCTCCATTTCTTAGAAGGGGCTGAAAAAAAGTTCTGGGCTGTTCATCCCTGTAATATTTTATTGCAGACAAAAAAGCACTCCATAAAATGAACTGCATTGGACTGTTCCATGTTGTTGGACTGTCTCATCTCAGCCTCAGGTCATTCCCTAATTGAAGGCATGTCGTTTTACTTGTCCATTTGGTATTCATCAGGTTTTTTTTACTGGAGTTATCACTGTTTGGATTCTCTCACAGTAAAATATACAAAATGCATAAAAAAAGCAACTACAGACTTTTCTGCCTGTAACATACTTTGACAACTCAACTTTATGAAACACTTCTCTCTTTCTGCAGAAATCACAAATAAGCAGCGGTCAGTCTGCCTGAAAGCCTGCAAGCTAAGTCAGATTTCCTCAGACAGAGAATGCCACAAAAATGGACAAAAGCCAAATCAATTTTGTTTGTCATCAGATACCAGCTGTCAAAATGTCCACTTCGCCAGAGTCAGAACGGAATCTTCGAATGAAACATCCTCATTTATTTTTTTGGTTATAATCTGACTTACATACGGAGACACTGGCAAAAGAGAAAATATATCAGTTCAGGAAATGTTCAGAACTGGATATATTTAATACTGAAATTAAAATATGTCAATATTTCATCATGCGAAGGGTTTTCCCAGGGTACAACACCATTTATATATAAATAAATTGCTAATATTTTGTTTTGATACTGTTTCTATCTATCTATCTATCTATCTATCTATCTATCTATCTATCTATCTATCTATCTATCTATCTATCTATGATATCAAAACCATGTTCTAGAAATTTCTATGAGCTTCTGAGCTTCTATGCTCCTTGATTATTAGTGAGTTATTATATCATTCATTGTCATTATTTTACTCCTGTTTCTATCTCTGCTGAAGCTGTCCAGTTTCTTGACTTCCGCTTCTTCAGCAGGCACTAAAGCATTGGCATTTTTTTTCTTGCAAATTCATGTCCAGATTGCACCGTCGCAATGAAGACGTCATGGGAGATGGGCGAGACATTGACGTTTGGTCAGGCTTGGGGCAGGCTTGAATTCAAACTGGGGGGTTGGCGATGGTTTAAAGGGTAAATCTGGTGACAAATGGATTGGGAAGAGCATCGCTGTGCGCCAGAGATAAGAAGCCATCCTCCGTAATAGAATGGAGAGGCCTTGTCTATCAGCCCATTTGAGCCCATTCCTACAAGCCTCTGCCTTTCATTAGCGTGCGCTGTGAATGGTGAAGCAGAATGAAAATTGCTACTTACCCCTCGATTACAGGATTGAAAGGTAGCTGTCAAAGAGGCTGGATGTAACAGGGGACTGAGGATTTCGGAGGTGGTGGTGGTGGTGGTGGTGGTGCTGAGTGGGGGTGTTGTAGGGGGTGGAGTGTGTGTGTGTGTGTGTGTGTGTGCGTGTGTGTGTGTGTGTGTGTGACTATTTTTAACCCATTTTTGTCAAATTGTGCTGGAGGCGCCGGATGATTTTTTTTTTCCTTTTCTAAAACATTTCTCTTCAGTATTCTCTTTAATCGATGTGAATTGATTCACCTTGAACAAGCAATCCATATGTTGCTGCAGTGAAGACCCTGAAGAAGAAGAGGAAGAAGAAGAGGAAGAAGACTTTATCTGTCACATGTACAGTAAAACAGAGTGAAAAAAATTTCACACGACCTTCATGTTACTCAGCTTTTTACACGCCACTTGTGCTTCTTCCAGGTCTCTGAGAGAGGACAGCGCTGGTCAGTAATGCGATGATAAACACTTTCGAGTGTGTCCACCATCAGTCCTGCACTTCCACTCTGAGCTGCTGGGTCTGTGCGCTCTCGGCTTGTGGAGGCTGGATCAATAGTACTGCGGAAATGGAGAGAGGAGCAACACAGCAGGGTTTCTGCACAACGGGGCATGGAAGGAAGAAAAATACATCTTAATGTCTATACAGGGGGAAAGACTTGTTAATCAAAGCCATGATTGTGGTCAGTTCACTTATATCCCAGATTTTTTTTTTTTTTAAATTATATTACTCACACATAAACACATATTATAAACTACGCTGTTATGTGAAAGTATCAGTTTAATTATGAAAATAACTCCTGAGCTACATTCTAGCTTTTGCCCCCTACCTGCACCACAGACAGACTACCACAGACATATATCCGTTTTTTTCCGTGCCCTTCCTCCACCACTTCACCGTGCTGATTGACTGTGAATAAACACATAGAGAGGAAGGGTTAAAATTTCAAACTAATTGCTTTCAGGTTTAAGTACAAGCAGTGAAACATTGGCACAGATTAAATAAACAGCATGAATTGTACCTTAAAAAAATAATAAGAAGTTGGACATCAAATAAATATATAAAAAGAATTAATGACAAATTACTGGACATCCCTAATTAGGAGAATATATCCAAATCAACCATGGAAAAATGTTGGGTTGTATTTTCCACATGGTAAAATGCAATCCTTAAGCCAATTATTCTCAATTATTTCTCAAATTGTCAAGATGTAAATTGATTCAAAGCCAGATAATCCCTGTGGGGAGTTTGGGTAAGAGGCTAGCATTATCATATTTACACATCAATCTCGACATTATAGCTAATATAACCTGCTACATAAACTTGTCTTCACTGCATTTTTAAGTTTCACTTTATTCTCATTTCTTTTCACAGAAAACTCATTTCAATAAAATCAGGGTCTTTCACTTCCTAGCTAGCATGCTAATTTACGCGCGATCCTAGCCCTTGTTCTTAGCTAACTAGCTAGTCAGCAAACTGCCACGGAATTTGCTGTGGTTGAATTTCTGTATTTTTTTGGGTCGGATGTTGTCTCACAACACACAAGAAGCAATATTGCATAGGAAATCATTAGCTTTAAAAAAAAAAAAGGTTTTAAACCATTTTAGTCTATGAATGCACACTTTAAAACGTCCCATATAGAATTTCACCAGATTAAAAGCACTTTTCTGCTTCTTCACTTTACAGAGGAGGAAAAAAGAGACCTATTTAGGGTATAATCCTGTTTCAAAGAAGAGATGGGCTGCAAGACAGGCTCGGGGATTGATTATAGCCAAATGGTTCCTGTAAAATGCCTGATTGCTTAGGAGGTTAAAATGGTGAATCCGAGGCAGGCAGGAATTTCGGCAACTTAACGCGAGCTTTTTGATCTGGTCGGGATTCGTGGTGCAGGCCCCGTCTAATGTCTCCCGCTTTTTGAAACAATACTCCTGTGTCTGATCGTGTTGATCTCCCCACGGTGACCCTTGACCTCTCAAGATGCTGTCGAGAGGGGAACAGAGGAATGTGGGGGGAACTCAGCCTCCCTCTCTCTCTTTCTCTTTCTCTTTTCCAAGCTGTGATTTCATCTCAACCATTGGAAATGGCCCACATGTGCAAGCAATTATAAATCGCTATGCAATCACGAGAAAGAAGCATTTTGAAAAAAGTTGCACATACTCACAGACTGAACCGAATGTATACGTCCAAAGAGCTGGAGCTATGTGATAATTAAAATAAAGTGAAATTCGACTCAGCCTTTTAGAGTTTTAGAGGTACCTGGTTATACCGGACATACTTTTATTCTTTTGCAGATACTAATATACTTATATAATATGGAATAAAGTTTTACTTCTTTTCTTCCAGGCAGCACAGTGCTCGAGATGTAGCTTGGCTATTTTTTTTTTTTTTGGAGACAAGATGCTTTTGGTTTGGATCTGGAGGCTTTTGTTAAAGCCTGAGGGCTTTCTCTACCTCTTTCCGCAGTGACACAGACAACTACTGTATGAGCTGCTTACAGAAGCTCATTTCATGGAAATCTCATTAGCTGCCTTAAGTGACCATGATCTCAATTATCTGTGTGACCCATACTGGAGTAGGTTTAGTGTAGGTAACTTGTTATGTTTGCTGCAATCTGTCATGCATTTTTTTGACAGATTGAAAAGTACAGTACACACACACACACACACACACACACACACACTGTACCTACAGCATGGTTGGTAGAATTTTAAAGAGTACACATTGTTTTTTTTTAAGGATTGTTGAAATACTTAAGACTTGGATCCCTTTCTAATACTGAGTCTAATAGATAAATAACCAACGTTGCACAAGATTTTTACAAAGGGGTTTATGTGTGTGTGTTTGTATTATATCATATCAGCCACCTAACTTAATACATTCTCATTTCATTTCTTTTCAAAATAAATTTCCTGTATATATTATTTTACTCAGACAATGAGTTTTTTTCTCTGTTGGTGTGACCCACGCTGGAATTAATGTAAAGTTAACAACAGTTAGTTATTTATGTTTTCCTGACACGCTGTGATGTACAAGAATGTAAAATGTGATGCCAATCTTCTTCTCCTGTTTGTACTGGTTTTCCAGCCCAAGCTTGTGTAACATAATTCTACAGCAGGTGTGCTTATGCCTTGTCTTGGACTGCCAAAGATTCATATTTTCCCTCGATATAGTTCACTTCATATGATTCCTTTACCGATTACTGAACCTTCATGAGCTGAATCAGGTGTGTTGAAGGACCAGAAACACACACCAGGGGAATTCCAAACAACTCAGCTGTTAACTTTTATAGTGTTCTCTTCTTCGTCCAACTAATCAAAGCCATATGTATTTTTAAATATGTCCTAGCACAAAATGCCTTCTGTTAAATTCTTCATGTTTTTATAGACAGGTAGATCCAGTGCTTGAGCTGCAGCTGAATTCTCCCTCTTGGTTATTTGCAGCCGGACGTTTGTTGAGACGGGTATTTCAACAGGATTAACATCAGTCCTTCCAACGTGGTCCGACGTTTAGTGTTTGCTCTCAGCTTGATGGACAAAAAAGTTGTTTGGCTGTGTGCCAAATGGACAAATAAGACCCTGAATAGGAAAAAGATCCTCTCCCAGTTAACCCTAAATTGCATTTCCTTTCTGTTTTATTAAAGGACATGTAGCTGTTTAAGCACTAGGTGGTTATGCAAAAAAAAAAAAAAACCAACAATAAAAAAACAAACCTTTACCCAATCTGACTGTGTCGAGATTACTAGTGTATAAATAAAGATCCTCTCTCATGAGCAAACTTACATCATGTCCTTCCTGGTACTTATGCAACGGAGTCTGGAGGCGGGCCAGCAAGTGGGAGAAGCGGACCGCCAGACAGGCCCACAATCTGACAACACCCTCCCAACCCCTTCTGAAATCTTTATTTACAACAACCTCCACCCTCCCCTCCACCAGCTCCACCATCACCAGATTTACTCCTCATCCCAGGCAAAGAAACGCACACGCTGCACCTTAAACCGAGGATCCCTTCAGGAGTTTATACTCTTAAAGCTTCTGTGACTAGCTGATTAGAAAAGTACACTTCAGATCCTGTGGAAGAGTGTGATATGAGGGTAAAATCTTAGACAATTCATGATAGATCAACCAAAAATATTTGTAAGATGATTTTCATTTAAAACAAAGAGAAATGAGAATAGATGTGACTTCTATATTGCTGGGATAAATCAGAATTTCATTATTGTAGAATTTTTTCTCAATCATCAATTCAAAATCATGTAGGCATTGCTGATATTGTATGTTATTTAAGGTGGTGCTTTTTAAAAATATTATTTAAAATAATAATAATAATAATAATAATAATTTTTGAACCAGAAATTTTCCAACTCTAAAATATGAGCTCTGAGTATAGAATTTAAATCGCAAAAAGTCTGACCAAACATATTGTATATATATATATATATATATATATATATATATATATATATATATATATATATATACATATATATATATATATTACATCTAAATAAATAAAATCAAGGCCCATTGTGCCCTTTAATTAATTGCAAATTCAAGCACCCCTCTCTTTAATATAATCATAATAATCAATGCAGAGCCCTTTTGCAAACGTTCCTGTGCTTGTTTCTTCCGACACAGTGCCTTTTTATTTCACCCGAGCAGATTATTGATTCTCTGACACCACAGTCCCTGCACACCTACAGGTCATGACCTTGTAGGAAAAAAAATGGAAATGAGGAGCGTCTTGTCAGAGTCAGCAGGAGAATGTGTCTGTGTGTGTGTATGTGTGTGTATGTGTGTACGTGTGTGTGTGTGTGTGTGTGTGTGTGTGTGTGCACGCAAAGTTTCGAACGAAGAACATGCGTTTATATGTCTTGCCACTTTTGTGTGTTGATTTTAGCAGCACCCCCACCACCACCACCACCTCTCTGAACCCCAACCCCAGGACGTTTTGCTCCTTCTGAACTTTTCCATCTTTACATCTGGTTTTATGACGAATGTCGACCAAAAAGTTGATTTTATTTTGAAATTCGAACTTAAACAAAGCAATCAGTAACATTATCCATTCTTAGAGCGGTGAAGAATGGGAGGGATGTAGTTACATTTTGAAGCAAAATGGATTATTATTTAGTTTTTAATTATTGTAAAAAAACCAAAACCAAAAGGTTTGGTAGGAAACCCCTACAAAGCTACTATCCATCTATCTATCTATCTATCTATCTATCTATCTATCTATCTATCTATCTATCTATCTATCTATCTATCTATCTATCTATCTATCTATCTATCTGTCTATCTATCTGGGGAGAGAGAGAGAGAGATGTGCACATAGATATTTCACCAGTTTTAATTTAAAACAAATTTTTAAAAAGATCTCCTTTACCTAAAAAGATCTCGGAGCACATTACAAACCAATAGCCGTCATCTGATATTTGACAATAACCATAGAGCCTTTAAGTGATCATCAACATTTGCACTTGACAAAAATAACTGTGTTCAGCTTCTGCTCTATAAATCAAAAACGCTTATCAGAAAACATGATGTGGATGGTAACACAGGGATTTTTTTTTAAAAATTCCCCACAGTAACCTCCTTCCCACTGCCCCATGCTGAGAGCTGCTTGACTTCCAGCTATGGGTTCCACATGTAGCACTCATGAAGAGCCCTTGTGCCTCTCTGTTGGAGACACCAGCAGCTCTAGTGCAAGTCTCTCTTATAATTCAACAGCAAGCTGTTACACCTACGCCCCCTGTTGTTGCCAAAAGTGCCCTGGCTTAACAGTGTGTGTGTGTGTGTGTGTGTCAGAGTCTGTATGTGAGGCATTCTTGACAAGGAATGTGTGTGGAACCTGTGCCGGCTGTGTCACAGGAGCCAGCAGAGAAAATGATGATGAAATTGGAGACTCTTGGCTTGGGCTGAGGCGGCCCTGCAGTGATCATATTAGTAGCTGCGAGCATCGATCGGTTCTAGCACTTACATTTCAAGCGTGACAAAACTGGGGGCAAATTAATTGTTCTCCAGAATATTAGGCATCAGAGTACATTAATCCTTTCCCGAGCCGCACGCCACATGAATACTAATAGACTCTCCCAGACGCCTCTCTCTCTCTCTCTCTCTCTCTCTCTCTCCTCTTGCCTGCCTCGGCTCCATTCATTTCTCTATCGCTCGCCTTTTTGTTTCAGCTATGAGCTGCTACGTTTTTTTTTTTTTTCTTATTTTCAGTCCACATTGTTGTGTGCGCTTCCTTTGTCTTCAAACTGACATGCACAGCCAGTGGAGTTCATTAATATTCATCTGTCTTCCATTTATGTACTCTGTAATTCCAACGTGCTCCGGCAATTATTAAGTTATTTAAAAATAATGACACCCTACAATTGGTTATAAGGGTTTAAACTGTCCCAAAAAATTATTTTTAAATCTATTTTAAAATGATTAAGAAAGAAAGCAAAAAGATAAAAAAATAAAATCAAATAAAAAATCCCTTCATATAAGCTACATAACCCATGTTATGGCTCTGACTAGACAAAATACTTCCCCATAGGAAATTTTCCACAGGTGTTTCTAGTGCAAACGCACATGATACGCTGAACGACTGTGTGCTTCCATGCACACAGAAACTAGCTGCTACAACTCAGCTCAGCAAATTGGGTGTAGTCACCTATGAACAGAGCTACAACCACTGATGTCTGTTCCTGTCATGTGACTAAACAATCTGTAGCTTCCAAAAATGGTACAAAACAACAAAGAGTAACAGACCAGTCGGGGGGGAAAAAAAAAAACCGTCACCATTTTTAGCATTGGGTAAAGGATGCGGCTGTCAGCTCATGCGACTGAAATAGAAAAGTTTTGAGGGGAAAATGGAAAGCCAGCAATTGATTAAATAACTCATTATTTTCTGCATTTTTTTTTTAAATCAAAAAACTATAATAGTTAGAATCATCTATAAGTATCTATCTGGCAAACCTGAGTTAAAATCTCACCCAGTTTGTTAGCTAGCTTGATACAAGAAAGGAAACTAGAAATTTCCATTGAGTTGTGAGGATTCGTGTAGTAGCTAATGGTGATTATATTTCTGCTATGAAAACTAACCGCAGAAGCAGATTTCCTGTGTGGTGATATCTGCTGTGGCTTTGGTTTGTCGCGGCATGTCGGTTGAATCGCTGTTCACTGAGTCACAGAGGAGATATTACTGCGAATTGTAGCTGAGCCATAAACAGTTAAGATGTGCGCGACTTGGTGAAAAATACAGTGAAAAATACTCTGTTAAAAAAAAAAATTCCCAGAAGGACAATTTCTGAAACAAAACATGCTTTGACAGAAATCGACAGAATATTTGAATTTTAAAACTTAGGTTTGATTTCATTCTTGTTGTATAGATTACTTTGTAGTATGTGTGTGTGTGTGTGTGTGTGTGTGTGTATGTGTGTGTGTAAAATGCAAGAAATGTATAGCTCACAATAAGATACTTTTTCTTTAAGCTTGTACATGCAGAGAAAAAAAATACTGAAAATATTGAAATCCATAAAATAATAAATGGTCAATAAATAAATAAATAAACAAATATTTTCTTCCGCCACAATACCATTTAATGTAAATATTTTTTATAACTAAAAGAAATAAAATGAATTTTAAAGGTGTGTTCAGAATTTCCACGTTCTGAGGTTATGATAAATTGATTGATATTGTTTTTAAAATCCAGTATCTGTAATATATTGGTATTATTTTATATTACATATATTATATTTTATTCCCCTTTAACAGTGTTCTGTAGTTTGGTTTTTTTTTTCGTCATAATATCAATCAACAATCAACAAAACAAATGAAAATTTACTTTAACAAAAATATGTCAAAAATTTCATTTGGGAAAGGACGATGTTCGTTCCGCAGGGTGTTTTGAATTAAAACTGCATGGATTTGTGTGAAACACACCAGTGAAAATATTAAACATGTGTGGGTTTTTTTCCACATAGGCGAGCACGGCCAGTCCAAACACGAGGAGCGGGAGTCAAATTTCACCTCCACCTTTTCCTCACTGCTGCACTCGGTGAGGTAGATCCCCAAAAACGTACACAAAACTAATTCCAGTTCGAAAATCTCAGAAAAACCCAGAAAGGATTGAATTAAAATTCCAAGACGAGTTGGAAGGAATAAAGAGATTTTGGGTTTTCAAAAAGTGGCCCCTGCTTCCTTAAAAAGCATTTTAAGTGATCAAAGTGCCATATGAGGCAGCCATTGGCAGTATAGAGTTACCCTAATGGTTGCCATGTGCTACTTCTGATGGGCAGGTCCAAGAAGGTCTCGCGCGTGTCAGACAAAGACGGTTGTAAAAAAAAAAAAAAAAGTTTGTACAAGCAGGACTCACTGTGAAAGAAAGACATTGTGAGATCACAGCAGATGCCTCGGGATAAGAATAATTTTTAAGTAATTTTCCTTTATGAAGCATCTATGACGTGTCAGAACGACACAAATCTAAGCAACACAAGCAATGTTGTATGAACTGATAATGATAATTTTAACAACCTAATTATACCCCTTTATCAATAGTAATAACATGTTAATCACATTTAATCAGAATTAGTTTTATTTAGCATGTTTTGCAAAACAAAAAGGGAGAGAGAGAGAGACACGTGATTTAAAGCGATGCTTTAAATTTGAGCAACACAAGAAGACAGCTGTCCTTAAACTGCCTTCCGAATGGAGCAGGCTTTGTCTTGGAAACACAAATGCTGCCCAAAAAGGCTGTCTCCCCATCCATATGATGGTATATCACATAACAAATTATTGGCACATGCCTTTAGCAAAGACGAATGTAACGCAGGACATTTGCAAAACACACGCAGCAATGCAGGATGTGTACACAAGTGTTGAAAGAACTCCAGATTTCTCAAGAGCATCCATGCAGCCATGATTTTTTTTTTTATTTTGAGCTGGGTGACGCCGGCTCTCCTTCACTCTCGTGGCTCCAAACAGTTAATTACTGATGCGTGGCTCCTCCACTCCTGCTGAACTGCAGGAGATGTAAGTGACAATAAAAGTCAAACACTCGGCGGTTGCCTGAGCCCCGGTTGGTTATTAGTATGTAAATGAAATCATCACAGCTGCTCGGTTCGCACTCTGCTCGAGTGGGGGGAGAAGGGAGCGTACGGGGGCCGCATTCTGATGCTTGTTTCTGGTGGGAGCTGCCTACCTCCAAAGTAGCAGCCACACGAGAGAATGTGGAGGAAAAAAAAAGGAAAAAAGGCCCACATAGATACAAACATTATGTTCGTGTGTGGTGTATTATATTAGCTGGACAGCTTGACTTAAGACAAAAGTTTTTTTTTGTTGCACAGACAGTGAGAGCGAGAGCGACATGTCTAAGTCTTTGTTTAATAACCTGGTAATTAAATGTTTATAACAGAAGATATACGACAAAGTGACACAGGACAAAGTGTTTCAAAAATGCCTTAAACTCAGTGCCTCGATCAAAAACTAGGCAAAAGATCACCTACACTTTTCCAAGGTCAGGATAATGAGAAAATTGATTATTTTCCCCATGCAATAAATAAACACATTCTCCGCAAAGAAGCGAATGATTTTTGCCGTTAAGCAAAACACAGGGCGCGAGTTAAATGCTGCCAAATTTCAGATTGAAATTGTTTCCATATCTGCTCCCCGTACGCAGTGCCCATCTGCTCTTCGCTTCTGCGTGTACTGCGACAGCCAGTAATAACACATGAGTAATTCTGTCCTAACATGGCAATAAAACATGCTGTTTTTCCCCTCACTTCCATCAGGGTTACATGCTTAGATCTCAGCGATAAAGTGAAAATGTCTTGTTTTGGAATGTCCGCTTGAGAATTTTAATTAGGCTCTCCAAAAACAGTTTTAGATGCCGGATTTTTTTTTTTTTTTTTTTTTTTGATGGTGTACTTATTATCAGTTATGATCTGTTTATAACCATAATGCTGCTCTACAAATGAAAACAGTTTGGCAGGAAGTCATTTACATCAAGGACAAAGTTACAAGTACAGTATCATGGCTTTGGCTTTTCGCTGTTTTTTGCTTTTAAAATTACTCTTTCCAAAAAAAAAAAAAAAAAAAAAAAAAGATTCATTTCTGACGCTATACGATATTTCCAGCTCTTTAGCTGTGCCAGTACTGTCAAATTTCCTGTCTAAACAATTATTTCAATTTTAAATCAGGATAAACAGAATACTCCTGAACAGAATTTTTTTTTACTGATATCCATCAGCTTTTGGTGTTTGTTAGCCACATTAGCATGCTGAACTGAGGTATTTCCTGCTTTTCTCTCCTAAAAAAAAAAAACAAAAATTCCACAATTTCGTCTGCGTGAAATTTAATTTGATCTCTGGTCACATTTGGCATGCATGTGTAGCTGCCTTTCATTTCTGCACCAACAGTGTGAAACTACACCACGCAGGAATGTGTTCATATTTGCATAGAATAAAAAAAAATGTAACAAATAAAGAAATAAATAACGGAATAAAATCAGAATGCTGCCATGACCTTGACAACGATGACCCTTGCGTTAGCAGGAGGACTGTTTTTTTTTTTTTTTAAATAAAACATTGTAATTATCAAATGCAACAAACGCTTTATTTGTTATGGCTCCTGCTTATGAGGGGTTAGAGAGTGAGAGCTGTTTATTCAACTCACCTTCCCCCTTCCTCCTCTCTTCCTCCCTCTGTGATTAAAAAACATAATCAGCATCTTATTATCCCTGATTTGCATGGTAACAGCATGAATATTATGATGCTGTTTCTGAGGGTAGGGGGAACTTAATGAATGCGACAGCCTCTTCTGTTGAACTAATTTTTGCCTCATCCATATTCAGACAGCTCTTAGGGCAGACGGCAGTTAAAGTTTCCCCCACGAAAGTAAAGATGAGTCAAAGACTCTGATTCTCTCATTAAAAACATCTAGTCTTGTGCCTTGACTGTCGTAGTCTGAGTTAGGCTTTCAGAAAAGGTACCTGGTCACGCTGCGTAAAATAATTGCTACAAAACTGCAGCGTGTTTTGTTTATTTATTTATTTATTTATTTAAGACAAGGTTGGGTTAGGGTTTTGCTTGCTCTGTTGCCAGTAATACACTTTAAATCAGTGGAAATTTGGATGATTGTATTATGATCTAATTACAGATTTCATGCCAGTACTTTTGACTGAATTGTACCTTACGCGTGTTAGTCCACATAACCCGAGCTGCACTCATCCGTCTTTGACAGTTACCGCTTATGACGGCATACAGTGGCTTCGTGTTTGAAACAAATCACTGACACCTATCAACCCACTCTACACAAGCATGTGTCGCCGTGCTCCGTTTACTTCCAGCAGTTTTTTTTTCCGAAGAATTTTTAATAGGCGAAAGCTGCACTGCATGGATGCTGCCAACTTTTCTGAGCAACAAACGGCTCATCTTGGCATCTCAGATCTTTGGATCTTACCCAGCTCGGGCTGCCATGAGGACTGAGCCACACTTCAGTACAAATATCCTACCTGTACATAAAATAAGGCCTGACTGGCCAATTCACACTTTTTTCTCACCCCCCCCCCCCCACCACCGTCTCTTTTCTCCCTAAAATGAGAATTACTACTGGGAGGCTCAGGACAATTTTATGTAGGAGCGGGGAACAAAAATCAATATTTAATTATCTGTGAGCTCTCTGTGTCACTACATCTTTAGATCTGTAGGGTTGTGAGGACAGGGTCACCAGGCCTGTAAGCGAGTCCGTCACTGACAAGGCTGCCACCTCCCAAGGCTCCTATTGGCCTGTCTTAAATCACTACAGGAGTGATGACCGACAAGCTGCTTATACCTCACCTCGTTCAGCATGCTTTTCCGAAAGTCTCCTTCAACACTGATGCTCTGAGTTCAATAGATTTCAATAGCGTCTGAGTAAAGATGCAGAAGTGATATACAAGTATGGCTTAAATACCCCATCTAGGGGCAGACTAGGACTCTTACTTCTTTTTGTGCTCTGCATATAGAACTGCTGAACACTAAAAAGCAATTAGTAGTAAATTCTGGAGCTTCCCTCAAGTGCTTGAAGACTGATTTAATTTTTTTCCTTTGTTTTGTGTTAGCATTTCTCCATGCTAGACCACAGGAGAGTTTTGCTATAGTGATATACTTAAGCAGTTCCTCAAGGAAGTTTGCGAGCTTATCGGCATGTGCATAAAGAATGCTTTAAGTATCTATATTCAGTGAAAATTTCCTCCTAACTTAGCACATAAAGAAGCTAAAGTAAGTAAATGAAATAATAGTAAACTCTACACAATCTGTGCAGTATCATGTGTCATAAAGTGTCATATAACAGGAGATACTGCACATACAGTACACTAAATTATTAATTCTAATTCTAGCAGAATAATGATAAACATTGGACGCAGTCAAAAAAGTGTCACTGTGGGAGATCAGAGAGTCAGAGTCTGATCTCAGTGCTATCCATCAGTGTAAATGATGAAACGAAGCACAGGGCATTGGAAGGAATTTGATTAATGCAAGATATTATCATCCGGCTCTAATGAAAGTTTTCTACACTATCTTAGATAAATGTGCAGGTTTAAGTGACTCACCTTTAAAGAAATTTCTATCAAATTTGAATAATTGCACGATTTAGACACCTGACGAGGTTTGCTTCGTACTATGCACTTTTCCCATGTAGTGCAAAAGTATTTATTTATTTATTTATTTTCTCATGTTCTTCATTTTCCACACCCAGCCCCTCTTTTTTTAATTTACATTTGACTTTCTTTTCACATGTACAGCATGTGTTTATATTTTTTCACACAATGAATTTATCTTCATTTTTCACCCACAAGCCATGTTTTTTTAATAGGATCTCATGTGAAATGTGTGTGATTTTCCTCTTAGGGTAGCTCATCACAACCAAACCGGCGGTACACCACCGAATCTACAGATCTTTCCACTTTTTTTTCTTTCTCTTTAGGTTTTTTATTTTTTTTTTTACTTTCCTCTTGCTTTCTCCTTCTCACTAAGATGAACAGTAGCTTCAGGGCTGACGAGTGTATCTTCCTTCCTCCTCTTTTTCCTCTGGATGTCCTCTGTGTTTGGTGTTAGAGGACACCGAAGTAGATTCTTCAAGGTACTTCAGTGAGTTTAATGCTAGCATACGGCCAATCGATACACTTCACCAACAAAGCTACGGAGTTAAGGCAGCAAAGGCACAAACACATTAAGCTGCTGCTCGACACCAATAGAAGTCCGAACAGGGACTCCTGAAATAATTCTCCACTTTTTCATGTGAACACTAGAACTCTCAGAATTCTTAGTAGTGGAGTAATATTAAAATAATAATAAAAATAAAATGCTGTAAAAACATTTGGATAAATAATCAAGAAAGAGCTCATTAGGAACCAGTGGCATTTCTAACTACTGTTATAATGCGTCCATCAAAGCGGCTGCTGCTGCCCCATTAAGCTTAGAACCGAGTCTAAGGACACAGCCATTTTCTTTTACCATCACTCCAGTGTGCAATGTGTGCGCTCTCCTCAGTTAATGCTTACTCTCGCAAGTTCATGTTAAATTGAGTGCCTCATCTTCATTGCTGGCTGTAAGGCCATTGATTTGGCCCTTTTAATCAATTCATTCAATTAGTCATACATTCGTCTATTTGCATGCACTGCCATTCTCCTTGTGTCTCCTTGTGGGTCTCTGGAGATTACTGGCGAAATCATCTAACTCCTGCTGTGAGAAGCAGTGGGAATGATAAACAAAAGTCTATTAAATTGTGTGCTGCTGTTGAAAGATCATATGGAAATGAACTAATGTGGCTATAAAGGCAAGCTTTAATACTATTAGATCACAGCATGGTTTATATATATATATATATATATATATATATATATATATATATATATATATATATATATACATATATATATTTATATATAAATATGTATATATATATACATTATAAAATTATGTAGCATGTGATGTAAAGATTAGAATGCATCATTACAGATTACGATGATAAAGTATTCACGACGATTTAATGAGAAAAATAGAGCGATAGGAACACCCATGTAGATGATACCTAGATATAATAGTGATCTTGTGTGAATTGAGTTATATGTGAAATGCAATAATTGTGAAACACACATTTATTATTCTGCCTTCTTTTACACACGAAAAGTCGGAATGATGAATGAGTTAGTATAGCATCAGTGAAATGCTCTTTCTTCACCTATTTGCTCAGGATTGGGCTTGATATGTGTAATGTCCTTTGTTTTATGGAGACATCGGTGTGTCTTGAACAAAGCGCTAGAGAGAAGAGAGCACATGTGTATGTATGTGTGTGTGTGTGTGTGTGTGTGTATGGGAGGTTGCACATTACGTATTCAGCCAACATATCTGAAGCCCATTTAATCAAGCTGTGATGAGGAAAGATGCAGAAAGGATGAGATCGCCCTTCACACTGATAGGGTCTGGCCAGGGCAAGCATCGAGCCAGCCGAGGTCTAAGCAGGCAGACAAGGCAAGGCTGAATTTATGGAAATATATTCCGCTCTCCTCCTCTTTCTCATTCCTCCCACTTCAGATGCGTCCCTCTGGTGGAATGTACAATGACGGGCCGTTGTTTTAATCTTGGAGGTAGAATACACTGCATGATCTCACATGCATGTATATGAATCTCTCCCTGCATATGGAAGGATGCATTCACGTGTGTTCGCACCTCTTGATTCGTGACGCCCCAAATGTCTACGATTAGAGAGTTTCACACATCAACCCCATTGCGCTGCTTGGGGAAGTGAAGGTAGTTGAATAATAGGCTTCTGTTGTGAGACTGGAAGGAATTTTGATGGAATGTAACAAGTGAATGTGACATCTTTTGGCTGTTCTCTAGCTGTCATTTAGTGGCTGAACTCTTGTTTTTTTGGCTTTTTTTTGTAACCAGCCTTTCTCACAGGTGAAGACAAAATATGGTCCAGTGAAGCGTCCGTCATAGACCTTGTTTACTTCATGTATGCCACACATGCATGCGTTGGTTTTGTCATTTATTGCCCGCTACCTTACAATCATATCATCTCCATTTCAATAAAAAGAAAAATACATTTTTTCCAGCGTTTGTTGGATAATTGCTTCAAGGAGGCTGATGTGTATACAATACCTACATGCAGTGGAGTGGGTTTTTATAGAAAAAGAATCAACAACAGGCTGCTGTGATGCAAAAAGACACAAAACTGAGTTACTTTTTCCCCTCCAAAGCTGAATATTTTCCTATAACAGCACATTGTTACATCCTTATTCATCTTATACTACAACTACAATCTTTTTTAAATATGAAGTCAATAGAAGAAAAATGAAGAATTATTTACAGATACATTTTAATGTAACTAATTTATTAATTTAATATTGCTTAGTTCCTGTTATCACTTACATAACAGCAGCTGCTTTAAATGTAACTAATAACAAAAACAAACAGAAAACCCAAACCATGCAGAATTCCTGAAGACTTTCCTCTGGCAGAAAAAATACCCAATATTACAAAGTCTTAAGACTCCTTCCATATATGTTTTTAAAAAAAACATCTCTTTACAGATTTTCTTCATATCAACTAAACGTTTTTATTTCGTTAAAATAACAGCACGCTTTTTTTTTTTTTAATCTGTTTATTATTAGGTTTAGATGATGTGGCTTGTAAACCATACGAATCCCTTTGAATAAGAATTAACGAGCGTGTTATTACAAACCTGTGATTTTAATTACAGCTGGCACTACGGTCAGAGCTGCTGCTGGAGAAAATGAATCAACATCTTCTGAAAGATTCACAGTGCTGTAGTATAAAGCAAAAATAAATAAATAAATAAAAACAAATCATTGCAATATTTGAAGATATTTTACAAAGAGAAGAGAAGTGTTAAACAGTGAGTAGAGTGGAGTAGTAAGGTTTCAAGGTTGTCTCATGAGTCACGGCTTAAAATAAAGGGGAGAAAAAGGACAGGGATCCTAGGATGACTTGATCCCATTTTCTCAGGATTTGGTCATGTTTGAATGCTTATAACCTCTACATTTATAGAGCAGCAGTAGTAATATATTCAGATACAGTTACAGTTTTTTGTGTGTGTGCGTGTGTGTGTGTGTGTGTGTGCGTGTGTGTGTGTGTGTGTGTGTGTGTGTGTTTTAAATACGTGTCTGGTTGTTATGCTCACCGACTGTTCTGAAGTTAGCATAGCACTCCTAGCACCCAGACCAGTAATTAGCAAATCACAAGGTAAACTAAGCACAGTTCATCACCACAGGGTGGCCATTTTCATTCAATTACACCCGAATTTGCAAAATTATTTACATAATCTTTTCGATGTAAAATCCGGTTTGGACTTCATTCGCTGTCTTAGACAGTCAAATAAATGTACAGTTAATAATTGGGCAAAGAAGATGGAATGACCTGGCCTCTGAGACTTTGAAGGGCAGCCAGCCAGAGAGAGAGAGAGAGAGAGAGAGAGAGAGAGAGATGTGGGATACTCTCCTCCATTATTCATTAGGACTTGTTAAGCGTCTCAGGCGGCTAAGGTGGATCTCTGCATTATTATGATTCTGCTTTGCCGGCTCCAATAAGACCTCTAACTCCTGCAAGCAGAAGGCCTGTCATCCCCCGTTGACTTTAATTATAATTTCTATTCCCTTGGCTTTCCTCTGCTCTGTGGTTTTCAATCATCACACGCACACACACGCGCACGCACGCCCGCGCACGCAGACGCTCTGTCCTCTGGTGAGATAATAAATAAAGGCACCGCCCCTGCATTGCCATATAGCAACTATAAAGCTCACGCTACTAATTGCATCCACAGCACGGCACACCCTGTGCTTTCCACTCACTTTAGTACGCACAGCGGGAAGGGAAGGGGGGATTTTTGTGTCCCGTGGCATACTGCATTTCAGTGCAAACACCGAGTTAATTTAATGAGTTAATAAATGTCTATTTAATAGTTCTGTTGTAAAATTCTAGCCAAATTTTTACACAAGTAAAAAAGCGAGCGTGTTGTGTGTGCGTTTTTTTTCTTCCTAATGTAGAGAAAGTTATAAGGAACAACAGCACTAACTGGTGGTTCACTTTTGTTATTACATACTTTTCCACTTTCAGCTTTATTAGTCTCAGCTTGATTCTTAGTCTGAGTTTAAGGTCATTCAGGTTTTGTAAATTGCAATGTAAAGGTACACTCAACAAAACAAACAAACAAAAAGAAAACTGGACTAAGTTGAGATTGTAAAGTCAGCGCACCTTTTTTTGGACCTGTAGATGGACCTGCATGGATATCATACCTCGTCCTTGCTTCCTTCAGTCTATAATCTCAGACGTGCACTTATCCCTTAAAACCTTTCTTAGAGTCATAAATCCTTTTCACACATGTTTATCTTACAGTTGTAGAAGTGTAATGGTTTATAAGCACACTAACCGGCATTACCAACATGTTCTCGTTTGAGCCTTTTTTCCCCCATTTTGCTTCACCCCTGTCTGTCTATATTTGCATCTCCACCTGGATTTCTGTAAAGCTGCTTCATAACAAAACTTCTATTGTTAAAAGTGTGATACAAACAAAATTCACCTTTTATCTACAAAGTGTTCCTTTAAAGCTTTACTCTGAAAAACTGGCTATGTCTCCTGTATGTAGCTTAAATCATTTTTAAGCTTATGTTATATCTGCGCTTCCATGTGTCACAGACATATTAAAGGTACAAAACATGGACCCTTGAGGGCAACATCCCTTTTTTCTCTGTCTTTTTCTCTGAAATACTATGAATTAAAGACAGCAATAGGCTTCAAAGTAAAATGGAAGACATTTAAGATGGGAAACAACAACAACAACAAAAAATACCCAGCTTAAATGAAAAATCATCTGTTTCTATACAAACTCTTTCTGGTTTCTGAAGTTTAGTTAGGACACCAGCTGTTCTCTTTTAACCATATGGAGAGTTTAATTAACATGTATCTCTCTAAATTTATTTAAATCCCTCTAAAGAGTTGTTGAATTATTTATAGAGTGCATAATTTATTCTACATCAAATTTATTTATTTATTTTGTGTGTGTGTGTGTGTGAGAGAGAGAGAGAGAATTTTTAGCAGGTATATCTGTAGAACTGTGCACTGGATATGTTTGTTGAGAAAAGAGAGAACACTAAGGTGTATAATTCACTGTAAGTAAGTGATTTTTTTTATATGAAACATCGCCTTGGGAAATACAATTAAAAACCAGGGTACCCTTTTTTAAGTTGTTTTTGTTCTTGGATATACCTTTAGGAACCCAAGCTTTGTTACCTAAAAGTACCTCATAGGAGGGGTGAGTAAATAACATTTAGTACCTACTCAAATAATTATAGAATATTTATGTGACACCACTAGGGGGTGTTCAAAACCTCCTTAACACACAGGGGACGCCATTTAACGTGCGCATTTCCTCAGGTCTTTAAAACAACAGATATTTATTATTCAG